>NW_006911280.1:0-307152 GCF_000523455.1 Bipolaris oryzae ATCC 44560
GGGGGGGGGAGAAGAAGAGGAAGAGCGCATCGTGGAAGTGTTTTTGATGAAACTTTTTTTTGTGGTTTGTTTGGGATAAAGGATTTGATAAAATATAAGCTACCTATCTGCATGCAAAATGGCTTTGGCTTTCTTCAATGTTCGTTGGAAGATAGCGAACGAGGTAGTGACGTATCTGATGCGAGTCCCGACCGAAACGCCTGCCCAATATCGCTCGTAATCATTATTTGAGAAAATCAATCTCCACTCCATCTCGAACCCCCGTTCGGCCATGCTCTTCATACTCTTTGCTCACGATATCTCCTTCCCAATCCTTCCAGACATCTTGGTGTTTATTTTCCACTCAGTTGAAATTGCATGGGTACAGCCCAGTACTCCTGACACACGGCCATAACTATCGTTCAGTGCGCATAGACATGTTCTTGTAGTCCTAAGACCCGTCTCTCTTTTTCCCAATCAAAGTACTCCATCCTCTCTGTTTGGTACTTCTTGACGCATAAGCGAAAGACCAAGGTGATAAAACCTCCATATCTCCTAGTGCGTATTTCATTGTCGAGATCGAGGAAATCGTCCGAGTATGGTAGCTGCAATCTTTAACTCCGTCCATTCCCAAGGATCCATGACGCCCATCTACGTGCTACAATCCCACTCCTGCATCTCCGTCCTTGCACAAAAATCACTCATTCTCTCCCTCACAGTGTCATCTCTCGGATCGACTCTCCACCCCATATGCTGCTTTAGCCTCGCAAGCGTCTGTACCCCAGCTTCCATAAAAGGATGCTCGCCATTGCCATATAGGTAATCATCTACTTCTTGGTCCACAACTTGCAAGTTGGTCGTGTCCGGGTCGAGTGACTGAGAAATGACGAAACGGGGTTTACTGGCGTGAACTGCGGTGCTGTAACATGTCTTTAGATGCTGGAAGAGCAGCGCCCAACTAGATTGTTCGTTCCCTTGATATAGACGGTACAGTGTGACGTGCTGCAAGTTTGGCATTGAGGTGAAGAGGCCAAATAGATCGTCGTCTTCCGCGGCTACGTGCCGTAGGGTCAAGGTCTTGAGCTGCCGTCTCAAGTTCTCAGGAATGGGAATGAAGCGCGGTACACGGCCGAACATGGGTGCTATTGTATTGCAGCTCAAGTTCAAGTCGAGATGCTCCAGATGTCGAAGCTCTGCGAGGAAATTCTGGGGGCTGTAAATATTGTGAGGAGTTGAATCGGCTCGTGTGTCCTCTTCAGAAGTAAGAGGAAACTTGAGATATTTCAGTGCGATTTTTCGAAACATGCTTCTGGTGTTATCAAGATCCCTCCTATTTAGAGTAAATTGGTCTTTGTGGGGGATCATAGCCTCGTTTTCCGTCTCGACAACGAATTCCTCAATGCCTGGATTTGGCATGTTGAGTATAGCAGAGACCAAACTGGAATAACCACCAGAGTTCGTTGATAGTTGGCTGCTACGGACAGTCGTCTTCATAGGACTGTCATGGACTTCGCTTGCGCGGACCGGGGCACGGCACATATGTCTAATTTGTGGTTTGCGAAATCCTACGGGTAGCGACCGATGGAATGGCGTGTTGTATGGGTGAGGGAAGGTACACGAGCGCCATATTTCGGTTGTGAATGTGACTCTCTTGAGCATTGTGAATCCCATCAAGGCTTGCTCGAGCGCATTGATATCTGCTTCTTGGTCCATTATCGCTTGTTCCTCCCGATACAGATCTTGATACAGCGAGTAGCTATCTTCAATGTCCATCATGGTTGCATTTCGGGCAAGGACCTCTCTTGAGAATTGATCGTCGTACCGTAAGAGGATTTCTTTCGCAGCCTCAGTCAGTCGCCCATTGCTCTCGAAAAGATCGTCGTGCTCGAGTGCATGGTATTCAGGATTGTCGTCACCGTAGATCCATATAGCTTCCTCTAGTCGGCTTTCAATCGATCTCGTAAACTCTCTTTCATCAAACAGGATTGCATCGCGGAAGCTGCCTAGCGACGAATACTCTTCGAGGCGTGTATCATCCCAGATAATCTCGTGGACACGATATTTATACCTGGGGTGAGACAGGATCTGATAGAGATAGTCAATATTGGCACGATTTGGCGAAACGTAGACGCGGTCGATGCGCAGGTAGACGCTGTTAGCTAGCTGCTTACTAGCAAGTCGCAGGTGCTTGATGTCCGGTTTTGAGATGTGTGCGCACACCAAATCAAGCAGCTCAGCTGGTAGGTCCAAAATAGTTTTCCTGCTCTTTGCCGATGGCCCTTCACCGCTACCGAAGGCTTCCGGAAATTCATCGCCAAACAATCCCTCCATGAAGCTCAACGACGGCACCCTGCTCGCGCTCAAGGCGGAAACATATGACACCCGGCGCTTTGAGACGCCCGCTCGGATGGTTAAATTTGGCTTCCGACGTTCGGGTTTGGCGGGCCTGATTTGAAGGTTGGAAAACATTGTTGTTGTTGTTTTAGAAACAGATGTGGGCATACAATGCCACAAAAAAGATGTCCAGTATAAGCGATAAATGGCACAGGTGTAGTAATGTAGAGGCTGACAAGATTGGAGCTATTATGGCTATTTGGTGCACATTGTGGTTCGAGATGTAGAAAATGGCGCGACTATGCAAACTGAGCGTCGAATACAAGGGGGCGGGGAGAGGCAGAAGAAAAGCAAAGTCAGTGATGAGCAAAATACGGTGTCGGACGACAACAGTCTAAAGGAAGTGAAACACAAGGGCTTGTGATGGCGCTACCTATGCAAGGCGGCGACGAGCTACCTGATTCGAGGTGGGAGAAAGCGACCATTGTAGGTTTCCGTAGTAATGGTTGTGCATGTGACTAGCTGAGATGGGCTTGAGGGGCAAATCAGGCATTTGGAGGGCAATTCAGGCCGCCGACGCTGGCATCGTGCCCTTCGCTTACCGCGTGGACCGCCTGCCCGCAGTGGATCTCTTGGCCAAGTGGGCGTCACGAGCTATCGACAACATCACCACAACAACAATCACACGCAAGAGTACCATATCAACCTCTTCTCATTCCTTCAGGCGCTTTCCAGCAGCCCGAACACATGCCCGAAGGCCTACATAATACGGTGGTACCCTCCATCGAGCACCCACCTTGCGAACGGTTCCACGACGCATTGCTCCCGACGACAGCCGCACCCGCTCAACTTCCTAGCTACCCAGGTGTATAGTATAGCGGTTACGGCATCGCGGTAGATGCACTCGCTCTTCCCATATCGATATCAAGATTGACCAGCACCCAAATGCATATGTCCATACCCCGCACCTACCGATGCCCGAGCATGGCAGTATGACTGAGGCTGTGTGTAAAAGTCGAAGATTGGGAAGGGGGCGAGTCATTCACTTAGGAACCCTCCTCGCCCTCGGCCTTCTTGGCCTTCTTCTTCTTTCCACCAGAAGCGAAGGCATTGGGCGCGGTAGGGTTGGCTGACTGGTGGACGATGAAGCGCGTGTAGCACTCTGATGGGTCCCACTCAAATCCCATGAGGTAGGGCTTCTCGAACTCGTCGTCTGCCTGAAGGAGGGGTCAGCTATATTCAAAAAAAAAGAAACATGGGTGATGACACCATCATCAAAGCAGACTTGATAGTCATGGCAGCAACAGAATGTGTGTACTTACGCGCTTCTTGAACTGCTTATGGATGGCATCTAATGCGTCCTTGATGGTGACACCCTTCATGTTCCGTGCGACGACCTCTAGGCCAAGCGGGAAGTGTAGGGTAATAGACTTGAGCTTGGGCTCGGTGAGTGGCAGCTTCAGCACTGATGGGTCCTCAACCGTGGTGGGTGACTTGTTCAGCTTCCTGGAGAGCTATCTGTTAGCGTGGGTTCAAACAAAGAAAGGCAACCAAAGCCATCCGGACCGTGGCGGACCAGTCGACAACAGTGCCGAACAGCTCCGAGAAAGCGATAGGAGAAGAATATCTTACCAGTTGAGCTTCTGTGTCTCAATTGAGATCTCAATGTGCTTGCCCTCCTTCTCTGTGGCCAAGTCAGCACAGCTTGCCCCTCACTCAACACCCCCGCATCGTAGCCCTATCAGCCGAGCACATACCTAGGTCTTCAATACGGTAGACGTCAGCGGCCATGGAGCTGACTCTGCGGTGGCCCTTCTTAGCGGCGCCATCCTTGTGCTCCTCGGTGAGAGAGTCGACCTTCTGGAGGATGTTTTCTGTCTCTGCGGCCATGGTAGTGGTATTGCAGGTGTTACGCTGGGGGCTAGCGGAAGCTATGGAAAGAGTAGATGATGAGGAGTGATCAAAGAGAGCTCTGTGAAGCTGGATAGAGGCTGGCTGGCTGGCTGGCTGGCTGGCTGTCAGGGGCTGGAGGGATGTGAGAGAGGAAGAGTGAAGGAGAGGAGAACGAAGGGAAGGGCGCAGCTTTATGAGGGGTTTCCAATCTGTCGCCGGCAGGAAGGCACAGGCGACGGTCACTTGATTAATCACCACATCAGTGCCCCAATCCAATCGGATTGAGATGTGAATGGTCGGACCAATGCGGGGAAGGGCGAGCATCGCCCAGAATGCGGGGAAGGAACCACCACCATTGGCGTGAGCAGGCGTGGCCCAGCCATCATGGCCTTCATGGCGTGCCACTGCCAGAGGGATCGCGGAAGCTAAGCAGTTGAGCCTCAAGAGTAAGTACGCAAATCAACACATCTTGCCTCGTCTCCTGATGTTTTGCCGTGTTGCGGCTGTTTGATGCGCGCGGCACGCTCAGGTACGGTGGTGAGATGCATCACGCGACCGACGTCATTGGTCGTGCCATGGGTTGACAAAGCTCGCATCGACACGCATCCTCTCAGCTCCGGGCCCTAATACGGACCGAGTGCTCTGATTGATCCACTTAACTCGATGCAAGCCACCGTAAGTAGTCTGCACGGAGAGGTCCACAGTCAACATGTCATTACACTATGCCGTAGGCTTCATTCAAAAATGTGACATGGTCGCGCCACCAATCTACGAGTGTCCGACGATACGCACAGGCTCATACAGCTCCTCGAGATACGTCTCCTCTTCCTCGCTCAATTCCTTGCCTCGCGCGGCCAGCGCTTCGTCCATCCTCTCTACACTAGAGAAGCCAATGATGGGGCTTGCCACGCGCTTGTTGATCCACGCCAGCGCAACATGGCTCATCTTCCAGTCGTGCTTTTTGGCAAGCTCCTCGACACGTCCGATGATCTTCTTGTCGAGATCCGTGTTGCCCGAAGTCTGATTACCGGCTTTTTGCTCGCCTTCTGACCGCGTCGTCGACCCAAAGGCTGATGGAGGTCGAGCAAGATGGCCACGGCATAGAGGTGCCCACTACAAAGCAATGTTAGCAATGTCTGACAACCATGTAGCAAAGGGCAGTGCGTACCGGAATAAGACCAACTCCCGTGTCGTTGCAGAAGCGGTTCATCTCACGCTCTTCTTCGCGGTAGAGCAGGTTGTAGTGGTTTTGCATGCTGATGAACTTTGTCCATCCGTTCTTTTCAGCCACAAACTGCAGCTGAGTAAACTGTACCGCCCACATCGAGCTGGCACCAATATACCGCACTTTCCCACTCTTTACCAAGTCGTGAAGTGCTTCCATAGTCTCCTCGAGGGGCGTGTTGGGATCAAAACGATGGATTTGCAAAAGGTCGATGTAGTCCACATCAAGCCGCCTGAGTGAAGCATTGACGGCGTTGAAAATTGCTTGACGCGAAAGTCCACTTTGGTTGACGTAGTCTTTCAGCTGTGGCATCTCCTTGGGGTATTGAATGGTGCGAAGGCCAGGGTCTTCGCCTACAACCCCAAAGCACTTTGTGAGAATGACAAGTTTCTCACGAGGAAGTTCGTACTTCTTGATGGCCTTGCCGATGATTTCCTCGGAAACTCCGTTGGAGTAGACATTGGCTTCGACAACATTAGCAAGCATTACAAGACTTCCCATCATTTCTTGTCCTCACCAGTATCCCAAGTGGTGAGACCTCGATCGTAAGCAGCCTTCAGTAATGGAAGCGCCTCTGCTTCTTCAATCACCCAAGGTTGCCATTTCGAGCTTCCAATGCTCATAGCACCTAGAATAGGCACCGACACCTTGAGTCCACTTTTCCCGAGACGCCTGTACTCCGCCTTGGACTCCTTGAGGAGACCCTCCACATCTAGCTTGTCTGGCATATTGGTCAAGCGGTTTGAGCCTTTCAATTATTACAGGGGTTGGTGAGGTTATTTCAAGCTTTGATGGGTAGGATGAATATTCAAATTCCAATGCACTTCTCAGTCCCCGCGCATATATGCAGGGAATGCCTCTAATTTATTCGCCCTTTTGCCCTTCCACCCTTCACCATATGCTTACTTATCCTGCGGCTGATGAGCTGTCAATCCTCGGAGTTTGCGGTGATAGTCTCATCATTGTGCCGGTGGCTGTACTGTTGCAGTATTACGAATAGTAAGAGTGCGGGGTGTTGGCACCATCTACCATAGTGCTACAGCACATGTACGTCATGAGTGGCAGATCACATCCGCGGACATCCAAACTGCTATCTCAACGGGATCAGACATGCACATGCATACCCAACTGTCCTTCCTATTTAGTTTGTGCCATCAAGATGATTGTGCAATCTTAGACATACAATGCACAACAGATCAGGCGAACTTGGTGGACATGGGAAGCGTTCTTTCATTGGCTCTGTATGTTAACAAAAGCTCTCGCCGTCAACCACAATCGTCCTGTACTAAAGAAGTAAGTCCCGAGCACCGACCCTTGTACAAACACGGAAATTGCTGACTTCCCATCATATCACCAAAATCGTGAATGCATGCTTCTTCCATCAAGTCATTGGTGGTATTGTTTGAACATCGTTTTTGAGCTTAGACCCCCAGGCGCCAACCGCACGTGATGTGATGCAGAGAAGTTCATAGATGCTCATGTGCCCGTAAAGAAACCCGTACTCCCCAGAACCTTTTACGCGTCCTCGACAATGTTGCCGCGCTCCGACACGTACAGACCATCCAAGAACTTTCGGATATCCTTGTTGCGGACCTTGCAGATTTGTTGGATATCAGCGGCACCCTGGGAGACGTCCTCGAGTGACTATTCTTGTTAGCATATTGGATTTGGATTTGGAGCATCTTGTTCTTACGTTTCCGGAAAGCTCAAGCTGGTCCTTGACGTTCTTGGAAGCCTCAACATCAACACCGGGCCTCAGGACAACCCTTCGTACGAGCTTCTCGCCGATGAAGTTCCTGATCTCGACCTCCCAGCAGCCAGACTCGCTGTTCTTCTCGAGGTTGACGTTGATGGGAAAACTGAGTGAGACATTAGCCAAGTTCGATGTGTGCAACATTCGCCGTGAGCCTGATCCAATTTGCGTTGCCCAGCACTTCGAATATACCAGTAACAATCATCCTGCTTCGACCGGTTCTGACGAAGTTCTTGGCAACCCGCATTGGAACAAACGTTGTTTTCGAGATGGCGAAGAAGAGATTCCGGTGGTAACATACTGGGCATATACGTATCGCATCTTGTACTTGTAACCCTTGGTGACACCGATGATCAAGTTGTTCTGCTCCCAGTCAGCCCAGTCCTTCTTCTGTCGGTGTTTCGACTGGTTCGGTGCGTTTGACGTACGATGAGTGTGCGGACGGTGCGGAGAGTGGCGACGCTCTTGCGGATGCCGTGGTGGAGCTCGATCTTAATCAGATCCTTCTTGGGCTGTGCAAGACTTAGTACATTCCATTGGTATTAATTCCTCAATCTCAAACGTACGTGTGTGAAGCTGACCGCCAAGTGACCGAGAGACTTGCTCAGCTTGCCCTGCATTGTGTAAGAAACGGATCGTCGAGGATGTGTAGTTGCGCTTGGCTTACTCGGGGACCTATTCAATGTAATTAGTACAATGCTGGTAATTCAGTGCCCAATTGCGCACTCACCCTCAACAACGACATTTCGGTTCTTGATGCTGACCTTGACGCCCTCGGGGATGGGGAGCTCTTCCTCGGAGTGGCTGTTGCGCACTTGTCAGCATAAGTTCCAGGGATTTGGTGTTTTGCGATCTTGGAATTCGGTATGGAGGCGTCTATGAACGGTTCGGAGGTGGGAAAAACCGTGTGTTGCAGCGATTTATGCGTCGGAATCCAGGGGTAGACGTACATGTACTTCATCTTGACGGTTGCTGCGGGTTAGCGGTGTTGTCGAAGCTGAGGTCGATTTTGACGTGTGTGAAGGCCGAGAATGTGTGAGGGCGGAAAAACGATAGCCGAGCCATAGACCTAGCACGCTTTCGTACTAGTGCGGCCGTCTTTCCTCTGCGAACCTCATCATCATCTTGAGCATCGCTAAACTTGTCCCGCAATCAAGTGTCTGACCCCGCTGTGTAGCTTGCGTTTTCCACGGTATACGATATCTTGAAATTACTCTGGTTCATATTCTGGAAAGGCCCTGCCGCGCATCACTGCAAATCAACCCGCCTATTGATCAGCGAAGCTGTTTCAACTTTCGCAACAAGCCAGCGAAAACACACGCCTGCTTGCAACATTTCGTGCGCAAATGGCTAATTCCAACCCGCACATTGCTCAAACCCTACTTCATCGCGCCTTTTCTCCATCGACTGCGGAATCGCATTACCAGGAACGCGCTGTCCAGCGCCCTCTGTATGTTCGCGCAACATCTCCGACACCATCAGCTCGCGCTGTTCGCCGTCAAGCTCTGAACGAACGTAAAGAAGCCGCTAGGAAGCGCAGCAAAAACAAGCCTCGTCCACTCTCTGCCGCAAAAAAGCGTGCGCTGGGCCTCAATGAAATTTCAAGGGAGCAGCAAAAGTATGCCATCTACGAGGGACTACATAATCTCTGGGTAGGCTACATGAGAGAAGTGCTGGGCGTGAATGATGTGTCAAAGGGTGTCGTGATCACTCCAAACGCAAGCGGCCAGATACTAGCGACTGCCGATATGCACGGCGCGCTGATGACCGTGGTGAGGAGCCGTTGCGTGAGTCGTGTCGGGTTAGAAGGCATAGTCGTACGTGACACTCGATTCACCTTTGATCTCATAACCAAGAACAACATTATCAAATGTAAGTCTGTAGGCGCCAAATAGGTAAGTGGGGTAAGTAATCTGACGATTCCAGCTGTACCCAAGGAGCACACCATCTTCCGGTTTGAAGTGCCACTCCTATCTAATGAAGGAGAGCCGCCGAAGAAGCCACTGACTTTTGACATCAACGCCGAACAATTTCAAACACGAGCGGCCGACCGCGCCAACAAGAAATTCAGGATCCACTATCAGCCGGATATATGAAGGTTAGACACGAGCAGGATCGAGAAAGATACCGATATGCGACCTTCCAAATACGTCTTTTAGACATATAGAGAAGGTTATGCGAACCTAGTCGAACATGCGATGCCGGCGCTAGCCCAGTCAATTCGAGGTAGATACGACTACAAGGAAGATGCTCGAGGTGAGGCTTTGCCCGCCTGGACGGATAGACAGCGCTCCGAAGCCGACCTGAAAAACAGTAACAGTGACGAGGATCACAGGGACCGAGAAGCCAGAGAGTTCAATATCATACCGAGGCAAGCAAAGCCAATTGGAAGAAAGCATGAATAAAAAACATTCAACTATGGTATCATCGCAAATGTTACTCTCTCGAGAGAAAAAAACACAGACACACAAGATTAAGAAATAAACAAAAAAAATAAAACGCCCATTTCGCGTAACGCGTTTGGTATCACAAAATTTAAACGCCCTATTTGCCTTGTCGTCATTGTACACTTTAAATTTTCCGAAAAAAAAAACAAAAAACAAAAGCAAAAACGACCGCTTCTAAGCTTTCGCCGAAACACTAACATGGCGAAAGTCCTCAGGCTTATACTCTTTGAGTTCAGTATCCTGCCCACACATACTCGCACTGTACATTGAAATCTCATCCTTCTCTTTGACAGCCCTGACCTTGTCGAGCCTAAGCCCCGTGTAGGAGCGGGGGAGATAGCGCCCAGGGTGCCATATAGCAAAGATGAGCAAGACCAGGACGATGGGTGTGGCATCAAAAGCCCAAAAGCACCACTCGTGGCTCTGCAGGTAGCGCAGGCCGTAGTTGCGGTCGTGGGGGATCTCCATGGTGCGGTATACGGCGCGCAGGGCGATGAGGACGGAGGAGAGATTGATGGTGTAGGAGAGTTTGCGCCAGAGATGCATGTCGCCGAGGTCGTAGGCTGCCCATTTTCGCGACATGTAGAAGTAGCGGATGGAGACGACGGAGAAGGTGGCGAAGCAGAGCATTTGGAGTACGAGGCCGAGGATGAGGATGATGCGGCCGGGGAGCGCGGCTTGCTCGGATATGCTGATGGTGCGGTCGCCGTTGGGGGCTTTGTCGTAGTGCCTGCTTATTTGGGATGCACCGATGAGTTGGATGAGGAAGGAAAACATGTCGAAGGCGACGAAGGTCGGGGTGATCCATTCGGGCCAGCACCACAGCGTCTTGAAGTTGAGCGCTTCGGTTGGACAGCTGAACCAGATGACGCGGCCGAAGGACATGTAGCACGCTGCGGCGAGGAAGCTGGGAGCCAGCAGAATCATAAGCCACGAGACGAGGAAGGGAGACTCTTTGCCCTCATCGTACGATGACACGGTGCGGCAGATGAAGCCGAGATCTAGCATCAGGATGCCGATGATGGCGGCCCAGAAGAACCATGATCGGTGCCGCAGGTACTGGGTTACTGAGTAGATGGACAGCAGGACGATGATGGTTGTGCCGACAATAGCAAGCACGCATGACGGGTCGTAGATGTATGGGTTTATGATCCTATGCCCTGCTAGTCATGTTAACTAGGTTGTCGCGTTTCCAGCATAAAGAAAAAAGAAAAAAGTAGTAGCACGGAGTATATCAAGCGGGGGTATAATGTTAAACTGTAGTGTAATATTGTATAGTGCGATGTAGGAAAATGGTCTGATGTGTGGCGTTTTTTGAGTAGTAGAAGCATGTGGTAACGTACCAAATTGATCCCGTTTGGGAAACTCGGTTGCCCGCGCATCTAGCAAGGCGGCCATCATCCTAGCACCAAATCTCCCGCTTCTGCGTCTCCACCGCGCGCCCTATTTCGCAAGCCACACACACGCGCGCGCTCGCTGGAGAAAGAACAAAGGTAGTTTTGTACAGTTTTTTTTTCTCCGGCCCAACCTTACGGGATCGGAGTTTGTGCCTGGATTGGTCGCTCGCACAGGCAGCATGCAAGAAGCATTTGACGCCTGGCTTCGGGGGAGGAAGGTCTGGGTTTGTCGCGTAAAAGGGAAACTGAACTGGGCTATGTGGAGAAGTTCGGCCAGCAGCAGGGTGGTTATTTAGCGGCTAGGACAGTATATGTGGTCGGCAGCCAGTCAAAAGGGCCGGCATACTATATTTAATAAGAACGAGGGAACAGCGGAATGGAAAAAGACGCCGTTTGCGGAGATTTGAATGAAGAACCCCAAAAGAATACAGAGTCGGGGAGCCAGCGCGGTAGTGTGGGCTGCCCTTAGGTTTTACCAGTGCACGCGTTCTCCGCTTGCTAAGAGCACTCAAGCACTTGGCAGGCCTTGAGCCCAAGCTTCCCTCCGCTCGTCGTTTGTCACGCTGCCGTGACCGGGACAGCCTTGTGCGCGTCCTTGATGCGAGACGGGCGCAGGTGGGCGCAGACGGATAACTCGGATCTGACGTCTTTTGCTTGGGTCCTACCTCGTCTAATCTTGGACCCGCGCCATGGGATTTTCGTCGTCTGAACTCAATCCCATCCACCCGGGAAAGCTAAGGGGTTAGAGTTGAGGGCAATGACATACGTTGCCTTGTCGCGGGTAAATGGCTATGCTCCCTCCATCCTATACATGGCCAAGTGCTGACTGGCCTCATTTTTTTCCTTTCTTTTTTTTCATTCTCCTCACAAGGAATGGGAGCTAGCAAATGGCACAAAACGAGGGCAGAAGGGGGGCTCCCAAGGTAAGTAAGCGTAATACCGAGACACGTCGCTGGGCCGGCGGGCAACCAAACACATGTCGCGCTTTGGTGCTTGGAGACACAACGCCCGCTTGGCAAACGGTGACCAGGACATGGCATTGCTAACTGCCAAGTGCTTCCATCCGCCTTGGACTGCTCTCAGCGGTCATTTGCATACGTGGCGGCCGATACAGTGCCTTTGTCCGCCGCGCCATAGGCTGTCTTTTGCGCGGCTTTCTTGTGCGCCCGCCCATCTTGGCCCACCGTTGACGCATCGGACGGAAGTCTTGGCTAGAGGCGTCCAGGACGCGTGATACCGTGCGCGACTTGCCGGTTTCAGTCGTGGGCTTTCGTGTCGCAGTCCCCTCCCTCCGCTGTTGGAAGCACCATGTACATGTCCACAGCAACCAAGCATGAAACTGAGGCGCACAAGCGTGGCGCAGCCCTACAACCCAAAGTAATGCTCTCAAACCCCGACCCAAAGGTGCATCCTTGTGACATCAAGTCAACAGACCGTCCTTGGTGCTGATGACACTTACTGCGCCTTTTCGGACACTTGAGATGTGCGATGCCAAAACGCCCAACAACCAGGGTCTTGCTGACCTGTTTGATCCATCTTCACTGTCTGCATTACTCAGAATATGGCCAAAAGTTGATCAGCCACCTGTGCAGTGTCCATACCAGCCATCGCATCCAGTATAAGTAGTACAAATCAGGCACAAGGTGGGGTGCATCTAGGTGTATAGTCAAGAAGTGACATTGGACCCACGACGGCTCCTCAAAAACTTAATGTTTCACCACCCACTGTGGCGGAACTCTATAGCGCACCCTCCAATTCAACCTCACTCATCATCAAACTCATCATCCCAAGCTTCTTTGTCTGCACCTTGCTTCGCTTCTTTACCGTCGTTGTCATCGTCTTGGTCGTTTTCGTCAGGACCCATGCTCTTCTTCAGCCACCGTACCTCCGGCTTTCGCTCCATCCACAATTCATTCGGCAGCCACACGTAGAAGCTGCACATGGTTTCCTTGACATTGTCCAGAATACTCAGGCCACCCGATAGCACCAAAATGTCAGCGTCCATCTTCATGCCGATGAAGCAATCCCTAAGAATATCCCCTTCAATCCAAAATTCGTACTCTTGGCTGTCGCCCGTTGTCCAAGGCTTGCCGTTAGGGTACTTGTCCTTCGGTAGGTCATACTCATCACATCCGGCAGGGTACCAGGTCCTGCAGATAAGTTTGCCAAGCGGTTGAAGTTCCAGTTTGCGCTTGTAGAACGTGCTCTGCGCGTCGTAGGCTGCTTTGGTGTCACAGTCGGGTGGGTGGATGGTGACTACTTCGAGGTAGGCCGACTTCTTACTGAGGACCTCCAACTTGGACGACTCGTACAGCCCGAATTGCGCTTCCGAGCCCAAGATGGCAATCCCAATGCCAAACTTGGCCTTGGCCTCTTCCTCAGAAATACCAATCTCTTCGTTGTTCACACCCTCCTCTCTTAACTCCTCTGCCCAACTCTTGTTACCAATGTAAAGGCAAGCTTGAGAGCCTCCAAAGATGACGCTGGCAGACTTGTTAAAGTCTCCTGTCATGGCAAGCCCTGCAGCATTTGCTTTGGGGAGCTGCTCCTCAGCAGCGTCACAAATGTCGAGTGCAGCAGCGAGTTGATCGTCATACTCAGGACAGACTCTGTGATATCGAAGATACCTGAAGAAGGAACGAAGGACTTGACAGGCATTTTTGATCAGATGAGGAGCGTAGCCATAGTGAGCAGGATACCACGATGAACTGTTGTCTTTAGCATTCTTCTATATGCGTTTGACAAAGTAGACTCACAGGAACCCTTTGCAGACGCCGGAAAAATCAACCACCCAATCAGTCTCCTTAGAGCGGTCCCATGGTACGTGATGAGTGGCAAGTGCTCTAGCGAGGTCTTCGGCGTCCATTTCATTCATTTCCTGCTTCGACAGACCTTGGTACATGCGCGGGCCGGCATCTACACCACCAAAGCGCATAAACTTATCAAAGACGTGTGCATAAATCTCGCGCATGCGCCGCTTGTTCTTGAAGCGCTGGATGGCGATCTCGATACGCTCAACAAAGTGCTTGTCGGAAGCATACATATCGTCTTCTTGTGCGGACTCCTCGGGAGTGAGGACTGGCTCCATGTAGGTTCTTTCGAACCCTGTTGGCTTTCGCATGTTCTTCGATACCCCTTCCATGCGTGCATCTTTCTTCACTTGCAGGAACTGCACGGGACGCGGAGTTGGTTTCTGAACGCGTGGGTCGTAGGCGATGTCTTCATCGTCGAAGAAGTCTGGATCGAGAAGGCATTTTCCCCGTAAAGGGATTTTGCGCTTGATCGTTTTGCCATCAGCAGATACTTCGAGGAAGGCACTTAGACGAAGTGCTGCAATGACGAGGCTTTTAGGTTTGTATTGTCGCATCCTCGAAAACCCGCAGATGCGATTGACGGACACAGGAAGGTTCTCACGCCCGCCGCAGAACTGTAATAAATGCTTGTCTGTGGGAAGGTTCTCATCAGAGAAGTAGTACTCGACCTTGAAGACGGTCAGTATGTCATGGGTCTCATCGGGGGCAGGAGCGGGAAAGCATACTTGACGACGGATATCATCACCATCAGGATGATCTTGGATGGTGTCATTGGCGGTTTTGTCTGAGGCTGCACTTTGAGAAGTTCCATTGGAAGACCCAGTATCTTCCATGAGTGGAGTCCCTGTTGTTGCCATTTGTACGGTCAATATAATCGCCAGTGACTGAGACGGAGAGAGTATTCGAGGGGTAGGAGGAGATGGCAAATGACGAAACCCTTTAATATTAGTGAGAGAAGTAGAGACATTATCACAGGCAACAATGGTGAAACTATTGCGTTTGCAAACTACAGTAAGTGAGAGCACTGGCGCAAGAACGGCAGGCGCGCAATCATATCGCTTACGGAATGATTGCCCTTTCACCCTCACATTCATCACATGATGCAAAAATATAGTCATCTGCTTAGAACACCATAGCGATGTGTTTCCTCTAACAACTGTTGACTGCGAGGCACGTAAGTTTGCTCAGTAGATGCGGCAGCACCAGCTACCAATGATGATGACTTCATGGTGTTGCACTACGAGTCATGCAGTCCTCCAGACAGCCATGTCCCGACTCGCCCGTTGCCTGTAACCCACCTGACAGTGGGGTCCAGTATCACCCCACAACAGCTTTGCGCATCTTGCACTCCCGTCCCAACCTCAACCTGCCGAGCCTAAGATCTTGATACCAAGAACTCTACACCTACCTAGCATCATGGCGACCAAGAAATATGACGCGTCCAAGCTAAAAGCGTACGACAGTGCCGCTGCGGGCCAGTACGTGTGACCCCAAGGCGGCTGCCTGCTGTTCAGCCGTTCCTTGCCTGCCATACTAAATCGCAACCTCCAGCGAAGGCGTACTAAGCGACGAATCCGGTGCCGTGGTCGTAAAGCCGTGCACTCTTTCCGAGATTACCTTCTATGAGACACTCTCCGACCATCCCGATCTTGCGCGCCATCTGCCCACCTTTATGGGTCAGCTCTCCCTCTCCACCGATCAGGCTGCCGCCGTAGATAGCGTCGAGAGCGGCACCATAAAGACTGCCGACGGATCCATCGAGCGCCTACATGGCAAGCACCTTGACACAGATCTACATATCGTGCTGGAGAACATTACAAATGGATTCAAGAAGCCAAATGTCTTGGACCTGAAGCTCGGCGCAAGGTTATGGGATGATAATTCGAAGCAAGAGAAGCGAGATCGCCTCGATGCTGTGAGCAAAGAAACTACAAGCGGTAGTCTCGGATTCAGGATAGCGGGTATGCGCACCTACAAGGGCACCGATGTCCCAGACGTTCCTGACGAATTGAAGGAGTATGTCGAGGTTGACAAGGACAACGGATACTGGGTGTACAATAAGATGTACGGGCGCAAGTTCAACGCCGAGAATGTGGACGAGGGCTTTGTGTCGTTCATTTACCCCGGCGCCAAGTCAGAAGCAGAGCTCGATCGCGCCAGAGAAGTGCTGGCGTACTTCCTCGGCGAGGTCAAGGATATCCAAGAGGTATTTGAGAGCAAAGAGAGCAGGATGTACAGCGCAAGTATACTCCTCGTATACGAGGGTGATGTGGAAGAGTACGGCAACACGAAGCAGAAGCTACGCTCCGCGCACCCAGAAGACGAAGACGAGGAGGATGAGAATCTGCCCAAGCTCGCAGAAGTCAAGATGATTGACTTTGCGCACGCCTCATGGACGCCTGGGCAAGGACCCGATGAAAATGCGCTGCAGGGCATGAAGAGCACAGCAACGATATTGAAGAGCTTACTGGATAAGGCGCACGATTAGATTTTTAACTAATATGTTGTTGTCTACTATAGATTGTAGATAGTATGTACCCGAGACCGAATCTCGTAGAATACTACCATTCACGGTGACCATATGTCTGTGATCTTCGGTACCCTCGGAGACTGGGGTAGTTAGTGTAAAGCAAATCTAACACTACATTCAGCTAGGCACACAAGGCTGATTCTGCCGCAACATCCCATCTCCCAACAGAAACAGAGTAGACTAGCCTCATGCTCAGCACTAGATGATCACCACAATACCATATCGTAATCAGTCCCACTTCTCACGCAACTAAACTTCCCAATTCGTACCCGTCATCCCCCCACCGCCCCAATCCGCACGTTCTCCATCGCCGCATGCTAAGAGGCCAAGCTAATTGCCCATTCTCCTAACATACTTTCAAAACCCACTCCCCACTCTCCACTCCCCCCGCCCAAAATAGCAGCGGAAAACGAAGGGCCACGCTGCGGCTCGTACTCGCAACACGTAGGTGCCTCCATCTTAGTAAGCACATAATTTGAGTCCTTTTTATTTAACAAAAAGTAAAACAAGACAAGAAAAGAAAAAAAAAACAAGAAGACAACAATTCAATAATTGCAATCCCCCCAAAGAAAACCCGTTGTTGTGTTTCTTTCTCAGCGGACTAACATCATGAATCTAACATTCCTGTCCAGGAGAAAGAAGAGCAAGGCGCAGAATATGCAGTCGAAAGTTTTACTTCCGTTGTACATCTATCCGAACCCTGGGGCGTGGGATCCGCTGTATACCGCGTAAATTAACCCTTCATCCTTTCTCCTTATTCCCGCTCCTTGTTTACTTCCAATAGCTATATTATTACTACTACTACTCCACAGTACTCAATAATGTCGGCACGCTGATAGTTTAGAAAACAGTCTATCCGCACACCCGCACCTCCACTTCCTGATAATCCTCAACCCAAACAGCGGGCCCGGCACCGCGCCCTGGTGGCCCAACACCGACTACCTACGCGAAATCCCGCGGCTCAACGCGCTGCCCAATGTGACGACGCTGGGTTATGTGCGTGCGACGTATTGTCAGCGCGCGCACGGCGATATCTGCAGCGATATCTGTACGTATGCGGAGCGCGGACGGGAAGATGCCAAGATGAAGGTGGAAGGCGTGTTTGTGGATGAGACGGTGAATTTGTATTCAAAGGAGATGAAGAGGTATCTTGATGGGATTGATGGGAGGGTCAAGGCTGAGGATGCGTTTGGAGGAGAGGGACTGGTATGTATTTTTCCTTTTCTTTGCTTATTTTTGATTGAAACAAGAGGGGGTTTTGATGGCGGGATTTGATGAAAGCGAAAAGTGCTGATGGAGAGGCAGGTTATTCATAATCCGGGGACGGCGGTCAATAAAGGGCTAGCGGCGCCTGGTCCGGATGTTACGGTTGTAGTGGAGACGTCGTATGCGCATTTTGCGAGCAAGGAGTATCAGGAGTGGCTTGCGACGTCGCCGTATGGGCGCGAGCGCGCGGCGTACATGGTGCATTCGGTTCCAGAGGATCAGGTCGAGGGGCTTACGAGGGCGCTGCGGAAGAAGGCGGCATATCTGTTTGTGACGAGTGCGACTTCGGAGTTCTATGAGAAGTTTGGTGATAGTTGGGATAAGTTTGTTGCAGTTATGGCGGAGCCGTGAGGGCGTGTGGGTATATGTACGGGGAAGGAGCGTGGAGGTGGTTGTGGGATGGCGGAGTCGAGAGGTGTGAACACCGGACTAGATGCGCCTAATAATATAGACAAAGAATGTTGTAGAGATGCAGATCTCCTGGTATATTAGAAGTATTAATAATGTCGGCGGAACTCAGTGAGGCGCTCACTCAAAGATGTGTTGCTGTAGCGCTTCCTCGATAGTAGCCCATATCCTACACCGATTCCAGAAGCCAGCGGGCACATCGACCAAGCGGTCATCGCACCCACTGATAGGAAAGCGCTTCATTGCAAGGATCTTGGCTGCGCACCTCCAGTCCCAAGAAGCTGTAGGATCCAGGGGTGCTATGCCAGGTTGCGGCAACTGCTGCTCAATCCGCTTCGTGTCCAGGTCCCAGATGTGTGGATGCAAGCTTCCATCACCAAGACTGTTGCGCCAGAATGTGGAGTCAAGCGGGATCTGCAACGCGAGTATTTTCGAAGTTCGGTGAAGTGCTATGGTTGATGGGATTGGCAGGTAGCTGCAAACCTCGTCTAGGAGTTCTTTTGGAAGACGCTCCAAGTTCTGATGCTTGCGAGCTGGTATTTCGGTGAATTTAGGTTCACCTCTGGTGCGTGGCGAGCTCTGTAGGACTCTTTGTACAAAAGCAGTGGTATCGACTTGCTCGATGGGATTGGTGAAGAAACGCTATGGAGTGTTAGGATTGTGGCTAGATGAAGATTGTGGAGACTTACGTCGTAACCGCCTCCCCACCACTCTAACTTCGTCAGAGCTAGTACACTCCTAGGTCCGTAGACGCTACATTCGGAAGACAGATTGAACAAATCATTTATTGACCTAAGTGACCCGTCTTGGATCTGCCGTTCAGTGAAGCGACTGTTGAGTAAATGAATTAACACTTCAAGAGCTGTTTTGTTATCGCACTCTTCCTGTTTAGACTGGTGATACTCTATAGCTCTACAGCTTATATCCAAGCAGCAATCGTGCAGTGGGAACAGGGTGCCAGAGCCGGGAATGTGCGAGAGGGCGTCGACCCAGATATCGTTTTGTCCTTCATATCCAGCAACGTGATAAAAACCAGATCCAGTAAGGCTGAAACGAGCAGGCCCGGAGACAAAGACTTCAGGCTGGTCAGAGGTGTTGACGGGTCTTCTAGTAATTTAGTGAAGTGCACAACATGAGAGCTTGAGTACTCACGCGTGTCCATCACTAGCTACCACATGGTGGTATACATCGTCAACATTGCCAATAAGACGAAGATGATATAACCACTTGATATATGATTAGTTGGTGACCAAGAAGAACACAATTTTAGGGAGAAGAACACCATACTTGAAACTGCGGGTCTTTCGGATCAATATTGTAAACCTCACCTTCAATATCAAACGGTCCACCACAAACAACACAAAACGGTCCGGTCTCAGTCGTATGTCGTGTATCGCTCTTGGGTCCGTGTTCGCGCTGTGAAGAAAAATAACCGCCCATTTTTGCGCTGCTGATGCTTCGATTGGTAGCGTAAATTGTCTCAGAAGGGGGTTTGGTTCATCCAAATACTGCTCGAGATGAATCCGGCCGTTTTCGCCCCGCTCAATCTTTCGCAGCCTGGAAGCTGCAGCTGCAGATGTATCCAAGCCGCAAGGAGGCAAAATATTGACGATACGTGCGACGCAAGATAGGTCGCTCTGGGATCAATGGGTGTAATGCATTCTGCAAGTAACCGAATGAGGTATAGCAAAACCGCCCCCCACTCCCGATGCGTGCGAGGCCTGGCTTGTACTTTGCAAACACGGCTGTAAATTGTCTGTTGTTCTTATCCCTTTCGAACAGCAACCGTAATTGTTTTGCTTTTTTATTATGGTGCTGACGCATGGAATTGGTTTTCTGTCTCATGATCGCGAAGGCTGGAGAGATGCCTGCGTGTATCACCCTCGGAACTCCGTGCGTCTGATGTCCGGTACCCTTACCTACTAACGTACCGCACCAAGTCCAGCCGCAACGGAGTACCGAAGATCAGCTTTATCGCATACCGAGACATTAGGTAGTCGTGTACACATAAGGTCTCCACGTTTGTGTCTTAAATAACGGCTGCACGTCATCACTAGACAGAACTCTAGGTTTCATGCAAGCCATATACGTGATGAATACATGTCGAAACTAGTGTTCGTTGACTTCTAGAGTCTCAACGCGTAAAGGGGTGACATGTTGACCGGATGGGTCTATACATCGAAATTCCAAGCGATGTTGAGGCTTGTAATTCCATCAGATCGGTCATCATATGACCCCTACAATGTTTCTTCGTCTGACGTGTCTAGTCTGCCCATATTAGGGCCTTTCCTTTGGTCGACTTTGAGATCTCAAACGCTCTAGCCCCGTTCCCTGTTCTTCGCTCTCGTTTGGTCCAATGGGATAGACGCAGTGAGTCCATGATGCATGTGACTCCCCTTCGAGAATCGCCAATCATGTAAGGGTGTCATGATATGTATTCAGGCTCCCGTAGGGATGCCGACTTGGGTGTGGAGAGTGTTGGTTCCTGGTTCCTGGAGATGCTTTTTTCTCAAGTACTCGGTAAACATCCCATTGGCATAAACTTTGCTTCTTCCAGTTGACAGGGTGTGAAGCATGGCAACCACCCTCCCCTGTTGAGGTGTTAATGAGGTTCCTCAGTTTGCAGTTACTCGCATTGCGATGATCATTTACTAGGGTTGTTCCAGGACATGGCTCGGGTTGGTCGACATGTTTGGCATGAGCAAATGAAATAGCTGTAATTTAACTCTCAATTTAGAATAAGTTTTCGGTGTGTTTCTGTTCGTGCGGAAATGGCTCTCTTGCTTACTCTGTCGGCAATATCAGGCTGCATTAAGTGATAGTCGATGACGTTCGGCAATGTTATCACCAGGGTGAGGCTAGCGTGACATTTTCGTGTGGGGCGTCAACACCACCACACCTCCTTCTCAGTGCTCACAGTCCTCACATGACAATTTGGAAACACGCTCCATTGCAAACGTAATTCATTACTCATAAACTACATCGCCCTTGTATTCTGTTCATTGCAATTCCGATAGTACTCCTTCGGGATATGGGAGCACTGACAAGCCCCCCCGTCTCGAACATTACACATTACTCTCGTGGCCGTATTTGATTCTCCTTGGTTCTCATTTTCCCCTGGGATACATACGACTAGTAAGACTCGCCAGTTGCGTTTCTGTTTTTTGGCGCACCAACCCATGCTCCTACTGGGGTGCCGTTTCGGGTTTTTTTGCGCGGGAACATGTGTGTATTGAACGTTTGTAGCACAGTAACCCCGGAATTGGCCACTGCATCCTGGTTGCTGCACACTGGCCTGGATAGCGGTGGCAAATCACCCTCTTCTGAGTTGTCCCTTGAGTGCCCGCCAAGCGCAGCACGAATGTTTTCTTTCGATACTATGCGTGTCAAGTCACGATCGGGCCCAAAACGTATCCTCTGTTGTGACTGCGGAATGCCAGTATAGCCTCGGGTATTTCCCCCTCGCATAGGACTTTTCGTTGGGACAGGCGGCGCAAAGTTGTTCTCGTTATTTACGCAAGACAACACTGATGTGTTGGTCGGGGAGGTACCTGGCCATGCGACTGGCTGCGGAAGACCTGTATCGGGACCCCCAGGGGACTTGGGCAGTATGGTACGGCTGTTGTTTTCTGAAGCGACCCGCAGATGGCCAGTATATGGCATAGGCTTGATTGGTCCAGGCAAGCGGGTGGGTGGTTTCGCGGGCCGCTTCGGCTCTAGGGCCCGACCAGTATTTCTTCTGGCTGCTTCTAAGTTCCCCAACAATGGATCCTTCTCCCACTCGCTACCATTATTGCTTGGAATATGTAACTCCGCGTGTGACTTTTGGTCGCTAGCTGGGGTGCATGCACCTTGCTGCTCACGTTGCGTGCTCCTACTTCGATGCAAAGGGTGCAGAAGGGCAGTGATCTGATCCTCGGACAATGACTCCGGTCCATTGGTTTTCGCATATGCTTGTAGAGTCTGTGTCTCATTCGAAGGGTTGAATGAACTGGATATGCGGACTGAGTTGTAAACGCTTTGCTCAGATGACTTGCGCTGTGTGTCCATACGAGGCCAAGGCGTAACGATCGTCGTGCTAGATGAGTGTGTTGAAGCATAGCTCACATCTAGTTCGATATTCGAGTGGGTTTGCCCATTCAGTAGGTCAGGCGACGGCGGATCCTCAGGTATGAAGAGTTGACGTGTCACTCCATGCAATGGACTCTTCGGCTCCTCCCTTGCCATCTGCTTAGACACACTACGAGATAGCGAGCGTCGTAAGCTGTTCGAGTAGCGTTTGATTGGGCTGGCACCACACTCTTTTTCTGGGTCTATATCGTCCTTGCTTGAGAGTATCTTCTTCACCGGAGTTCGACGGTCATCACGCTTGACAACATCAAGTTGAGTACGCTTGGTTTCATTAGTCCGCTCAACAGCCTTTCTCAAGTTTGCCCGCGCTCTTTGTTCTTCCAGCCACACCTCCATCTTTTGTTTGAACCTTGGGCGTTCAACTAAGCCGCCGTACTGGGGATAGACAGAACGAAGTTCCCTCTCAGTCTCGTCGTAATGCTTTCGTGTCAGCACACCTGATTCGTTAGTACCCTTTGGCATGAGTAAGACGCGATAAGAAGTTGAAGATATTAGATTGCCCGGGGGGAGGTTGACGTTTTCCTTGGGGAAGGCAAGACCAGAGGGGCATCTCTCCTCGACGAAGAGCGCCAGGCGCCCATAGTGTCGGCGACCTTTGATACTGTATGAGGCACGGACAGCATCCACAATAGGTACAAACACTGCTTGCCAAGCAGTGCAAATGTTTCGCAGTTGAAAGTAATCGAATCCCCACGGGTTGTGCGCTTTGCCGACTTTGAACGTCTGTAGCAGCCACGCGAAGAGATGCTTCTCATACTCCTTAACACGCCAGTCTCGCTTGTCGATGGCACAGGATATACTGCTAGTATCCACACTGGAATGGTGGCGATACGTGTCTTGGTCGAATTGTGTATAAAACCACAGCAAGTCCGTGCGCGAGATACCTCCTCTGTCGTCATCGTTTGTAGCAACTGCAGTCGTGGCCGTAATTGCACCAGGCTTCACAAGAAAGAGTGAGTCACGAAACATAGCCCATGGCTTGAGAAACGCATTGGTAGCGAGAAAGCGCTCTTCGAGTCCCTCAAGATCCGATAGTCGTAGGAGCGAGAGCGCTCCTGTGAGCTCGGCGGGTACTTTATCCTTGTCGCCACGCGTCAACAGACTCTGCATCATCTTTGTGCCCAGATCGGCGGGCTCGGGTGCCATGTTCTCGTTTCAGCTCGAATGCGCAGTTGGGGGTCGAACGCTTTGGTCGAGTTGTTTTCGTAATGACTGAAGCGTCGTGTGTTTGGGTTGCAGCGAAAACAAATATGAAAAAGAGTCATTGAACAATGTGCTAGCGCACGACAGGCGGCTGATTTTTTGCAGTGAGCGCGAGTGTTGACAATCACTGGTCACAGGGATTCCGCTTTCACTTTGCATATCGTCAGACTTTGCTTGGCGCTGGACTGCATCTGCTACATTTAGGCACCCGCCTATCTTCTCACGAGCATATCGTGCTATCAGACAACAGTTGTATAATTAATTCAATCTCCTCTGTCGAGGTTTTATCGAATCCATGTGTCGCTACTAGCCAACTGACGTTGTCAGATGTGATCTATATAAGCAATCGTCTTCACCACTCACATACGTACCTAGCCCCACAACTCAGGCAGCAATGCGAGCAAACAAAACAGTCACGAAAGTCCATCGGAATCTATTCTCATGAGATCAGTAGAATGTTCGTATAATGGAAGTCCACACTGTAAGTCGTACAGGTGACTAGTATCGATATAGAAGGGGGGAGTAAACTTAAGCAGCCTTTCAGGGACACTGAAAGTTATGTGT
Source organism: Bipolaris oryzae ATCC 44560 (assembly GCF_000523455.1). NCBI lineage: Eukaryota > Fungi > Ascomycota > Dothideomycetes > Pleosporales > Pleosporaceae > Bipolaris > Bipolaris oryzae. The sequence goes on from NW_006911280.1 coordinate 23,944, forward strand.
AGAGATCTATCGTACATCAAATAGAAATCACTAAGAAAGACATGCAAAAAGCGTTGCGTTGTGCATCATGCTCCATCTCCGACGTTCATCATAAAAGCTTGGAAATTTACATTGTCTGACTAAAAAAAGAAGGGGGAATCGTATAACAATAAAAACTTTGAGAACAAGAGTGACCCAGAGTATAAAGCTGGGAGATTGCGGTGAATTTGAAAAGACTCTGAAAACGAAATACAATTGTTAGCGTGATTGAACCTTTCCCCTGGAAGCGATTTCTGGAGAGCGCTGCAGGCGGATTCGCTAGAGTCTTGATCGGTACTAGCCTCCATGACTCTTCCTTTGGCTTTTATAGCTGCTTCAAACCCAGATAGACTGTCCGCTCGTTATGTGAAGTTTACGCAACAATGGCACGTAAGAGTATACGGTGCCCCACCTGACCGAAGGGGCGCTTTCGGCGCTTACGTTCTGTAGTGAACGATATAGCCTTGCTCCAGTGTCTGTGATTCACTAGTGTGATGATCGGCGGATGGTTGAGGCTAGGATCTTCCAGAATGCTTTTGATTACGCAAGCTGCCTCAACTGCCCTTGTATTATCCGTGGACAAAAGCAGCATCAAGGCCATTGTAGGCTGATTTCAAGCTGATGAGCTTTTCTGGGCATGGATATCAACATATATATCGGTGTATTGCGCGGCTTTCCCAAATGCCAATATGGACAAGCTTGAGTGTCGAAAAGGCTTTTCCATAAGGGACTGTCGAAAATCCTGGTAACTGCTTACATGGGGGATCTAATGCGTCAAAGTTGAGAGCAGAGCTGGGCAGAACGTTTTGGTACAACTGCGCATTCAGTCTGAGTACCGTCCAGGGTTTAGGTCGCTGGCATGCCAGGCTTGGTGTTCGCGGGATTCATCGGCATTCGTCTACGGCCACCCATCGGCCAAATTTCAGTTTCTTGAACTACCGTAGAGAATCACATGCACCATGATTGAAGTGTTTCTATCAAAGCAAGCAAATCTTGCTGAGAGTTTGCGACGCCAGATTGGATACGAACCAATCAAGGATCCTCACTGTCTTGACGCTTCTTTTCGGAAGCAATGCAACATCCAATGATTCATGAGTCTATGCATCTTGGAAGCATCGAACTGGATCAATATCTACCGTTCATGCTCATAGGGGGTGGAAGAGGCGACATTATCGGCGGGTCGTTTGCAAGTGGCCCATATGGTGACGAGCCTCGCATGGGCCTAGGCTGGTACTCGTCCTGCTCTTCCTCGGGCGAAGAGAGCTCCAATAACCTCTGTGGAGATCCAACACTGAGCCCAAGTGCAGTGAGCTTCTCTTGTAGTATATTTATGACGGCGGGATTGCCGCCTCGAAAGCCAGCGAGCACTTGAGAAAGCGAATGCATAAGGTCTCTAGGACCAACATCGAAATAGGACTCATGGTTTAGTGACGGCATGATCAGCATAACGTCAGCAAGTGAGTTTGCCACGTCGAAAAGCTTAGACTCCTGTTGAAACAGTTAGCAGAGTAAGTAGCTTGGTGGTGGTTGGGTCATACCATGCCGGGTCCATGCGCCTCTACACTTTCGCGTGAAAGACTGCTTAAGTTGCTGAGCACGTTTTGGGCCACCCTGGCAGGGAAACGAAACGAAAACTCTTCGTCCTGACTTGGCTGACTGCTTAGGCTGGTAACATTGAGCGCGTGCTGCCACAGAAAAATACGCATCCATTGTTGTGTCATTGTGATATCGGCACGCTGGAGTTCATTCTCGAGACTACGGGGGTCTTCATCGCTGCTCAGCTGTTGCTGAGCTACGGCAAGTGCTCGACGAGCGCCAGCAGCATCCGCCGTTATTGTGACATCGAGAATATTGAAAAGTCGACAAAGCTGGACGAATGCAGGCGTTACGGATCCATCACGCAAGTCTTGAAGCCTCGGAAGATCTGGTGAACGCTTGAGGGTTGTCGGGACATCGTGCTGCAAGGAATGGGCGCGCTCGGTAATGAAGAGGAGCCAATAGACGCGTAAAGCACACTGTGTCTGCTCTGGATTCATGACCTGGTAGTGCGTTGGATTGTGTAGGCCAAGGACATGAGCTTTGAAAATAGCCTCTCCAAGCAGGACGGTTGAAGCATTCATTCGGCCGACGTTGGCAGAGTAAACATGCAAGAAGAAGCTGCTCAGAAGAGACGACATGGTGATGTTTTCCAGATGATCGGATTCATCTCTAGCTCTTCTTGCCTCTGACTCGAAGGCGCTGCTTGAGACGCGATAAGGGCCTTCGACCGGACTTCCCGACTCAACGTCAATAGAGAACTGGCTCACGATAGCGGCGCATATGGCAGTGGCCAATGCGTAAGCCTCTACATCGTGGGGGTGGGTGAGGAGTCGTGCAGTCAGTGTTTCGGCATCAACGACTGGCCATATGCCATAGCCACGTGCCTGGTAGATTTCGAGATACTGGGAGAGACAGGCTACCGGTATTCTCTGGGGTTCCTGGGGAGTACTGGAGAGTGTGGGACTCATAACGTCAGGCCATCCATTGGAATACGTACTGGGTTCGCCTAAGGGGGGCATTGGAGAGATGTACGGCAGCTCGTCAACGGGACTGCCGGTGTCGATGCTGGTCTCACTGGCGCTCCTCGATCTATCACAGCCAGTCTTACTGCGTTCTTGCAGTCTCCTGATGGCGGCCTCAGTGGTCCGGCGCGGTCCCTTGGGGCCGCTCTTTCCATGCGTCTTGAGATAGGTGCAGTCCCACTTGGCGGCCTCGCACCTGGCACAGGGCTGGTTGCCATCGCAGCGCACCTTTCCTGGACAGCGGAAGAAGAGGGTCAATTGTGAGCATGTGTATAGAGCCGAGACAGCGACTTACTGACGGAGCAAGGGTCACACGCCCGTCGCGTGCCTTTTCGTGGAGCCATGGCCATTTTGATAGCCAAGGTTCTAGCCTGATCTGAAGGGCAATGCTCAAGAGTGGACAGTATCGATCAAGTCGGCATAGCGGAGATAGCGTAGGGCTATCCAGGCGTCGGATGGGGATGAAGTAGCGTGTGGAGACGAACTGGGAGGTTTGTCGGAAGCTGATAAAGAGCTGCGGGAGAGCAACAACGGCATGGCCGTGCTATGAGGTGAGGTCGGGGTCAGGGCATGCGGCTGATGCTGAGAACAAAAGGTGGAGAAGGCCCTGCACGCTGGCGGCCCCCCTGTACATTGGGGCGCCGGCACCTTCCAATCAAGCGTGCGGGCAGCCGTCGGCGCCAACCGGCTCCCGATGCACCCTGGACTGCCCGAAAAACTTTCCTTCTAGAAGCTTTTTGGAACAAATTTGCTCCCTGCACGCTGCACACGGCATGGCTGCTGATACCACGCCACGACTCACCACCCCAGGGCCTCTCGCAGGCTCATCCCGTCCTCGTCGACAGAATCGATGCTTGGCCGTGTCTAAGCCTGGGCATGCGCGGCTACATTCGGGCGTCGTTGCTGGCTGCTACATGTGTGTTAGCACTACACTATGTACTGCAGAAAAAGGCTGCATCGCGGCGATACACACATCAAAACGTGTTTCAGTGACGTACTCACCCCCCAGGCCCTGGCACCGCTTACTCCGCGTATGGACTTGTCGAGTAGTTGCAACAGCGGACGTAGCCGAGAACGTGCCGGTCATCTTTCCTTACTCTTCTAGTATGCGCCAATTTCTTAGGACAAAATTAGAAGATGTGTGCGGGTGCGCATAAATGCCGCGCCACCATCCATGCCCGCTCGCTGGTCACATGACTTTGGCACAGATAACAGCGATAACCCACGTGTCTCTGTACCACCAAGCGCGCCACAGGTGCCACAGCCTGTCCTACTACTACCACTACTACATCATACTACATGTACACTACGCATACGTACTACAAAAGACAGACGCCACCCCTGTGCCTGCGCGCCTTTACAATCCCCCTTCGCCTTGCCATGCGCCACATTGCCACGCTGATATCCCATGCCTCCCTCGTGCATCCAGCCAGCTCTGCCTCCACCAAAGACACGCATCGCCTCGATTTGCTATGGTCAGCAGGAGAATTTTTCATGACATTGCTTTTGACCAGGGCTTGCGACTGACCTGCAGGCCTACCACGACTCCGAGGAGCTTATAGCTGTCTCCTGAAAGCTATTACACATCGTATTCCATGGTGCTCATGGCCACCCCAAACGTGGCGTCCACTCAACAACGTCGCAACGGTCAGAAGTCCTCGGAGTCCACGACATCACGCAATTCCAACAGGGGATACGACTTCAGCTTCCTTGGTTATACGAGCCTCTGGCATGTGCATGGATGACAAACATACTGACGTCTCAGTACTATGGCAGAATCGCTAGCGGATGCGTGCCGCCTTATCATGCGTTCTGGAGAAACAAAAATCTGGGGAAGCCACATTAACCGACGCGCTAAGCGTCCTGAAACAATATACCCATACGAGCAGTGTATCGATGATCGTACGCCTGGCAAACGTATTGGCTGAGGGGTCGGACTCGATATACAGCACGCCCAGCTAACTCGAGCTAAACGCGACGGTCTATGGCCAAGAACCAACATGAACCGAATATCGTCCACGCTGTCTCTGGATGCCCAATCACTGCACTTGTTCCTGCCTCATCTTGCATAATAAGACGAACACAACAAGTGTGCTACAACCATGTCAGCGGCGTCTCAGACAAGGATACACAGTACTTAAACAGCTTCACTTTTGCATCTGCACAAATCCAAAGTCAGTGCATCACAGGGATATAATCTCCACACTACTCCCTAAATTTCAAACCCAATTTCTACAGGACTTATTCACCTTAAACATGAAGTTCCTCTTCGTTGCAGCCCTCGCATCTGTTGTTCTGGGGGCTCCCCCAGATCCCTACCCAGCGCCCTGCGGACGATCCGACCCCTCTGGGATATGCACCACCAAGCCAACATGTTACGAAAAAGGCGGGTTCTGGGTGCAACGGGATTGCACTTTTTACAACGTACTCGACGTCGGATGCTGTTACTCTATCCCTGACAAGAAGAACTGAGTGATGCTCTAAAACGGACCTGGTGAGACACATGCCGGAGCAGATGAAAGGTTCATCCCGAGGAAGAGCAAGCTAAGAGCGTATATGTATCCAAATCGTTGGGCCATAACATTAGTCTCTAAGATATATTTTTGGCAGTCCCATTTGTATAATCGTGCTGCCCAACTGCCAACCACATTAAGCCAAACGGCCGAATGACAGGAACCGTGCACTTTGAAACTTTGCGGTCTGAGCTCGTGATAAATAATGAAAATTCTCACCATGTGCATAATCTCGGGTCTGCACCGATACGGCTATCCACCCTGACTGCCGCCCTGAAGTGTGAGTGGGGTTTTCTTGTTTTGTAACGGGTGAACGGCGGGAGTGACCGAGGTGCGATTATGTCATCAGGCCTGATTTGGCGCTCGGAAGTCATCGGAACGAAGTTCCGTTTCATTCCCGCACACTTTCCGGTCCGATGATTTTCGAATTTTGTCCCCACAACAACACTGTTGTAATACCGTTTTTGACACTACTGACGCCTCACTACGCGCCAACGAACCTGTCAAACCATCACGTCTATACTCCAGCGGAGGACTGCCTCTATCGCGTCTTCTTTCCGAAATACCCGCCAAACCGGCAAAACGTGACGACAATAACATGGACCCTGGCCTGGAGTCGACCAGCTTTTAAGCGCTTATCAAGGCGCGGGAAGCTGCATATACATTTCGACATCAAAGTCAAGTACGTCAGTCCGGGAGCATTCTACCAAATGATCAAATCCCCAGCCTATGTCCAGTAGTGTGGTTTGTCATCACGAACTGCATGGTCCGTGATGGCCTTGCACTACCTTTTCATACTGCATATACCCCTGCTTATCACTTTCCAGGAGCTTCAAGATCATCATGGCCCTTCGATCAATAGACAGTCAGTTGCTCTTAAGTGGGCCTGTGCTGTCTTGCGAATCCCAAAATGGGGAGTGTGGTGAGACAACGCCCTCAAGACTACTGAAGCGCCAGAGATCGTCAGACAAGATGCAGGAGAAGCGGAAGAAGAGCCGACAGGACAGCGCCGCGGGGTCAACACCATCTTGTCCTCTATTAGTGGCTCTGCGAGAGTATGGTCTTCTTGAGAACGTCCTTTCTTGTCTTTGCCCCGGCGACCTACTAGCGCTCCTGTTGTGCTCAAAATCTATATACCAGACACTTATCCCACAACCTGGTAGCCTAGAAAACTTGCTTGGCAAGTTAAGATGCTCCGGGAAAGGTGTCCAGATACGAAGAGAACGACATGTCAAGTCGTCCTTCTTCTATGCATACGAATGCAGTGAATACGTCGAATGTGGGGCAATAGACGGTGTCGCCGAGTCTCGTCCCTGCACGAACTGCAAAGTTACGACTTGCAACGAATGCCGAATCCATTGTGTATACCAGAGCATTTTCGAGAAGCCATGCGAAGATGACGAACTGCCCAACTACAGCGGTTTCATCCTTCTCTCACCGTCTGAGATACCCATATTGAGTCCCCACCACCTGAAAGATAATCTCACTACACCACAATGGCAAGCCCCATCACCTGCCACATCTGCACCCTATCACGATCAGGGATTTATTGATGTACCCCTTGAGGAAGAAAGCTTTGGCCCGCCCGAATGCGTCGACGACTTCCTAGACTTGAATCTTGGCACACGCACATTTGCCGGACCAGTGGCTTCAAACGTAGCCCATCCATCACCTGTCCTCCGATCATTATACCAAACTACAGAAGGAAGAAAACGCCGGTTTTGCGATGATCATCTTCCCTCGGGCATACCAAAGCAAAGAAAGGATCTTTCAGTTCACCAGTGCCAGTGCAGCCTTCGCAGTCGTTTTCTCGACCGATGGCTCTGTTTACGATGTTACGAAAACGAAGAAACGACTCTCCGTAATACATATGTTGACCATGTGGCGCAGTGCTGTTGCGGGTCAACGCATGTCAGGGAGATATGCATGTGGTGTCTCGGTGAGATCTCGCAGCCTCATACTGAAGAGGCACAAACGGACTCCGAAAACAGTCTTGATGAGCATTCTGCTTAAGTCTTGTGTAACCATGACTCAGCGAGGTTCAAGGCAAAAAGAAACCAAGTCCACTTCCCTAATGATGGCAAAATCTCTCTTGTTTAATGTTTCGAAAAGTACTTTGAGCGCTTCTCGTGCATGTACTTTGATTCTGTACTATAGCTCATCCCAAATTTCCCCTCAGCCCTTCACATATACCCCCTTGTACAATAAGTTATGAAGTATCAGAGCGAGTTTGGTACTATTACGACCACCTTTAATGAAAATCAATGTGTATTGTTTTTGAGAAAGAAAACATATCCTGTGTTGTACAAAGTGACGCAGAAATTACAAATGACCAGTGAAAGAGAAAAAGTCCCACATGCAAGTATCCCGTCCAATAACTCCACTCAAATCCGTCCCCACCGTTCTTGAAGCCAATCCCACAAAATCTCTACTAACCCCCAACGAAGCCCACTTGTCAACCTACCGCAAACACACCACCCCACCCCCCCTCTCCCTCCCCAAAATCCTCCTCATCTCTTCACCCTGCATCCTCGCCTCCACCCTCGCCTTCCCAACCACACCCCTCAGTCTCTCCATCTCCCTCCCAACCCTCGCCTCCGCCCTCCTCCTCTCCTCTCTTACCCCCGCAAGTCGCAGCTGCGCCCTCGCCAGGTTCCGCTCTAGATGCTCTACCCCTTGCTGGTCGCGCTCGCGCCTTACGCTCGTTTCTAGGCTAACGACTAAGTTCATGAGTTCGGTTTCCTGGCGGTGGTGGAGCAGGTAAGCGCGGAGGAGGGTGTTTTGGTGGGGGGTGAGGATGGAGGTTGATAGGTTGATGTTGGAGGTTGATGCTGTAGAGGGGGAGGGGGGTTCGTCGTCGGTATGGATTTGGAAAGGTTGGGTGGCCATTCTTTTTTCTTTTTTGGGTGTGGTTGTTGGGTTGGAGTTGATTTGTGGTGGGTTTGTGATGTTTACTGAGTCGTGTTGGTGGTGTTGATGCCGAATGGTCTGTGATTATTGGATGTAGTTTGGGGAAGGTTTTTTCCATGGCGTTGTTGATGTTTTTATAGAGGAGATTTTATTCTGGGATGGGCGTTTGGTGAGTGGTGAAGTGTGAGGTGTGAAGAGAAATCGCTTGGGGCTTGTGATTTAGTCAGTGAAAGGCGAAGGGAATGAGAAAAGAGTGTAGCGTGGAGTGAATTTGAATTCTTCTTCAACACTCTAGACCTTCAAAGATAAACGAATTGAAGACTTTGAGGGGTGTCCAGAGTAATGTGTGTCTTTAGTTTGGTGCATCGATGATTTTCTGCTATGATTCATCAGTGTCAGCAATCAGCTTGGAGGACTGTCGATGTTGTTCTGCAATGCCAATTCTTGTCACATGACGAATGGTTCTAGAAATACTTTACTAGGCAATAGCAAGCTGAGCTGGGTATGTTGTGTCTGAACGTATGACGAGATGCGAGAAGTGGGTCTTCCTATGTGGATCAGCGGAAATGACGTCGTAGCAAAGATAACATAAGAGGAAATCAAATAACCTCAAAAATTATGATCATTTCAATAACAGCGAAAATGAGACATGGTACTGTCAGTTGGCTTAGTCTAGACGTGAGAGCTTTCATTCAAGTTATTTTGGCTTGACCTTTGTTAGAACGCGTTAAACTAGGATGAAAGGTATTTTGATCTGCTGCTGGGTACGATCAATGCCTGTCTCGTATATTGACAACTTCTGGATAGGTCTCAGTCACTTCACATGCCAAAGTCAACAAGGTAAACATAAAGCGTTCAGTATGGTGAGAGCTTCAGCTCATTCATGCTTAACTACAAAAGCAATTAGGTATCTACAATCGTTTGAAATCCATACACAACATCATGTACATATACACGACTTGCGTATTCATCGTCCCAGGTTCATTATTACAACACGCAACCTAAGTCCTGACGTGCGCCTCAACGTTGTGTCCTGCAATGCCCTCTTCAGTCTCACCAACACGCTTGCGTTGTGGGCCAACATAAGTCGAGTCGGGAAGCATGTTGAGAGCATCTTCCTGCTTGTCAGTCTTGCGCTGGTGGAACCAGAAGAGGATGCCACCGCAGAACGCCAAGATAGCAACAGTGGTGTAGTTCCACACCAGCAGGGGGTCTTCAGACAGCGACACGAAAGCCTGACCAATGGCGTTGGAGAAGGCGCTCATGAAATGGAAGTATGAAGTAACAAGGGAGCGCATGTTCTTCGGTGCCTTGGTGAAAGCAAATTCGAGACCGGTGATGGAAGTGAAGATCTCAGAGAAACCGACAAGGACATAGGGAACGGACTGCACCCAGACGTTGATAGGGGCAGGGTCGTCGCAGCTGTTCATGAACTTGCCGCAAGGACCGGTCTTATAGATGTAGTGCTGAATAACAGCTGCAGACACCATGGCGAAGGAAGCGAGGATGAAACCAAAAGCCATGCGCTTGATAGGTGTAAAGCGGATATTGGCTTTGCGGAGGGCTGGATACAGGAAATTGTCGACAATTGGGATGAAAATGACGAGAGAGATGGGGTTCAGGTTGGTGATGACATCGTTGGGGACACCGTTACGTGTCATGGTAGCAGCCTGCGAGGTGAGATTGTTGTTCATCTGGTTGTACGAGAGCCCTTTTCACATTATTAGCTCTTGAGTTTGGCAAAAGGGCTGAGCCCAAAGAGAGACTTACAATAAAGTGGGATCCAGGTGAAGCAAGAGCAAGCCCTCAATCCACGAGCGACTTGGTCGACCCAAGCGTCATCAAATTGCATCCAGCTTGGCTTGTTGCTGCCAAGGTGGCTGGGCTTAACATCTTCCCAGAAGTTGTCGGCTTTGAAGTTTTTGCGAGTCTGAACAGGGTTGATCGACCACTTGCCCTTGAGTGCGAGTCCCAAAAGCTTGATGGCGCGGATGAGGACAGATCCGGTGGGTGGGGTACGGTGGTACTTGTTGCGGCATACCCAGAGCACGATAGGGCACAAGCAGAACATGATCGTAGGGAGCAACCAAGCGCACCAGAAACCAACGTACTTTTCGACGTAGACCATGGAAATTTGACCGGTGAGGGCACCGGTATTGATGAACTGAGCGACTGTTAGGGCAAGATCTTTTTTTTTTAGCTGTGTTGACTAGCAACTTACCATGTAAAAGTACAAAAAGATACGGGAGATGGTGATGTTGGGGTCCGAAATGACACGCGCGCCCGTCTTAGGGTCAATGATAACACGAGGCTTGCTTTGGCGGTATTGTTCAGCGATCAAAGGCGAGATGTTGGCTTTGAAAGCTCCAGTTCCAAAACCAAGAGTAATGACACCAAGAATGAATGGGCCAATGGCATTGCCGCTAGTCAAAACAGGAGGAATGGCGGAGATGATAAGCAGGATGTGACCGAGAATTGAGAAGGCGATGGCGACGAAGATGGTGTTGAAACGACCAAGGTACTCATCAGCGATGATGGCGCCGATAATGGGCGTGGTATAGGCCCAGAAAGAGTTGAATTGACCGATACCAAAGGAGGCTCGTTGGCCCATGTCAAGTGCTCCAGGCTGACCCTCTGATCTTGGGTCACGACCGGTTGTCTGCACAACACCGTCGATCACAGGAAGAGGCTGCTGGATGAAGTTTGTGTCTTTTGAGAGTCAGTAAAGAGATTAAGAAGTGCGATTCAATCTCAACTTACACAGCACTTGACAACCATAGTAGCCGAAACGCTCACAGAGCTCGACAAAAGCAATGGTGAAGGCGGTCCATGGAATCTTTCCAGAAACACGAGGAAGAGTCTTCAGTTCCTCCTCGGTGGGCTCCTCACCCTCCAGGTCAGCCTCAAAGACTTCTCCTGGGTACTCGTGGTCGTTGGACGAAGGCGAGCGTGTCTCAGAGAGGGCACGCTTCTCATCGAGTTCATAGAGGGGCTTGGCAGTCTCGGGCTTGTGAGACATGGCCATGTCAACGTCGTTGGAGCCAGCATTTGCCGCCATGATTAGCAGATGTTGTCGCAAATTCCAACCAGGGGATGAGAGGAGCGAGCTGATGCTGCTCTTCCTGCGAGGGCACCGGGCACTCGGTTTCAATTATACTCGAGAATTCCCGTCTCGGGTGTAGTAAACGAGCGGCAAATAGCAGTCCTTGTGCCCAGCGCGGTCTTGGTATTCCTTGTGGGTTCCTCTATCAAGCAGGTGTCCAGATGCCTAGTCTAGTGGGAATCTGCTCCATGGTCAAGACCCAACACCAAAGGCCCGCCTGCGCTGGCCGCTTTCAGCACCAGCTTGTGACTTGAACGAATTGGGGGCGACGCCGAAATCAACCACGCAGTTAAGCTTTTCACCGCTTTCATAGGTGTTGATTGGAGCCAAGATTCAATGGGGACTGGGTGTAACGGCCTAGGCGATGACTTGGATACAGTGCTTAGGAACTTGGCGACACTGCCGATCCCACATACAACGCCTGCAAGATAGATGGTTCGGCCATTCACGCTCGTGTGTCCTGAGACCCCCCTAGCTCTTCTCTTATCGTGACAACGCGCGCTGTGCCACAGCTCCCGTGCGACGCTGATAACCAAAGCTTACCAGTGCAGGCATCATCGCGAAGCCTTCAGCTTCGGCCCGTAAGGAAAAACCAAGTGCAGCAAAAAGAAACCTTGGACGTCAAAGCAAGCGCCAATGCTACTACTATGTAGGACGACTACATAGTAGTATATAGCGCAATTTACTGTGTCCTATGGACGCAAATTTTGCCGCCGCGCTGCCATGGCGCCCAGCCTTCCGCGCCGCTGGGCGCCCGTCTTTGCCCCTCTCCACTCGCCATGTCCGCCTCGGTTTGTGGCACTTCACGAGCCAGCCATGCTGCCATCCCAATGTAACTCGGCCATACCCGAACAGGCAGCTCGATGGCCTGACGCCATGTATCCATATTCCATGTGAGAAGGCTCCTCCAATGGCTGCGCAGGTGAGTTTCGAGAAGGGGGGGTTGTGCAGTACGGCGCGGCGCCGACCCTTCTCAAGCTTATCTCCGCTTGACAGAACAGGTCAAGATGGCCGAGCAGGCTGACGGCGAGGCTTCGTTTGTCGGCGGAAGCTTTACCTGGCGCAACATCGTGGAGAGATATTTTCTGCTATGGAATTACCGCTGGCTTGACCCGCTGCTTTCCCGTGGCCTTGGCACAAGAGTTAGTTGATTGTTGTCTGGTCGGACCATCCTCTCAATAGCATCTGGCAGTTCCTAAACGAGGATATCACGCGCTCACATGCCCCAATGAGGGCGTGGTCCTCACCTCACAATATCACCATGAGCAGGATTTGGCTTGGCCGAAGGATGAAGGTGGGCAACCGCCCCAGCCACAGCATCATTTTCCCCCCAACAAACCCTTATCGCCCAGGCCAGTAAAACTCAAGCTGTTTGAGCGTAAACGGCGTTCCCGTCGTTACCGTTTATACCTCGCTATGTCTGCAAGAGAATCATCATGGAAGGCTTGGCATGCTCCAACTCCCCACCACAGCAGGAACACCACGAGTCATGCCCTCGTTATCATGAGCTGGCCTTAACATTTCTGGAACAACACAAGTCCAGATAGCGATTCTCGATCCTGATGCCTGTGTTACTGGTCAGCCAACATCAACATTATCATCTTATGATCCCATCGCCTTAAGCCACCATCTCAATCGCACCTAACTTCCCTTACCTAACAACCAATCCCAGTACCCCATCCATCCAACCCCCCCGTCCCGCCCCGCCAAGCTCCCCGCCCAGAAATGGGAAAAGAAGAACGGTTAACTAAGGGTAAGCGGGATGCACCGAGGAGCGGGTGCCTGAGGACAAGCACGGATATACATGGGCTTTGTCTCGGGAATACAAGGGCGTGTCCTGTGTCTTGCTTTCCCGGTTGATACCCGAGTGCCTGGGTAGCGGGCGCAGCGCGCTTAGTGGGGGGTGCGGATTGAGGGGTGGCTAGGGTATGGTGAAGGTGTTGACGGGGATGTTGGTGGTGAAGGGCCTGATTTTTGGATTGGAGAGATGGTGAGGTTGTGTGTGTGTGTGGAGTGTGAATATCCGCTACAGTCGTATCTTATGTGAAGAATCAGCAAGGCTGCTTCAATTCACACTGGTCGTCACAATCGTCGATATAATTCTTCACGAGATAAGTAAGACTGAAACAAAGTGGTTCTCAATAGGTATCATTAGACATTTATCAATACTACATAGCAAGTCCTATCTTGCCCACTCGAATAAATTCTCAACTAGCAACACATTTTTTAGTTACCAATGGGGGTAGTGCTCAAAGGCTCACCCTTGGACCAGTGGTTGATCCAGTTGAAAATCTCAGTGTGCCAAACCAAGCTGTTCTCCTGCTTGAGGACCCAGTGGTTCTCATCGGGGAAGTTGAGGAAGCGACTGGGAATACCGCGCGCCTGGAGGATGTTGAACAGGCTGATACCGTCGCTCTCGGGTAGACGGTAGTCGAGCGTGTTGTGAATGACGAACTGGGGGGTAGACCAGTTGGCAATGTGGTTCTGGGGGTTCCACTGGCGGTAGGCGGGTGAGTCCCAGATGTTGCCGGCGTAGTCGTGGCGGATGAACCAGAGCTCCTCGGAGGCCCAGGCTCCCTCGGTGTTGGAGATACCGTCGTGAGTGACGAGTGCCTTGAACTCGTTGCCGAGGTCGTTGGACTGGATCCAGTTGGTCATGTATCCACCGTACGAGGCACCGGCGGCAATACCGTTCTTGGTGTCGATCCAGGTCAGGGTGGAGTTGACATAGTTCCAGGCATTGACCAGGTCTTCGTATGGCCAGCTGCCCCACTCGCCCTGGATAGAATCGATTAGGTACTGTCCAAAACTTGTAGAGCCAGTTGGGTTAGGTGCGACGACGATGTAGCCTTGGTCGGCCCAGACCTGTGGGTTCCAGCGGTTTGACCAGCTGTTGCCCCAGTTGCCTTGAGGGCCACCGTGAATCAGGAAAGCAAGGGGGTAAGTAACGTTCTCTTGGTAGAAGGTAGGCTTGACAACGTAAGCCTGGAGTTGCTGCTTGAGCTCGGGGTTGGAGCCGTTGAAGAAAATCTCAGAGACAGTCTTAGAGCTGAGACCAGCCAAGTTGGGGTCAATCTGAGAAGCGTCGAGAAGCGTCTTCTTGTTGCCATCGGCGAGGATGTACCATTCACTGGGAGTCCAGATAGCGGTGGCGGCAACGAACAGTGAACCGTCGGGAAGCAGAGCAAATGCGGAAACGGAAGTATTTCCTGTCAGCGGCTCGGGAACGAACTTCTCATCTGCAGTGATTGGGAAGTTGAAGATCTTATTGCGGGCATAGTCATCAGCAGTGACGTAGATTGAAGAGTCATCGTGGGCCCAAGTAAGGGGTCCCTGCACCCAGCGGTCAAAGCCCTCGCTCAGGCTCTTCCAGTTGCTAGCGGCCACACCTTGGCCCTCGACAGCAACGTCGTAGATGTACAGCTTGAACCTGTCCGACTCATAGTAATCCTCGTCTTGCTGGACATATGCGAGCTTGCGGCTGTCACCGGAGAAAGATGGCAGACCAGAAGCACCCTGGTGTCCAGCCTTGAAGGCCTCAGAGTCAGGGCCGTTGAGAGCAACGGGAGCCTCATTGGAGGCAAAGGCACCGGCGTATAAGTAGGACGCAGTGTAGTTGGCCTTGTTGAGATGAGGAGCCTTGCTAATGAAAGCATAAATGGAGCCATCGGGACTGATGTCATAGTCGCTCGAGTCACCGAAAGGCTGGACGGGAGTCTCAGGCTGAGTAGTGGTGAACTTAATACCACTTTGGACGTTGCGCACGCCAGCGCCAGAGAGAGCATAGCTGCTGTTCTTGGAAAGGGTACCAGCAAAGAGCTGGTAGCGGTTCTTGGTCAGCCAGGTATCCCAGTGGCGGACATAGATATCCGAGTAGTAACGGGCAGTTGAGGTCTGCTTGACTTCGGTCTCGGGGTTGACTGCAGTGCCATTGGGGTAGGCCAAGCTGTTGACCAAGAAGTGCAAGTCACCAGTAGAGGTGTTGGCGACCTTCAAGCCAGAATATGGTGCATCCAGAGAAGCTACAAGAGTGCTAGCGCTTGGGTCCTTGATGTCACCAATCCACAGTGTGACACCGCCTGGGATTTCCTCATTGGTGCCATTGATATAGATGATGCCAGTCTCGGTGCCAGGAATCCAGGCCACTTCATTGACCTCGCTGGGATCGAGGCCCGATTCGGTGACCTCACCGGTCTTGAGATCGATGAGGTTCAGGCCAGCCGTGCGCGCATGTTTCTCGAATGAGTACTGCGTGTACGAGAATAGCGCGACTGAGCCATCTGGACTGGGGTTGGCGGCAGCGCGGCGTACGGTGCTAAGAAGCAACCTGTAGGTTCATTAGCTTTCTATCACTGGGAGGATGTAGTTGTAGAGAGAGAAAAGACGCACTCGGGTGTGAACGCGCACGCGCCAGTAGCAGCCAATGCTGCGGCAACACTGAGGTAACGAGCCATTGTATATGCGACCAGCTTCGTAAAAGCTCAATTGGACGAGGTCGATGACCAGACAAAGGCCATGCAGGGCATCCAAATTATTTGTACAAAGAGCTGAGCTCGAGACCCCTGCTGAAGGGCATGTTGCCATCCGATCTACGTCCTTTCGGGACCGGTACCTGAAGTGACGATGCCATCATTCCTTAGGCAATACAGTAGCGACTAATCCACAGACGTCAAAAGATGGACGTTTTGCACCATATCTCCTGCCCGATCGGGGCTAGATGCGCGGGGACGAAAACAAGCTCGTCCTAGGTGGATTACTAGAAAGCATATTTCCGCGTCGTCCTATCGCAACTCGGTCCACTTGAGAGTCGCTGGATGGACCGACTTGGCGTCCGTAGCCGTGTATCCTCTGTGTGCAGCTCCACCAAGCTCTTGTCCCGATTGGTGGCGCATGTGCACAGCTCACGCTAGTTATGAACTAATTTGTGGCGGATAAACGGCGCACCCAAAAGGGCAGGTCGAAAAAAAAGTCCAACACGAGGTCGCACACAGATCCTCCACATCCACGGTGCTGGCCAGTAGCTGGAATGCATCCTCGCGGAATTGAGAGGGCGGGACTGCATGATTTTTCTGGGCATCCTCGGTCTGGCTGGGGCCTTTTGCACGCCTAACATGTCCGTGAGCAGATTGACATCTATACCTGCCTTGACAGGCCTAGACATGGCTCGATTCGATTGCATCTTCGTGTCAGCATATTACATCTTCGGCTGAACGGTCGTCCCATGTCGCATATAATACCCGCACTGTGGTGCCCTCTATCCAAGTAAAATAGTCCTTATCTTCTATACATGTATGTGGATGTTGGGTATGCGAAGGAAATCTTGGTAAAACTACAGCTCTTGGCTACCCAGGTACCTGGGAGATGGGCTCTGGATGCGAGTTTGTTTTTCGCTCGTGAGTTCCCGTAGGAACTACATCCATACGCCGATCTATCTTTGCCTTTTTTTTTCAATAGTCGCCTTTAGGCCTCATTACCTTCGGTGTACGGTCAGAAAATCGTGCAGTGTCCCTGTCTGGAAGGCAAGCCGTCGGTTGGTAGGTACGGAAAATGATCCATTTACCCCGAGTGTACGTGTTTACTCCATGCTGGGTCGCAATCAGACAAGACCTCGCAGAGAAAACTAGGTATTTATCACTATTTGATCATCAAGTCTTCGTATTCGCGCTTCACAAGAAAGCTTATTATTGGGTGCGCTGCCATGTGGGCGCTATCCGAAGGTGACAGCGGTACGGGAGTAGCCGTATCAACGTCTCATCTGGACGCCAAATTGCGAAGATATCAGCCAGGGAAATCATTCAAGAGATTGAGTCGGCATAGCAAACTTGTGAAGACTACAGGGAAGATGCTGCTGGTTCCCCGCGACCCACTGGCCACAACCGAATCATTGAGAGTCCCCCACATCAATACATCTATGTATCTCGGACCAGACTTGCCTGGATCTTTTGATTCGGAATGGAGATGTCGCTTCGCCGTGGTAGTTGCTGGGTTGTACTAGTATGCTCTTGTTCTAGTATTTGAGTACTTATCGGTACTCACCTGTATTTTGGATCAACACCCTGCTGGCCTTTGGGAATTGAAGTCTTAGTTAACTCGTTAGCCCAATATCCCAACTCTTACAGGTCTATTTTGTCTTATGGTCGAGCAATTACGTCTCAACAAAGTTTCCTGTAAACCTTGGCGCTTATGTCACAGGCGGCTCATCGGAGACCGGATTTACTTTATGGCAAGCATGCGATCGCCTTAATTTGAACCAGGTTTCCGGGTACTGCGATCTAGTGTCTACTAATTTGATGCTACGCGAGGACGATAGAAATAAGCATCATGCGGTTCTTGATGTCGATGTCGCTTAGCTGTATGTTACCAGTGACTTTTACAAAGGAAAGCTTCAGACATAGGAGCTTTGTGTAAATCAACAAAAGTATCGAGTCAGCGTCGGAATTGAGGTGTATCACACTACAAGTATAGCAGCCTATTATCCTAGTATTAGATAGGGGAATCGCATACAAAGAACAGAATTGGTATGTTATCTTCTTTTGAGCTCGCGAGATACATTGACACGTGGTATAGCTCCGATAATTATTCGGGTTCGAGATTTGAGCTCATGCATTGCCGTCTATATTCGTTTTTTGTACGAGTCGTTATCAGTCAAAGTTCCGCGCTGGTCCGCGTGGTGAAAGCCCATTCACGACATAGTCCGACCACCTCTTGAGGAAAAGAACGCGTTGCAACTGTGTAGGCGGAAAATCTCAAGGGATTACTAAGGTGGATGATGTGTTGCTTGCAGGTCGTAGTAGTTTAAACGATATCCGAAGTCGGTGGTTGTGTTGCGCCTTCCTCTCGAAGTCACGATGCCACCACCTCTTTCCTCGTCGTCCTTGCCACCACCTTATTTTGCATCAAGTACTGTTATCACCACCTCTGTGTCATCAACTAAATTTTCCACGCAAACCGGTATCTCGTAAGCTTTGAAGGAACGCCTCCGTACGGTGAAATGCGCGGTGCTCAAAAATTGCCACTTTGGTCATGAGACATTACGAGACGCTGATCATTTATTTTCCCCGCGTTATTTCTCCACAATTCCTCCACTGAAGTGCAATTGACCCCTCCGCACACTTGACAAAGCCGGAAATGACGCTTACTTGCTGACCAGCTTTTAGCCTGAAATACGGCTCTTCCCATTCGATCTTAGACACTCGGTTCGAATTGTAGCGATAGATACTACCCTGATCAGACTATTGACGTATCCATGTTTATCGAAACTGAAGATTTTGGCAGAGTATAAATTGCTTGCAATGAGGCAGTATGGATCTCGAAGATTCCTTACGACATATTGAACACGACCATGCGGTTGTCACTCACAACGCTACTTTGGGCCATCGGTGGAGCCCTCGCCGAGGACGGCTCCCAAGGCTGGTTACGATATGCTAGGATTCCAAATGGAGCATCCATTCAATCGGTACCCTCAATAATCATCGCACTAAATAGCACACGGGTCAGTCCCGTGTATACAGCCGGTCAAGAACTTCAGAGAGGTGTCCTAGGCACCACCAGCAAACAACTCAAAGTGAGCACAACCGCCAGCCAGAATCAGTCAGCCATCATCGTCGGGACTACCGAAGCTTATAGTAAGGCATACGGGGATGTTGGTGGATCTGAAGACTTGGAAGATGATGGATTTTACCTCAGCATAAGCCCAGAAAAAGTCATTATCATCGGCCAGAATGAGCGTGGTGTTTTATACGGTGCATTCGAATACCTGTCGCAGCTCGCACAGAATAAGATTACATTTGGATCCAAAGTTTACAATCCTCAAGCGCCGATTCGATGGGTCAACGAATGGGACAATCTTGATGGCAGTATTGAGCGGGGCTATGCTGGTCCGTCCATCTTCTTCCGGAATGGGTACGTAGTCGACAACACTACTCGCATCGCTGAATACGCCCGACTACTGGCGTCGATTCGCGTAAACGGCGCTATTATCAACAACGTCAACGCAAATGCTGCTCTACTCAATGATCGCAATGTAGCCGGTCTTGGCAGGATTGCAGATGCCATGAGACCATGGGGAGTACGAATTGGCATTTCACTCAATTTTGCATCTCCCCAGCAATCCCTGGGCACTTTCGACCCACTAGACCCCAGGGTTGATGCTTGGTGGACGAACATCACGAATCAAATCTATTCAAAGGTTCCCGACATGGCAGGTTATTTGGTGAAAGCTAATAGCGAGGGCCAGCCGGGACCGCTGACATATAACCGCACTTTGACAGATGGAGCGAACATGTTTGCAAGAGCTTTGAAACCCCATGGCGGGGTAGTCATGTTTCGCGCTTTTGTATACGACCACAATCTCAGCCCGGCAAATTGGTACGCGGACCGGGCGAATGCACAACTCGAGTTCTTCCAGCATCTCGATGGAAAGTTTGATGAGAATGTCGTTGTGCAGATCAAATTCGGGCCTATCGACTTCCAAGTCCGCGAGCCGCCCTCCCCGTTGTTTGCATCACTACACCACACTAGCACAGCAATTGAGCTCCAGATCACACCCGAGTACTTGGGTCAAAACTGCCACTTGGTGTATCTCGCACCTCAATGGAAGGAAATTCTAGACTTTGACATGAGAGCCGACAGCATTGAATCAAAAGTTAAGGACATTGTCAATGGAAAGCGTTTCAAACGACCACTGGGTGGATATGCTGGCGTCTCTGGCGTTGGCTCCAACACGACATGGCTGGGAAGCCATCTTGCCATGTCGAACCTGTATGCCTTTGGACGACTAGCCTGGGATGCGTCTAGCGGCTCAGAGACGATTCTTCAGGACTGGATTCGACTGACATTTGGGTTCGACCAGGACGTTCTGGACACCGTCACAGACATGTCTATGAAGTCGTGGCCTGCATATGAGAACTACAGTGGCAACCTGGGTATCCAGACTCTGACGGATATTCTCTACACCCACTACGGGCCGAACCCAGCTTCTCAAGATGGCAATGGTTGGGGTCAATGGACGCGCGCTGACGGCTTGGGCATTGGCATGGACCGCACGGTACGAAATGGTACTAAGAATGCCGGACAGTACCCGCCCGAGATTGCACGGATATGGGAAAACATTGAGCTGACTCCGGATAATCTTTTGCTTTGGTTCCACCATGTGCCATATACACATCGGTTAAAGTCCAACAAGACGGTTATTCAACACTTCTACGACGCGCATTATGAGGGAGCGCAGACGGCGCAGGAGTTTGTCCGCCAATGGGAGTCTCTGGAGGGTAAGATTGACAAGGAGCGGTTCGAGCAAGTCTTGTTCAGACAGACGTATCAAGCTGGACATGCGCTCGTGTGGCGCGACGCCATCAACCAATTCTACTCGAACCTGTCGCGGATACCAGACGAGGCCAAGCGAGTGGGCAATCACCCGTACCGAATTGAGGCTGAGAGCATGACGCTACAGAACTACAAGTCGGTCGCAGTGAAGCCATTTGAGACGGCGTCTGGATTCAAAGGCATTGTAACGACGTCGAATGGGGCGACTGGTGTAGCGAAAGCCAAGGTGCCATTCGCGAGCGGGAGGTACAATGTGGCGGTTAACTACTGGGACGTGATTGGCGGCAGGGCAAAGTATCAGCTTAGTCTGGGGAACCGGACCATAGGATTGTGGACGGGCGACCTGGAGGACAGGCTGGGCCACGAGCCATCCGCGTATCTCGATGGGCATTCAGCGACGAGGATCACGTTCCGGAACGTGTGGGTGGAGCGGGGAGAGGAGGTGCGCATCACTGGACAGGCGAACGGAGCCGAGGCAGCGCCTGTCGACTATGTTTCCTTTTTGCCATCGGGGATTGTTGACTGATGAGAGGACTGGGACAGGGAGACAGACAGGGAGCAGTAGGATAGATAATGGCAGATTAATGAATTTGGTCGCAAACGCACCGAGATCGCATACACGGGGGCCGTCGGAAGGCCTTGGCGTCATTTCCCCTGCAGGGATGCCCCGTGCGCTTCCCGCCGCGCTAGACTACTTGGGGCGTCGCATCCCCTTTTCCCTCGTTCGCCGACAAGGACAGACAGCCCACGACAATCGCCGCCGTTGGTGGTTTGGCGACGGCCCAAGGCGCACACGACATGCGTCCGTAGATGCCTGCATGTTGCCTTAGTGACTATCACTGTAACACTTACGCTGCGAGGGAAAAAGCAACACCCCCAGCTTGTGTGTGACGCCCACCCCGACCGCCCAGCGCCGCAAACGTCTTTGATAAACACTGGGCTGAGGCGCTTCGCCGTCACACCTCTCTCCCCTTTCCTTTCCCCTCGCCCTCCAAGCCCACCTTAGGCCACCGAGTATCCGGCGGGCACGCAAAAGCCTGGGATCCGTGCCGTACGCCGTTGCTGCACAATGTGACAAGCCCTCCGCCTCGACCAAGTCTTTCCAACTCAATAGCAGCGCCCGCTGCCATTCTTCCAAAAAAAAAGTCTTTCCGGCCTGCACCAGCAATCCCTCGGTGCCTTGTCTATCGCACTTGCAGCCTCGCCATAGCACCGCGAGTTGATGGCGCGCCCGAGTACCGTCGCCGCTCGATGCGCAGCGCTAGGGACATCGATCGCCCAGGTTAGAACTGCTTCGCATGTTCATCATCCCACCCCTTGCGCTAATATCCGATCCAGATCATCCCGGACATCAGCAGTTTTGCGCGCAAAGTCCGCGATGCCAGACATGATCTCAATGCCATCAACACCAATTTGATCATTATCAAAACAGGCCTAGGCATTGCCCAGGATGACTTTTCGACAAAGGCCGCCGGGCTACCCCAATCTCTTGTTGACGCAGTAACACGCGTCATCGATTCTTGCGACGACACCAGTGATCGTCTCCAAAAGGCCTTTCTCAAACTCTCTTGCAGCGCAAACCCAAAGGACGATTGGCGGGACCTTCGAGACGGGCCTTTGGTTAACCTTCGTTACGATCTGGACGCATCAAAAGTCATCCTGGAGCTGTCTCTGGACTATCTCGCCCTGTAAGTGCTGCCATTCCCCGTGAGAGTTCCCAATGCCGAGGTTGCTTACGACCCACAGATTTGGTCAGCAAGATACCCTGGACGCTCTGCTCCAGAATTATGTCAGCGACTTGATCACGCACAGCGATGATCTCTTGAAGCGAACAGATACAGATGAGATTCATGTTAACCAAACAGCACGGGAAACACTTTCTGCGCTACTTCAGGCTGTTCGCTTACTCCGGTCATGTATTACGGCCGTGTCAAAAGAAGGAACCCCAACGACAACAACGCAACCAGCAAAGAGATCAGTAATCCCGCGGCCAGATTCGCTAGAACCCGTTCTGGGCGAAACCTCTCGAAGCGGAAGGAAGAGTCCTAGTGGTAGAAAGAGTCCGAGTGCCCAGAGTTCGTCCCATGCAAGCATGAATGATAGTGGCATTGGTACATGGCTAGCCAATGTCCCGTCTTTTGAAGATGCGCAACCCCTCTCGTATTCTAACATTGAGCAATCGTCAGTGTTGCGTCTTGTAGTGCCTTCTCTACAGGAGCCAACTACCCCATCACGCGGTACCTTTTACACTGAAGACTGCGCCTCCTCCGCCCAAACCCTCGTGGCACCAGAATCGCGACTGAAGAAATCATACAGCTGGTGTACCGACCTATCAGGGAAGGCAAGCACCCGGTTGCAGCTCGCATCAAGCTATGCATCGCGACATGCATCAAAATATGCGTCCATTGTTTCTGGCTCAGATGTATCAATCATCCATAAGAAGATCACCTCAGACCGAATAGCCGTTACAAAAGGCAAAAGAAAAGAGCTGGAGCCCCGCCAGAGGGAGGCCGTTGACCGCATCCTGGCAAACATACCTGCAGAAGCAACAGCTGCTGAAGTAGAAAGAGTCATTTGGGAAGGAGCGACCCCAATGGCACCGCATCCCGAGTTTGGATTCTTCTTCATGAGAGCAGCCTACGAAATGTCCACGGAAATATTGCCTCTTCTAATGGAGTTTGGAGCAGATCTCACTCGGAAAAACGTCGCACCAACGTCATACTATACTGCTGTGCATGCCGCCACATTAGGATGTCAACTCGATACAGTACGATACCTCGCTTCCCAGGGCCATTCACTCGACACGCCCGACTTTCACGGCGAAACTCCCCTTCACCTCGCTCTCCGGACGCCTGGAGCGTCGGCAATAGCAAAGTACTTGGTAGAAGCCGGTGTAGATGTCAACTCGGAATCAAGAGCTGGACAAACGCCGCTACAGGTAGCTCTCAAATCAGCTGGACTGGAACCTCGAGACCGAAGCGTGTTGATTGCGCTACTAATTGCACATGGAGCCGAGGGTGAGGCAGAGGTCAAGAGAGTAATGGAGTGCAGGAGGGGTAACGAGAAGGGGAAAAGCGTCCTCGGGCTAACTTGACTTTGAACAGGTGGTCCGTGATCGGGTCTCGCATAATTTTTTCTTGTGTAATGTTCGTCATGCGACTGTGTCGCCCCAAACTAAATAGCATCCTGGTCGCATCTTGCTTGGATGGGCTTGGCATTTTTGGTTATACATTGGTTTTATTAGGCTAGCGAGGGGCAAACATGGACAGATACCCAATAACCTTTATTGCACTATCGCTGTTGGCATGTTCGCAGAACTCAGGAGCGATACCTGGACCAAGCCACGCCTGTATTTTAGAAGCGGCTATGGTTATGCTGGCGGCAATAAAATTGGCTTGGAACCCTGATTTTTAATCTTATTTTCTCTTAGACTGTATAGAAATTCAACCAAAAGCTCCGCGATTATGAGTCGTTTCCGCACAAGGTCCTACAAAAAAGAAAAAACACAGTAAATTGGCAGTGGAAAAGCATTACTCGTGAGTATGTGCAATGGATGTGTGGCGGAGTCAGCCATTGGCGTGAAGCTGAATCAGATAAAGTGATGCAAGCCGCTGGCGTATCATGAATCATGAGGAAAAATACCGCGTTTGGAATACCATTGACAAATTCGCCTTGGGCTTTACCCACCTGGATGAGACTGTGGGGTATTAGTAACGTTCACGATACTGAAGGCGGGAAGGAGCTAATCGCTGACCCCGCTACTAACTAATCACGCTCCCAGCTCCACTCGCCGTCGGGCAACTCCGTTATCATTGCGACAGATATTTCGTCGCTCATGTTCATTGCTTTTTTCAAGTCTCAGCTCGAATTTTCAGGAACATGGCCGACAAAGGAGCAGATACGTACATGATGTGGGTGGAGGGCAAGGAAGTAGAAGGTGGAGCAAAGCAGTCCGTTACTTAGCGAGGCACAAAGTGAAGACTGATCATAATCGCTAACAGCACCACAGGCTACCCATTGAAGATCCAGCCACTGGCGAGATCTTTGCCCACTGCCATGCGGCATCTGCAGCCGATGTTGACAATGTTGTCAAGACTGCTCATCGAGTCTTCAAATCTGGAGTGTGGTCGAAAGCCCCGCGTCATGTTCGCGCAGACATTCTAGACCGCATCGCCACACTGCTGACAGAGAACCTTCCGCGATTGATTGAACTGGAAGTCCAGCAAACCGGGCGCGCTATCCGCGAAATGAACGCTCAAGTTCCCACCCTTACCAAATGGTTCAAATACTATGCTGCCCTGATACGGACCGAGGAGCGCTCTGTGTTACCTACCGTTGGTAAACTGCACAACTGGATTGATAGAAAGCCTCTCGGGGTGGTTGCGCAAATTACGCCGTTCAATCATCCAATGCTGATTGCTGTCAAAAAGATAGCGCCCGCACTGGCGGCTGGAAACTGTATCGTCTTGAAACCAAGCGAGCTGACTCCGCTCACAAGCGTCGAGTTGGGAAAGCTTATGAAGGAGGCCGGTTTGCCGGATGGTGTATTCAACGTGTTACCTGGCGATGGTATCACAACAGGCAAAGCTTTAGTCCAGCACCCGTTGATCAAGAAGGTTGATGTGACAGGAGGCACGCCCGCAGGACGCGCCATTGGAGCCATCGCTGGAGGAAACCTTGCACACTATACTGCCGAACTCGGCGGCAAAGCACCTCTAATCATCTTTGAGAAGGCACATTTAGATTTGGCAGTCAACGGCGTAGCATTTGCTAGCTTCATCGCCAGTGGCCAAACATGTGTAGCAGCAACTCGAATAATTGTCCAAAACAGCATTCTCGATGATGTTGTAGCAAAACTCAAGACCAAGGCCCAAAGTATCGAAAAAAGAATGGGGTCACCCAAAAACGTTGAATCGATGATGGGCCCACTCATCTCCAGGAAACAGCTCGCTAACGTCGAGGCGCTGGTCGACGACGCAAAACAAGCCGGAGTTACAGCCGTATTTGGTGGAGAACGCATGAAGGGCGAGTCATCCCTCGACGGCATTGACTTCTCCACCGGCTACTTCTATCCCCCTACCATTCTAACCAATGGAACCTCCACAAAAATCGTCGACACGCGTATATGGAAAGAAGAAGCTTTCGGTCCCGTGATCGTGGTCGTCGGCTTCGATACCGAAGACGAGGCCATCGAACTCGCAAACGACAGTGAATTTGGGCTCGGCGCTGCCATCTGGACACAGGACCTATCACAGGCGTTCCGCGTCTCGGAAAGCATCGAGAGTGGCATTTGCTGGGTCAATACGCATCATCGTAACGACCCGAGTTCGCCCTGGGGCGGCATCAAGAGCTCTGGTGTGGGAAGCGAGAATGGGGTTGATGCGTATAATGCGTATACCACGTCCAAGAGCACGATTATTAATTACGCGACGGCGGAGGAGGGACTGGCGAGCGATGATTGGTTCAGGGAGGGTACGGGTGAGGTGAGGTATGGATAGTTTGGAGACAAGGATTACGCAACTGCGGGATTGATGTATCTATGCTGTAAGCTATACGGTTGGATTTAGTACCCAGAAAGTGTATCTTATTCCTCCACCCGCAATTTCTTGAATAATGCGGAATCTCGCGTGATTACTTGTAACACCGTCATGAGTCACAAAGTTTAGGCAATAACCGAAGCTGACAGTAATAAAAGACACCTGCGCATCATCTAGTAATAGGATCGCCAGTGTGGCATACTGTAGAAGATTTGCGTTGCTATTTCACTTAGGAACTCGAACTTGTGTATTGCTAGCGTAACGACAATCCCTTCATCCCTGCCCACACTAAACTGGACCCTTTACATCTCTCCTCCTCTCAACTCTCATATAACACTAAACCTCGCACTCCGTCGTACAACTCCAACACGCACCTCATCCCCTCCGCATCAACACCCACATCACAAACCTTCCACCGGCCCAAATGCATCAACTCGCCACCCCGCAAGTGCCCCAGCAAAGCAACCAGCGCCCGCGTTTCCCCCTCAAGCACCGCATCGCCTTCTCCACTCTTCACTAATAGCCTAATCCCACACCCAACACTCTCCTCATCTTCCAGTTCAGAATCGCAAACCCAACACCCTCCATCTCCCTCCTCCTCTCTCTTCCCTATCCATTCTACCTCCCGCCCCAGCAACTCAAACGCCGTAGAGCCGATATACGCATCCGCACCGCTCGGCCGTCTGCCTGGTGCTTGTGGTGTGAAGATGATACGGGATACCAGCGGCGCAGACCGCTTCGTTGAGACTAAAATCGGAACTTGAGAGTTTGCGCCCTGGGAGGTTGTGAGTTGGAATCGGGAGCAGCATGTGCGGGAGGAAGCGAAGAGGGAGCGGCGGAGGTGACGTTTGAGGGTTTGGAGGGCGGAGGTGGGGGAGGTAAAGGTGGTGTGGTTGGGAGAGTGGAGGCGGCGTTTTTTGCGCGGAGGTGAGGGGTGTGAAGTTTGGGAGTCGTGGTCGTGGGTGTGCTTTCGTTTTCGAGAATAGAGGTCTTGCTGTAAAAGATGAGGAGTCAGAGTAGTGCTGTTCAGATGGTATGTGGTGTTTGAGATATGAGGGAGAGAGGCCTTTGTGTCTGGTCGGCATGTGCTGCTTTCGTATATTTCTGCATCGTGGTTTTTTTCTGACTGCGTGGCTGTTCCGGGATAGGAAGACACGTAGGTACCCGATTGGCACCCTTTCCTGGCCTGGATATGTGCGAGTAGTGCGTCAATTATTTCGTCTGCGGTGACACCTTTATTCGTTAGTGGAGTAATATCGTAGCCGTCGTCTTTCAGCAGCTTGAGCCGCACGATGTTGCTGGCTTTTTGCTTCCAGCTGAGACGTGACCAATCTCTGTCTAGGCTGTGACCTTCTCGCTCGATTATCTTTTTGGCTTGCGCCTCTCAATCTGATGGGTTCCTTTGCTGTTTGAAAAGAGTTGCGGTGTTGCGTATTATAAGAGATGTGAGCGTGGAAGAATCACTAGCTGATATGATGTTTTCTTCAGTCGGTGTAAGTGACTGCGTAGTATTTGGAGACAAACTACTGTTGGCGGTGTCAGCGGCTGTGCCTCGTTGTTTCTTTTTCATGGCTACTATTGATTCTTTGTCTGGCCTCTGGTAGTTGGTGGTGATGTTTGCTAGGGCCAGGGCTAAGTTCACCTGTTCCAGGCTGAGAGAAGAGCGAGATGTCGATGTTTGTGTTATTGTTGAGGAGGCCTTCTCTACCCTCTCTGTCTTCAGTCTTCTGGGCCGTTCTCCATTCCCACTTTTCGTTCGTCTTTTCGGCAGTGTGAGTATCTTGCGCGAGGGAAGCTTAGTTGTAGGCATCCTGTTTTGAGATGTGTTAGATATTCTCTCCAGTGGAATTATTCCTAAAAACGTCCGGCTTGCTGCTGTACTTTATCTCGCTATTCTTTTGGGCTTTTGAGATTGCTGTCATGTTTACACTTATGAGAGGTTTCGAGAAATGGCGAGATCAATTTTTCTGTAAAAAAATTCCGTGGTGATCAACTGATAACATTGTTGTTTGTATCCTCTAAATCCTAGTGACAGTGGGATCCTAGTCGCGTGACATTGCTGTTGTGCAGTGAAAGCACCGTGGTTGAGATCTGAATGTACCTTCAATAGCAAAAATAGAATGATAATTGGGGACGACAAATTCATTTCTAGAGATATGTCTTCTGTATCAATATGCATTGGCCGTGTCTAGCAGGGTCGTATGTGATATTAGTAGGTGACATGTAAAGGTTACTGCAGGGTTAAGTATTCTTTCACGACAAAGGCTTGAAAAAGCATATATGTTTTTCAAACAAACCAAAGAGGTAATCTTCAAGAAGTCAAAGAATAAGGCAGCTATAGGAATGTAATTGGATAAGAAGATATCATCATGAGCAGCCTTCCGTTTATAAATTATACATTTTCGCCTTTCAAAGCCTTGGAAATGATTGTATAATCATTTTTGTACTTCCATAAACACTACTATTCCCCATCATAACGAAACGCAACGAGGATCTAAGCTGCACTCTCCATATTTCCATCCATGTATTGTCATACTAGCCAAGCTTGGGTATGGCACTCCGATGTCTGTATTCATATGCGCTAGCAGAATACCTTTGAACCATTTCCTTTTGGGCAGTCAATCTCACAGCCATAAACCTTTAAAGAAGGAACCCCAAGGGCCACCAACCCGTCTTCTGAAACCCATCTATAAGCATAAACCGAAGGGATTTATCTTTTCAGTTGCCCGCCACGTACCAGATCTACTCGATAATTGTGCTATTCCCATCTGCAACTAACGTGCTATTCCCATCCGCAACTAATGTTCTGTTCCCGTCGGCAACTAGAGGTTCCATAGCCCTCGCTGTATCCGCAGCCTTAGACGAGACCCCGGACACCCTGTGCGTGTATATTTTGTAGGACCTCCTCTGAAAGTGGCAAACGCGGTAATCCGATTTGAAGCAGATGGTGTTAAGCTCGTAGGCCGCACAGCAGAGACACAAGTACGCAAGGACGAAAAGGGCGGTGAAGGTCTTCATGATTGAAGGTAAAAAATAGTATGCAACCAAGGCTTTAGGAAAGCCGAGAAGGTATTGTTGGTACCGCAAGGATGGTTTGTGGGGTGCTGGGACAGACGAGCACTAAGTTTTGCGGGAAAAGCGAGAAATTTATGTGTGTGATGTTGGTCCCTGTTTATTGATAAAGCTTGGGAGCGCTTATGAAATGATGAACTCATGGTTATCAGTGCTCCATGTAAATTTTGGTTGGCCATACATACATTATGTCAGGGGTAGCTGTAACCGTAGCTGTAGTGGATGAGGGGTCCTTGAGCTTTTTGTCAAAGGTTGAGGGGTATGCAATTGGAACCAAATCCGCCCCTGGACACTGATTCGAATTGAAGCTCGCATTAGTCTGGCAGCACAATCGTTTTTCTCGTGACAGCAGCTTCCATGGCTCACGTAACACTATGGTGGTAGTGTTGGTGGAGCCTTATGCATCACACGCTCTCCACGCGTCGCACCTTCCTTCACCTTCACTCTCTCTGTTCACTTACGTCATTATCGTTCCACAAACTCTCCCACGACATCTCTCATGGGACCAAACCCCCACGCACGTGTTTGCTTGGTGTATCAACACTCCACACTCTTTTCACTGCTATGCTCTTCTATTGAGTGCCATGTCGGTCCATGCTCCAGTCGCCCGTTTGGCGTCACCTGACAGCGCGATTGCTGCACATTAATCTGGTCAAGACAATCACTCACAGCAACAATTCATGACTCAACTTGACGGGAAATCATTACACTTCCGTCAACCCGCTATCCAGATTACTGCGAACCCAAACATGGCGACACCGGGTTATAACAGATATGCGCTGTTCGCCAGCGCCGACGACAATGCAGCTACTACGCGAGCCACACCACCAGACCCAAGCAAGAATCCTTTCTTAAACCAAGTCGCGGATGACTCGATACCATGGGAGAAGGTAAAGAAGCGTGGTGCCCCAGTGACAGCGTCAGTCAGCCGGCCCGTGGCCGCCACCAAACACCGGGCCAAAGCCGCATCTATACAACAACTTCTCAACAATGGACAGAGTAATAACACCCCAATATGTACCCCCGAGGAAAAGCCACATGATCCGCACGAAAACTGGTGTGGCGTCTGCTGCCTCAAACTCCCAAACAAAACAGCCTTACAGAACCACATCAAACAGTCGCCGAACCACCAGAATTACTGCAACCTGTGCAAGCGCGTGTTCAAAGACAGAAATGGCCTGAAGAACCATGTCGACAACTCGCTCGGTCACGAGACGTACTGCAACCTGTGTCTCTCGGCGTTCAAGGACCAGTGGGGCCTCAAGAACCATTTCGAGAACAACTATAGCGTCGGACATGAGTTCGTCTGTCTGACTTGCCTCACAGGATTCAAGACGAGTGCAGAGTTGGAACGCCATCTACAGACGGCCGAGAAGCACACGTGGTGCCAGACGTGTCGGCGCCGCTTCCGTAACCAGGACGAGCGGGATGAGCACTGGGTCAAGACTCTCAGTAAGTAACCTGAATGCTTCGTATATTGCAAGGACCTTTAGAAAATATTCCACTGACATGTTTGCAGGACACAAGCATTGTCTGCAACCCGGCTGTGACTTTGACGGTTCAGATCAAGCCTCCCTCACCGAACATCTTAGGCGCGACCACTTCCAATGCCAAGGATGCAAACGCATACTGCCGAGCCTGACCAAGCTCAACCAGCACTACGAGACCTGTCTCTTCGCATTGTCTTGTCCACAATGCGGCGAAAAGTGCGCAGGAAAATCCCAGTTGGAACTTCACATGACGCACTGTTTTCGATGTGAAGAGTGTGACTTTCACACGA
The DNA here is from genome assembly GCF_000523455.1 of Bipolaris oryzae ATCC 44560. Taxonomy (NCBI): domain Eukaryota; kingdom Fungi; phylum Ascomycota; class Dothideomycetes; order Pleosporales; family Pleosporaceae; genus Bipolaris; species Bipolaris oryzae. The sequence continues at coordinate 54,762 of NW_006911280.1, forward strand.
GCCACAAGGGCAACTTTGACATTGTAAGCGAAAACATCGCATCGACTGGTCATGTAAAGAATACAGCACTAACATCAAGGAAGCACATGACGAAGCATAGCTCCGCCGACCTGGTATGCTGGGGCTGCGACGCCCCCATGCGCAAATACTCCAGCCTAATCAACCACCTCGAATCCGGCAATTGCCCCAAGTTGGGCGAAGCCACGCCCCTGATGCGTTGTCTGGGCATGTGGTGGTACTCGCCGCTCTACATGGATCTCGATTTGCATGCGCACATTCGGACTGGTCGGGTGGACATTCACAAGGTGTGCGAGTGGATGAGTGAGGGCGGATTACATCCTTTTCTTTGCCGCGACAAGGATTGCGGCAAGACCTTTAGTCAACTCAGTTCACTGCTGTTGCATTGTGAGAGTACGGCTTGTGGGTGGGATGTTGATCGGCTGAACATGCCTGGACTTGAGAAGGAGTTCAAACAATGGTGTTTGAGGAGGGACAGCGGCGCTTGCTAACTGTAGGTCTCGCCGTAGACCATTGATTGGGGCTTCATGTAAGGGAGTCATGGCATGAGGAATGAATGTGTTCTATTATCCTACAAGGAAGATGTACTTGTGAGGTGACACTCGGGTCAGAGGTAGTCTGCGTGATTCGGCTCATTGAGAAATGCTTCTATTAAAAGCCGAGTAATCTATTAAAGTTCAACCGCGGATTGTAACTATATCAAGGATTCGCCAGCGCTAAACATGCATCAACCGCAAGACCAACCCTAATCGTAGTCAGTAAGAATGCATCTCGTAGTGTCGAAAATTCGCATTGCGAGCTCTTCAACTTACCGTCCTTCCTTCTGCCGCACAACATCATCAATAACATCCTTGTCCAGCTGCGGAAACATATTTGTCAACGTCTCGACAACAACTTGGTGCTCCCTCCGCTGAATCCGACGTATCTCTTCTGCCTCTGCAGATGCGCGTTTCGCCGCCGCCTCTTCGGCCGAGGCCTTCTCCCTGTGCCGATTTTCCTCGTGATTTTGTTCGTGTTCAGGAGCTTCTGCCCTTGAACGCGTGGGCAATTGCTGCTGCTGCTTTGACGGCGTGGTTTGCCCAGACGACTGGTGGGTATCACTGTCGGAGAAGATACGCCCGATTGTGCTGAGTGGGCGCTGTATAGTGCGCAGCAAGCCTGCTACGGCTGCATTCTCTTCCTCGGGCTGCTCAGCTTCGGACTGATTGTTCTTGACGCTCGTCGAGCGGCGTGGCCCTGCAGTTTCAGCCTCCATTGAATTTCTCTGAGTGAGTTCGGGCCGCAAGGGTGTCGTCTTTTCTTGTATGTGGTGGTAGTGTGGCGAGGGCATGCGCTTATGGGTAGGGGCATTAGGGTGTAACTGGGTAGAAGCAGATGACGGCTCGGCTTCTTCAGCCGCATGGCGCTCAGCAATGGCCGACACTGCTGCTTCGACATTCTTCTCAAACTCTTCGTCGCTGACTGTTAGTGAAGTCTTGTCTAAACCTTCGATAAACTGTACGGCGCCCATTAACGACGAGATGTAGTAGCCTGCTTCGCCACCCAACTTCTCCTGGTTGCGGAACCGGAGGATGTATTGTACATTTGAGACAAGATGCTCTGGGTTGGCCTGCAGCACAGTGTAGATGAGCAGCGGTATAAATGCATCGGCAGACTGGTCTGAATTTGATGTCCGTAGAAAGCCAAAGATGACTTTACAGCAATTCAGAATGCAGATAATTTTGTCTCTTGGTGCCCGGTAGCTTTTAATCTTCAGTAGCTCTTGTTGGGCCAGGTGAAGGAATTTCTTCCCCTTTTCGCCAATTGGCTTGATGTCTAAATGCTCTTCTTTGACCCACTTGTAGATGCGAACTTTCTGTGCAAGGATCTCGTCGCGTTCCACGTCTTCTTGGTGCTGACCCCTCCTGCCGGGTCTTGCCGGATCATGTCTTCTTCCGCCTTTACGCGGCGATATTGGCTCTGCTGGTGGAATTGCGGGAGAAAAGGTCTGGGTATATAGCCTGTTCATGACTAGCTTCTCCATGCCTTCTCTTGCGTTATCAAACTCGGCGTCTGATACGGTTCGCCATACTTCGCACTGAGCCATCTTCTTTGCTATAAATTCAAGAAAGTCGCCAATGATCTTGACCTGCTCATGCACCATCCATTGCTTCTTGCCAAATTCTAGAAGGAAAGACCGAAGGAACTTGGCCACCGGGTCTGCTGTTCGGTGACGCAGTTGCTCAAGGAATCGGTGGAAGTCAAATGGTAGATCGGGCTCTGGCTCCGGGGCCGGTTGTACGGGTTTGTATTTGGAGGCATGTGCGCTAGGAGATGATGGTTCTTGGAAAGATGTGTTGGTACCAACGCGGTATAAGGATGAGGTTCGCGGGGGTGGAGACTGTATAGGCGCTCCGGAAGCGGCATCTTCCGTCATGGGTATAGGAAGGGGCTTGTCGGGAGGAACGAGGCTCGAGCGGCGTGGAGGAAAGGCTGAAGGCGGCGATTCGAGAAGGGGATTGGCAATCTCAAGGCGTGGTGACATGATCTCGTCCTCCCCCGGCGCTGCATTACCCTGGAACTGGTCCATGATGCTCTGGATCTCTGGCTGAGAGTTATCGGCAGCGTCCCCAGTGCCGTCGTTTGCTGTACCATATTCGTCAGCGGCAGCATCTTCCGAGTTGCCCCCACTTGAGCGTGCCTGTGACATGGGGGATGCAGCCCGGCTGGGCACGTTACTCGTCGAAAGATACCTGTCGTCCTTTGGAGGCGGGGGCGGGGGCGAGGGCGAGCGTACGGGGGCCTTTCCTGCAGCCTTCTCGGTCGGCTCGCTGGGTGGAGGTGTTGAGCGGCCAGCAGCGGGCAAGTCGTGTGAGGTGGTTGCAAGCTCGTCGACGTGGTGGGCAGAGGATGGCTGTGCGGCTTCGAGCGCCTTTTCCTGTGCTTGGTGCGAGCCTGCCGCTATTGGCTCCGGCTCGGTCTCTGTGGATACAGCGTGTTTCTTATCCTGCGCGTCTACCGTGTCCGCCTTGGCCTCGTTGCTGGCCACTGACCCCTCGTCCAGAGCACCAACAGGCTGCCCCGCCTCGCTCGTCGTGGTTGCGCTGTCATGGTCGTGCTTGGGAAGAGAGACGTGGCCTTGGGGGAGGGGCTCCTGGGGTGCTTCGGTGGCTACATGGTGCGGATCCTCGACCGTGTCTAACTGGTCGTTGGTGGTGATGATGTCGTGGGTTGCATCAAGTTGCGGAGTTGGGTTCGGGAGAGACATAGACCGACTGCGGATAAGGAACGTGAAAGAAAAGAAAGGTGCAGAATGGCCGGTCAAGCTTCCATGGACAGTCAGCAGCGCTTCATACAGCTCGAACAGCGTCAAAGTCGGTCGGCTGCCTTTGCGGTCGAGACGTGCTTCGCCCAAGACCGCGAGCTGCCCGCATGGATGGTCTCCCGGCATCTAGAAGCCGAATCGCCGAACTACCTCCGTTTGTTATCAACGCCTTCAGATGCGTCACATCTCAAAACTCTATCGCAACCTCACCATCCCTCTCGCCCCGCCGCCCTGCCATGTGCGGCATCTTCTTCTCCCTAAGCCGGGTTGGCCATGTGACGCCCACTGCCAGTACCGAGCTGCTTCTCCAGCACAGAGGGCCAGATGCCACTGGACAGCATCGCGTTGCCATCGAGTTAGACTCTGCATGCGCTGTACAAGACGCAGGCCCAACGCGGGTGCACGCCACATTTCTATCAACAGTACTTGCTTTGCGCGGCAAGGAAATTGTTCAGCAACCTCTCAAGGACGCAGCTACGGATTCAGTGCTCTGCTGGAATGGCGAGGCCTGGAGCATCTCTGGCCAAGCTGTCAATGGCAACGACTCCCAACTCGTCTTTGCTAGACTTTTAGAGGCATGCGCCAATGAAGGTATAACCTCTACGCGCAACGTCGTTGAACTGCTTTCAGCTGTGCGTGGTCCGTATGCATTCGTCTTCTATGATGCACCAAACAAACGCGTCTACTATGGTCGCGACTGCCTCGGACGGCGATCGCTACTTCGCAAAGACGCTGCCGACGGTACCATTGTCTTGTCCAGTGTTTCTGACAATAGGTCTGGTGAGGTTTGGGCTGAAGTCGATGCCGACGGCATACACGTCGTCGACTTGTTGGATGTAGATACTGCATATCCATTATTTTCTGATCAACGGATACCCCACCGTCGTTTCGACCAAGATCAGGACTCTGAAATATCTTTCGTAGGTAAGTGGCCCTATCCATGGGTTCTGCTAACACCCGTAGACTCTACCCTTTCCTCTAATGAACTGCTCCACCTCGGACAAAGCTGTCCTAGACTTCAGTATGGTAGACCAACTGAGGACGTCTTTACTCCGATCTCTCCAAGTTCGCATAGAACATGTCCGTGAAGCAGTAACCGGCATGGACATGGATGTGCCAAATCACGCCAGAGTTGCAATCTTATTCTCAGGCGGCCTTGACTGCACCATTCTTGCACGCTTGTGCCACAATCTCTTGCCACCAGGCGCACCTATTGATCTTCTGAATGTTGCTTTCGAGAACCCCCGCATTCACTCTCAGCTTGAGGCCGGCATCAGCCCATATGAGCTTTGTCCTGATCGCATTACTGGAAGATCATCGCATGCCGAGCTTGTTGACGTCTGCCCAGGTCGCACATGGCGGTTCGTCGCAGTCAACGTGCCTTACTCTGAGACGCAGGCACATCGTCTCAATGTCATGACACTGATGCACCCTCACAACACCGAGATGGATCTTTCTATATCATTCGCCCTCTATTTCGCTTCACGTGGTAGTGGGGTAGTCTGTGCCTCAGATAAGGGCAAGACTGAGCCGTACATAACCACTGCGCATGTTCTTCTTTCAGGCCTGGGTGCTGATGAGCTTTTTGGAGGCTATCAACGACACGATTTAGCCTTTGCCCGTCGTGGTTATCCTGGCCTTGTTGAGGAGCTAGAACTTGACTTTAGTCGATTGGGAAAACGAAATCTAGGCCGAGATGATCGTGTCATCAGTGACAGCGGCAAAGAAGTTCGATTTCCGTATCTCGATGAGGATTTCATCGCATTGGCGCTCCGTCTTCCAGTGACTGCTAAGTGTGATTTTGGGCTGGCCCAAGAGGCTGATAGTGAGGATCCAATGCGGGGCCTTGAACCCGCAAAGCGAGCTCTTCGGTTGCTAGCATGGCAGTCAGGTATGAAGAAAGTGGCTTCCGAAAAGAAGCGTGCAATTCAGTTCGGTGCCCGCACCGCAAAGATGGAGACGGGCAAAACAAAAGGCACGCATGTGCTCAGCAAATGAGGTTAGTCACTTGTTTCCTTCGTCCCTTTCCCTCGCAATGATTACAAAACGAACAAACGGTGAGACACCAGCGTGTTTCCTCGGGCCAGTGCTACTCAATCTATGGTGCCAGCCTACGCGCGCTTTGGAGTCGCTGATGTCTAATGTTAAAAGGCAAGTCTGAGCCATATGCACAATATCATTTCACGATTCATGCTTGGTCACACTCGTACTGATAAGTCATAGATGATAGCATATAGATGACTATTATGTTCCCTTCGAGTCAACACTTTCTGCAACCGAACATTGCAATGTCGCCATCAATCAAAGCTCGGTTCTTGCTTAGAAATACATGCTCTAATGCCCCATGTGATCCATAATGCAGTAGTTTGCACATAAGAATTTCCGGTTATACTGATTGGTACCCAGCGGCTTCTACCAGTAGGACTAATTGAATATTATTTGAACATCCACAGGGTGTCTCGACATCAGCGGTCACTAGCGGGTAAGTATAAACTTGTTATAGCAAACACAAACCACCTATTAGCGCATTACCATTACCAGAGATGCATCATAGGAGAAGCGCGCCAAGAGCTAACCCTAGAAGCAAAGTACGGCACAGATACAAGAAGTGGGAAGTGCAGGAACATTGTTATCCGGCAACCAAACTATGGACAGCAACCCACTCCCTCAACCAAGGGTCTATGTAGCCTATTCATCATCACTCGACCAGATTGTCCGGCTCCCAACGCGAGTATAAATCCGGCTTTCCCTCCTGCCTATGCATCATTCCTCAAGGCGCCTTAAAAGTACTCGATTTCCAGACCAATGATGAGAATTTGTCGCTGATAACTATCACGCTGACAGGCCAAGCTGAGGTCCGCAACAATGAAAAGTAGCCTGTCAAGAATGAAGGGGGGAGAAAGCCGTAACAAGGGACCCGACCGATGATGAGAGTCTGTCGCTGATAAATGTCAAGCTGACAAGTTAACCTGAGGTGTGCGACGATAAGAGGTAGCCTGCCAAGGATGAAGGAAGGGGGCCTGCAAAGATTGCGCGTGTTAGCGAAAGCTAAGCAGGGCGTCTTTTATGGTCTGGGGTGTATCCTCTTCTCCGGCCGCGACCTCAGATCGTACTCAATTTCCCCCCTTCCCACCTGCCTTTGAATGTATGAGGGACCTGCGCCATGCTATTGCAAGCAAAGCTTGGACACGTTGGTTCGGAGATGGGTAGCTGTGCGAGGCAGATATTGAACGTGAAAGTGGAGGTGGATCATGCGAGACACAAAGGCCATAGACCTGATGGAGAGGTGGTGATCGTGCATTGAAAGTCAAAGAAAAGAAAAGCGTTGATGGTTGGAGAGACGGAGTGCATGAGACGAAAGCAGGCATTATATATCAGGGAGCTTGTCACCAATGCCTCCTTCTATGCATTGGTGTTCTTGCTACCTTGCTCTTCTCCCTTCTCGTTATTCTTGCCTCCTTGCGAGGACCTCTTAGCTATTTGAGAAGGTTTGCGCTTGCGATATGCAACAAGAGGTAGTGAGCTATGAGGCTTGGATACTAGTAACGTTGGTTGTATGGAAAGCGGTATCTGTGGAACTGGGAGGTCGCGGGTGTTACAGCAGGAAGGGGTGGTTTTGGTATATACGAATTTTTGCATTGCAACAGTACAGTTTCTAGGACTTTCTGGCATGTCGTGTCTGGATATGATTAGATTTGATGTAGTGTAGATACAAGATAGAATATTAAAAAATCAGTTCAGGGTTAATTCGGGATAGAGTTATCTTGGTGATTCCTTGTCAAAGTGTACTTTTAACTACTATTTTCTGAGGTTTGTTGTTGAACGCTGTCTTCACTCATTCTCTGAGTGCACTCGGTGTGTTTGGACATATTACAAGGACTTTTGCTCCTGGCGTTCATGATTGTGAGGTGTTCTCAAATCTCAAGTAGTACCTTTCCGTTCTCTGGACTTTTAGAACCTCGATCCTACAGTGTATCGTTCAAGTGGTGCTTGGATCACTTTGAAGGTATTACTACTCTGCAAATTCGGACTATTTCCGAAGAAACTTAATCTTCAGCAGGTCATGATGATGCTATGCTGTTGCAAGTTATGCAGCTATGGTTGAAAGAACCTGCACATTCGTAGCCGAGTGACCCTTAAGCCACCACTGTACAGCACGCTCTGTAACGGTGATAATTATTCCGAAATCACAAGTCAAACATATTCCATATTGAAGGAATGATGCCATTATCTTATGTGTTGTGGTGTCACGAAACATTCAAGGAAGAGAGGTGGGCTGCCAAGAAAAATATGGCGCGGGACTTGCCGCGCCCGCTCCACAGCGGCGCGATGCATGCTGCACCCCACGCGTCGCGAATCTCTGCAATAACTCAACACCAACCAATTATGGCAATGCATCGAGAAACAGACATCTCGGTACCCCCTACGCCAACATGGCCAGCCAGCGATATAAGCATGCCCCAGATAAACGGCAATGAAGATTTCGGGAGCTTGGTAGACGAGTTATGCCAGTCAGTTTGTGAGGTGCAATGTGCCAATGACGCGGTTCTCTAATGGAGCCATAGATTCTTTGAGCACAACATTAAGTTACCGCATGCTTTCGAAGACCTGCGTCGATCGCAGGAAGGTCATGCCGTCAAGGTTCTCGTCCAACACCTTTCTGACCGAGTCGAGCATCCAGCCCTAATTTCGGCCCTGATGTACGTCGAAGCAGCTTTATACTACTGGAGAGAGACGTAGACTACAATACTAGCAAGAAAGCTGACCCAAGTAAGGGCTTTGAAAGGGCACTTTTCGGCCCTGGAGGAAACCAGCGACGAACCGGGGGTCAACGAAGCCCGCGGATACGCATGTGAATATGTTGCATGGCAGTTTTTGACAAATCTGAAGGAAGCAGAAATTATAGAGTACCTTTTGGTTGAACTACCTCCTGCATCAGCCTCGAATAGCCCGGAAACAGCGGGTGGCCAGCAAGATCGCCAGAACGGAGCTGGCAGTTCGGGCCCAAATGAGCGCTCGCCTCTTCTGCCGACTTCGAATGGTGATTACTTTAACCACAATGGTTCCGCCCTGACCCGGTTTGGGTCGATGATGTCGCAATGTGAAAATCTCAGTGCTCTAGAACTTGCCGCCGTATCCGGTACGTTTTTGAGAGCTTTGTGTGGCCCAGAGACTGAACTAGTATAGGTGCCAAAAAGTTCCTTTCTCAGAAACCGATCCAGAAGATCATAAACGGCTTGTGGAAGGGCGACATCGTCTTCTGGGAGACCCTTAGCTTGCACTCAGAGAAGAAGCCCAGGAGATACAACCGGAAACAAGCCGATCCGTTCTCCCGTCTACGTGTACCCATGTATCTCAAAGTCTTCGAGACATTGTTCTTCGCCGCCTTTTTGGCACTCTATTATGCGGTACTGGTGAGGCGCGACAATACTCGCATCACTGTTCCTGAGCTATTACTCTATGTGTGGATTGCCAGCTTTGCTTATGATGAGTTTGCAGATTGGATCGATGCGGGGCAAACATCATTTTATGCTTCGGACTTTTGGTAACATCCCTATCCATTTGAGTCGATATGGTACTATCTAACCTTAACAGGTGGACGTGGGATATAAGTATAGTGGTTGTTGGCTTTGTATTCTGCGTGATGAGTGCGACCTCCAAACCATATGATGGAGACAAGATCTAAAATCTCTACAGGAGTTGTTGGTTTGGCGACGGGCCATGCTGCGACGATTGATCAGGCATACGATGTACTTGGACTGGAGGCGCTCTTCCTAGTACCACGCATATTCTCCCTGCTGAGTCTCAATCGTTATTTTGGAACTCTGATCCCCTGTCTAAAAGGTTAGCGCACCTTGCTGTGCAAAGTTCGTTTGATCCCGCTAAATTAGATACAGAGATGACAAAGGACTTTGTCAAGTTTTTATCACTAGTTGTTATCTTGTACCTAGGTAAGGAGGCATACTGAACTACAGTGAATGTTAACTCATTATCACTTCTAGGTTTCTTGACTACCTTTGTGTTGCTGGCTCGCGATAGCAGGTTCAATGCGAAACAGATGGTCAGTCTTGCAGACTCTGCTACTTGAACTGCAATATACTTACTTGCCCCACTTAGTGTTGGATCTTAGTCAAAGTGTTCTTTGGGTGAGTGAAGCCATGTTGATACTGTCGTTGTACCTGCTGACCCTTTGTTAGATCGAGCTATCTAGGATTCGGTGAGTTGATACGTCCATGCAGAATCTGCGCAATGGATACACTGCCACCACTATCGATTTACCAATAACTAACACGATCCTGGGCAGATGTTGCTGAAGAGATGTATGCAGTCTCCCAAAAATAAATGTTGACTGTCTGTTAACGGTCCGCAGTTCGCCGTTATTTGGGCCTCCGGTCATGGTAGGGTTATTTATAACATTGTCTTGCCGTATTCTGACTCGTGTATCAGCTAATTTTTGTCACTTTGACAAACATTCTCCTCATCACAAGCTTGATATCGCTTTTAAGTAATTCATTGAGCAAGGTACGTATTATTTTCGTTGGTCGTCGATTCCCCACTCCTAAAGCCGGCATGTTTTATGCACGCCAAGCCGCGATCCACAGTCAACTGCGCCCCCTTCATTTCGAGCCACTCTTCTAGGATGTATGACATGGAGAAGTTCCTTGATTTTTCCCAACCCACTATTTGTTGGGGGGGTATGATACAGCCACACTTGACGTTCAACCCCAGTTTCACGACAACCATGTCCTTGACCTAGACTATGAGGAGCATGGCTATAGTACTGATCCGTGCACTGCGTGATGAATTGCGTACAGAGAACTGACAAATGCTAGGTCTTGGACCATGCCCGAGATGAATACTCGTTTGTGTTCGTCCACCCCAACCATTAACCATTAAAGATGACTAATTTGGACATGGATGCAGTTACTCAGTCTATGTGCTTGAAGCATCAAGCTCAAATAGGCTGACATATTTTCTGCCTCCACTGGTACGTACATTTTGTAATGCTATTATGGGGACGTAAAAGCGGGCATTAAGCGCCGGGCTGCTGAGCGGCCAATTGGCACAGCCACTATGACCAGAGTGGAAGACACATTCATGTCCAACCAACTTTTTGCTTGATCTGCTCGAGGAGTGTCATTGTGTGGGCGCTATGCCGTTGTTGCCCTGCCTGCGAGCCTTGTTCTGCCGCTCAGGCTTTCTCGACACAGCAGCACTGCAAACCCATGTGGGCCCTCGACGAAGCTACTCGCACACTCGGCTTCCCCGTCGCAAGGCTGACCGGCTTCCAGAATCTCATTCCGCTAGTCATCCGGCCGTTGCGGCTCATTTTACCCTCTGAACGACTGAGGAGTGTCCGGATCGTCATGCTCAAGGCGACACATCTGCCCCATGTGCTTGTGATCTGGGCCTTTGAGAAGCTGTGCAATCCTCACAGCGGTAAGGCCAAGATGACGACATTTAGCGGTCCCCAGTCACCTGCGCCGTCCAAAAGAGCCCCTCGGTTGGCTGTGAATTCGCCGCGCTTGCTAATGGCGAGCTTCCCCAATTCTATGGGAAGGGCTCAACACGCAATTCGGCCTCAGACTCGCACGGGGTTGCCGGAATCAGATGCTCAGTTGAGAACACTAGTTGCCAAGTTATCCACCCAGGTAGAAGAACTTACTGCGATGGTGTCGCAGCTCCGGGAGGACCGCGAAGCGAGCACATCGGCCGCGTGAGGGCCGGCGCTTGCAGCCGCGGGAGTAGAGGTAGGCATGTTCAGGACGGGCAGCAAAAAGGATGGTGGGCAAAAAATCAAATAGGATTGCATGTTTTGGGGTGCCGAAGTGTCGTGGAGCAATTGGGCATGAGAATGGGAGGGGGGGGTTGGGGTCTCGCAGTCAGACAAGACTGGGGCCGTGAATGAATGAATGAACGAACGAACGATCAACGGCGGATGCGCGCAGGGCAGGATGGCCAGGATGGACAGTTTCATGGGGGACGCACACGGGCATGGGTACAACCGCCTTCTCCTCTTGCGCCTCAAAGTCTGGTCGGCGCAAGGATTTTGTGTTCGGCCCGCTAAGGTCTAGGTACCCGACGGTGTGGTTCACTCTGGCTACCCCGGTCAAGCCACTGTCGACTGCACGCCCCTGCACACGCACACTCCTTCATAGCCCCATGGACTAACAGGCGCTGCCGCGCAGGCGGCTCGAGCTTTGTTCATGCTGGTCTTGCCTAGCATAACTTGGGAGTCTGCCTAACACTCAAAAGCCCACTGTTTGAACGCATGCTTCGAGAATACACTGGTGGAGCATACAAACCGAAGTCTGATCTTGGATCTGGCAAGGCTGCTCAGCTGCTGCTTCTTACAAATATAACTTATCGTGGTTCAGCCTTCATTCACCTTCTTCATTCAGCTTCCTGCACTCCACTATCTCCTCTATCCACCTTCACTCCTCACTACCTTGGCCCACCTCGAAGACTTTGTACATTGTTTCCCTTTGTTCCTTCTCTGCTCTTTCATCATGATGTACCCAGACCAACCTACGCCGCCATTCAAATCGCCCTACCAACTCCGGGCTCCAGAGACAGGCGCCCTCATGGAATCGCCCTATCCTTCGCCAGGGCGAGGAGAATCGCAGTCCAAGTACCCGCAAGGTCTCGGTCTATACGAAGTTCAGCCTACATTCCCTCCATCACCTCAGCCGTCACCAAACTGGACTAGTCAATTTGCAACCGTTTCTTCACCGGGAGATTTCATTGCCAACCCATATCTCTCGGGGGCTCTCGACCATCCAGTATCTCGCTCGCCCTTGCCCTGGTCATCTGCACAAGTATCTCCTCGTTCGTCTCTGTCATATACACGCGAAATGTCGACATTTTCTCATGATGGCTCAGAGCAAGCGTACCCTAGTGCGGCGAAGGTCGAAACTCCGGGATGGAGCCCACAGGTTCATTTCAGTACAGACAGTCCAGGACAGATGCATGTACATGCAAACTCGAGGCAATCTTCCCTCACAGTAGCACCAGAAAGGCTCAGCGCAGGCATGTATGCGTACGAGAATGCATACCCCTCACCAGTCCTGCTCCGAAGCGAAGCGAATCCCATGTACCACTACAACGACATGGTGTACGAGAGAGCACCGTCAGAGGGAAGCCTGCACAGCCCACAGTCTCGAAAAGCCTGCCCTAGCCTCGCCGTCACAGCCGTACAACGCAGACAAACTCGTAACCGCAGACATACGGATCCAGCTCACGCTGCATACCTGTGCAAGCTTTGTCCTGACAAGGGGTTTGCCAGGAAACACAACCTGACGCAGCATTTGCTCATACACGAGGCAGTGCGCAGAAAAGACCATGTATGCCCTCACGAAGCATGTGGAAAGGAGTTTGTACGCAGGGCAGACTTGGTACGTCACGACGAGTGTGTGCACAAGAAGAGGAAGCCATGGCAGTGCGAGAAGTGCTCTGCTGTGTTTGGCCGCAAAGACACGTTGGCAAGGTAAGGAACATTCCAGCAAGTCTACTTGTCCATGTCACTGACAACTCTCTAGGCATAGGAGCGATGGGTGTTCCCGTCGTACGGAGGTGATAAGTTCCGGAGTCGTCAATTCACATCTGTGAAACACAATCATTTACCCCTTCTTGAGGACCGCATGGCAGATGGCAGCAAGTGTTTTTAATGTTTGGGCTTGGATGACATTGTTTTTCGCTTGATTTTGGCGTGGGTGGACATTTGCATTTTTGGAGTTTTTTTTTTGAGACGCTCGAAAGGACGTGAGAATGGTAGACAGATTGCAGTGACATAGTGAGGGTGCCTGGCTTCAATGCGCATGGGGCCCTCTCGCACGCAGTGCCAATATGATCACATTCAGCCCGACCAAGTAGTGTACAGTGGCAATTGGCCGTAGAAGAGATGTGCTGAGTGTGGCATCATTTGTGTGGGTTCAGGGTAGGTGTGGAAACGCCACCAAGGGCAGTCCCTGGCAACCACACACGCCCCGGCCGGCACGGACTGCCCATAACGTCTTTCTGTACAACCCACCTGAGGCGGGGATGATACGGGGACCATTGCTACCGCACGCCACGAACCGCGGCCCATAGCCAGCAGCCCAAGGCGACATGGATGCGTCTGTTTGTGAAATGGTGCAGGCATGGTGCATAATAAGCGCCCTTCGCTGGGCAAGACGCAGGCGGGCCGCATCTGACTGGCCCACGATGCGCTGCGGCACGGCGACGAGGCTCACGGGCGTACAGAATTAGACGCAGGGTGCTTCGGCTGCGAGGGAGAGGGATATTACATGAGTAGGCCGCTTGTTGGAGGTGCCGTCTGGGGCGGCCTTGACAGCAGTGACAGCGGGCGACCGTGGCTCGCACAGGTGCTGCAGCGCTTTACCATGTCTCACATCGCTCTCGACCCACATGGCATATCAATCCCTGGCAGAGCTGGCTGCAACTTAGCCGTCTGCCCTGCCCTCCCCCCCCCCTCCAAGACTAGCGGGATAGCGTCGCGGCGGGCGCTTAATGTATGGCCGTCTGGGCTCGTCTTATCTGGCTCGAGCCACGTCGGCTGGCTGGAAGGCTGGGAGGGTGCAGGGCCGGGGGTGCGCTAGTCCGCTTGCGGCACGGCACCACAGCCCTTTGCGCTCTCCCACTCACCCACACTCCCACACTCCCACACGCCCCCCCCAGCGACCTCCCCGTTTCGTCTTCCTTGTTTCAACGCGTCTCTGCGTCTAACCCCCTCTTCCGCTTTGCACGAACCCGTCATCGCAACAACGGCCGCCTGCTGCCCGACCCGCCACGCTGGGCCGAGTCACACACGCAGCTGCGCGCGCGCGCTCTCTGGCCCCAGCAGGCCCTCTCGTTCTTCTGCCGCTGGGTAATGGGTGCGTGAGACGATCAACAGCCGCCTCGCCGTATAGTACAGTATAGTATAGTATACGCATCTGCATCTACATTCAGAATGACGGTCCTGCAAAAGAAGGGGCTTCTGGCGTGGACATGACGCTCCCCAAACAATACCCGGCGCCACTCATGTGACGTGCTTCGAATGCGAGTGACGGCACACATTCTTCGGCTGGATGGAGACGCCTCCCAATCTAGGCTAGTTATTGTCCCCTCCATCCCCAAGTATTGAAGCCCGCTGCCCTGCCGCGGAGGATCGTACCTGGACTGGCTCCTCTGCTGCGAGCCAAGCCCATCTCGACTGAGACATTTTACTGCATTGCGTCGCAGTCGGGTCGCTGGATGGGCCACTGTAACATCGGCACATGTTCGCAATGGACTCCAGATTGACTCTAGAGTCGACGAGTATTGATGTGCAGCACTCCCCGCGTATCAATACGAGTGGTGGGTTCCACAGCCTCATTGGACAGCAATACAGCAGGCCAACGGCAACCAAAGGCATACAAGCCTGATTCTGCCTATGCCTGACATCAGCCGTCCTTGCCGGCTTATCGGCTTCCCCCCTCAGGGCCGATGGGTGCCGCCGATGGCAACACCACACGGTATCACGTTCACTCAGTGCATGGCCATTGACGTAGCCTTTCAGCCCCTTCAATATAGAACCAACAGCATCATACCTTGATCTCGAGCCTGCGGTCAAATGGTAAGGAGATTCACGTGCAATCAAAGGAGCCAGTAATCCGCGAAGCGACCAACCATCCCGTGTCTCTTCAAAGAAAGCCGCGGCTGTTGGAAACACTGTGCAGACGAGAATGATGCTGGACCCAACTGTACCGCCCCTCCCCTTTTATCATATTTCTAGCGTCAAGATGCAAGGACCTGTGGTGGTGGTTGTGGCCTGATCAGGTGTCTCTATTCTCAAACCATGAAATTTCGTACAATTTCACCTAGAGGCGTTTCTCAAAGGGTAGCCAAACGTGGTAAGCAGGTACCTGCATTCGCGTCATGGAATGAAACAGCCAAAACGCCCTGCTTCTCGCACGCTGCAAGCCCTCCCCACAGCGGACACCTGCGGAAGGGAAGGAATAGAGGCGTTAGGCCCCCAGATGCACAGTCGCGGTATCCTGGCAAACGATTTGCGTTATTGACAGGGCAGCAAACGGGGCACTGTAGATTTCCGACGTGCATGGACCAAAAGAAGGGTTGGTCAGCTCGATCTCAACCTTCGGGGCTGTTGTGGCGTCGCGTCTTTCCATGTCTCAAAAGGATAGGAGGTGGGTACCCGTACACGATCGTGATGGTACAAATTGACGGACAGGTTGCTGGGACACCGCAAACACGGTGCTGGTAACGCGTCTGACGCAACAGCACGCCATTGCACATCATGTTGTCTTTTCTGCCGCCGTGTTGCGCAAATCACCAGGTACGCGGCGCTACGGCGTTTAAGCAGGCTGCAGTAGCCGCGATGCTTCCGCCACCCGCGCGAGCCGCTGAATCCTTACTAGCGAAGCGCATCGCCGCGCGTGTACCTTCGCGATAGACGCCGCCTCGCTAGAGCCACGTACAACACTGCTAAAACCAACGTCGCCTGACAAATGCTCTGCAGCCGCGCACTTGCGCCGTGGGCGATATCACGAGTTTTTTTTTTCAAGCCCAGATAATCCCACAGCAGGGAGTTATTATAGTGCCATGGCATACATTCACATTGGGTTGACCGGTACAGGCAACAGGGTTGAAGCTGCGTAGAGTCACAGCTACTCATAATTTAGGCGTTCCACCCACTTTTCGGCTTGGGGTTGTTAGTGCCGAGACGATACGTCTAGTGAGGGAATCCACAACAGAGCCTTGCGAAGCTAGCCAAGGAGCCAGCTGGGTTTCCTCCCTTGCGATGCGCGATCCTTTGACTGACGGGGCAGGTCACTAATTACGGTCTTCGCTACCAAAAGTCGGTGACTTTGCAAAGGGACACGTCCAAGTACGTCCGCACGACGCGCTAAGAAAAAAAATGATCACGAAGACGCGGTTTTGGTGTTCCTCCCTAATGATAATGACAATGACGATGATGATGTCGAGTGTGGCTAGTCCCCCAGGCATCAGGACGGAGAATAATGGAGTATGTTCCCGGGTTCGCTTGATGATTATCAGGGTAACGCCCATCACGTCAGCCCGGCCGAGCCAATCGTTCGAATGCCCTAGGGCTGACCCACTATTTACGGACACGGCTGTCGGCTTCCCCGACCAATGATATGATTGAGCGCGCGTATGGACCAGTCTCCAGAAGCAGACGTGGGCCGAGCAGCGTCCGTGTGGAATCACAGACCTTGAGAACATGCAGGAAACCCACCCAAAAATCCGGGAGCTGGGAACGCTTACCGCACTAACCCATTGCAGCGCCTTGGCAAAACACCACCCACGATAGAACAGGAAGGCGGCGAACTGCATCCTCTTCACGGCTAGCTTCTGCCCCCAAGCTGACCTGCACACAT
This sequence comes from Bipolaris oryzae ATCC 44560, assembly GCF_000523455.1. Lineage (NCBI taxonomy): Eukaryota > Fungi > Ascomycota > Dothideomycetes > Pleosporales > Pleosporaceae > Bipolaris > Bipolaris oryzae. The sequence goes on from NW_006911280.1 coordinate 71,463, forward strand.
TTGCCAGACGAGGCTGTTGCGCGACCTCAATCTGCATTCCTCGGACCAGAGATGCGTTGATGTGTCTATATACATAGTACTATGTATGTACCTGTCGTGTTTGCATGGCCTAGTTTGGCGGGACAAAGACTGGTTCAAGCGCGGTCGGTCCTATTCCCCAGCCTATCGGCAAACGGATGTTTTATTGCTAACGCGCCGAACGACCAAGTTTGACTCTGAACAGGAATTTCGCTGACAACATCCTCGATCGCCTGTCATGACCGGCCTCGGCGTGTTCGCAGCCCGGAGCCTGTCTTCAAACAGACAAAGCTCTTGGCGCTTGATGCCTCTTCAACCAAACTTCGGCACTTTTGCGGTTAACCCGTCAAATACACGTAACGGCGTCGGCATTCAAGCCACTCAGGTCGACCATCACACGGACAAAAAGAAAGTCAAGCTGATGGCGTTACGCCATGAATGCCCCCCGGCCCCCTTTCTCCTGCTAAGATCGCAACGTTGTGGCACGGCCAGATCGGGCCGGTAATTGGCATATCCCGCAACCATCTTGTTTGCTGCAACCCGCTGTTTCCCCGAGATCTTCAGCTTGGTCTTATTACGCGGCGAAAACGCACGATCGTGTCAAGCGACTTTGGTATGAGCGCGGACAGAGCGTAGATGGAGGATGGGCTTTGCGCTCCGCGGGGAGAGAACTAGATCCTCTTCATCTCGCTTGCGGGGAAGCACCCCCCCCCCCCTGATTCCTGACCCGTCATCGTACGAGCTCCCGAAACACAAATAACAAGCAAGACATCAAGGTCCAGCCTGCAATGTATGCCCACATCGCGTGGGTGTACTGCAACCACATACAATGACACACTGTCCACTATACTGGTAGTGACTGCATGGCATGTAACCACCTGTATGTCTATCAAGTCCATAGCTATCACATGTAAGCCCTTGGTCCAGTAGTGTGCCGACGGGCGTATATTCATAAGTCCGGTAAGAGATCGTTTGCACAAAACGTTGATCAGCTCCCCTTTTCTAGCCTATGGGTAATGGCCGCTGACAACAAAGTCACGGCAATCAAGCCCAATACGCTGAATTCAGAAACATGGCCAAACAGGAACGACCGCAAGTTTGTAACAAAAAACTTCATGCGCGGCGCATATCAACAGCCTGGACCCAGAAACTCTTAACACTTCACCTTGCATATAGACATCGTCACCAAGAGTGGAGTATGTTGTCTCTTTGTGGCCATTGATTAAGCGCCCGGCGCCTGTTGATCGGCACTGCGACCAATGGGATGAACGATGGCTCTGTGTTCAGTCCCTAAAATCACTTGCAAGGGGTATGAAAAGAGGGATAATTGCATAAATGAGGCCGCATGCTTGAGTGGATATTCGCTCTTTTAGGCAATTGGCATGCCCATTACACCGTTACTGTTGGTGCAAATGGCAGCAAAATTACTCTAATAAGCGTTTGTGCCTGCAAGAGTCTCCTCGTGTGCAAGACAACGGCTCGCGGAAGGCAAGGCCATGCGAAGGGTATGCCGGCACCCGGGATTTTCGTACCCTTCAAGCGCCCTAAGGCACGCAAGGCTGCATGCATCCGGTAAACACACCATTGCCATTGTCGACATATGTACTACTTGCGGTTGATCGGATTAATTGATGCCCGGTGGGGGCATGTTCCTTGGACTCTGTGTACCAGTCCCCATGCAACCTATCAGCGGGTCAGTCAACCGGGATGGGACGTGTACAATGACATGCATATGTCAGCCAAGTGAAAAAAAAGAGTGAACATATGCTGCACATGCTACGGAAAGGAGAACTGCAGTACGAGCTACAGTACGTACTCCATGAATGTGGCTGTTACACGGCAGAAAAGTGAGGCAACAAAAGTCTTGTGCGGGAGTGGTGGACAAATTTTTGCATCGATCCTTCAGGAAGGCACAAATCCGATACGATAAGGATTGTCGTTCGGTCGCCTTGCATCCCGCCCTTCCGCGCCTAGGTAGAAGCGCCGTGCAAGCGCGGTTTTTTGCTCTCGTTCCTCCCCCCACATGTCCCCCCTTGCCAACAACACGGTCTGGTGTAACACAAGACTTTCACACGCACCCACCAAGGATGCCGATACTGGAGGTCCCAGAAAAAAAAACATTAGTCAATGCCATGGACCGAGTCGCTTTTTTTTCTTCTTCCTCACCCGGCGTCTTGAGCCACCGGTAGTATATGACGAATGCTCCTCGGATCCGTCTCGCCACAACTGCTGTCAAAGGGCAACCCTTTGGAACCGAAGAATATGCGAGCCGTGTTCGACCCAACTGCCTGGTAAATTCACCATCCTCCCACATCTCCTGTCAAAGGCACCACAGCCTGGGCTGAGACGAGCACCACGAAATAAAAACTACGATGACTCAGGCAAGAGAAACAGGCTCATGAGCGGCTGCTTTGCGAAAGGCACTGTCTAGTAGCGCGCCACACCGCGTGATTCTACTGGTAAGTTTCTCAGTAGGAGCATAGCGGAGTGGAGGAGACTAAGGCAACGGGTGGGAAGAGAGGTCAGCTAGGTGCATACGTGGGATGTCGATACTTGTCCTTACTGCCCACACACTCACGCCGTAGCCCATTGTTCGTCCCCCCTGTCCCTCTTTGTGACTAGAAGGAGCCCTGTCACCTATCTCTTACCGCGAGCGTTTGCACTCGCGCTGCCAATGTGCGTGAATTGTCCCCAATATTCCCCAATCCGTACTCCCCCCCAAAGAAAGCACGTTCATTCCAGACTCGCAATCGCAAACACCCCTCCCCACATAATGCACCAGTGCACCACTCGACCTTCCAAGATCAGTACACGGAAGCGAATCCCGAGGTTTCTTATCCCATATGCACTGTGTTGTTGCTTGTGGTCCTGCCAAAAAAAGGAAATGCGTCATTCGATCCTCAGTCTACATGTAGAACAGGCGGGGATCGACCCAGGCGTGTGTGTGTGTGTGTGTGTACTCTGGACAACCACTCTTCCACAGTCTCCACCCGCATACTTTACCATGCTAAAGAGAAAGAAATACCTGTTCCACTGCAAATACAACGTTGTGCTAAAGATAACCCACGCACACACACACACACATAGACTAAAGATAACCCACACACATACCTATCTATCCACCAGTACCTAATCCAAGCCTCATTCTGCCTTGAAAGTCTAAGCCTCACTCCTCCCATCTTCCCCCCACACACACACTTCGAACTAGCTTCAAATAGAACATGTATGCAAGAGAGAAGGAGAGAAAGAAAGAAAGAAAGAAAGAAAGAAAGAAAGAAAGAAAGAAAAAAGGGCAAAGTAAAAGCGCTAGACGTGCTGTACACAGCCTACTTGCACGTGCAAGCTTTTCTTTGGAGAATAGTGAAACACACACACACACACACACACACACACACACAAAGTCCGGTCTTTGTGGAATTGGCTTATGTGCTGTGCTGTGCTGCTGATGTTGCTTGAGGCAGGGGACAAAGAAGAAAAGAAAAAAAAAGGGAGGGGGGGGGAGAACCAACGACGGTGTTGGTAGATTAGGTCATATGCTTGCTGCTCTATGATAAGGATGGCTGCGTGAATTGCGATGGAGAATGAGTTGTGTATATTATGAGATGCAACAAAAAAGTTAGGGGTTTGGTAAATCTGGTGCCTGTTTTTTTTGTTCTTTTTGCTTTTGCTTTTCTGTAACAGTAGTGGTGGTAACGCACTGCACACACACACACACACATATATCCTGGGTTAGGTAAAAACAGAGCGGGGGCTTGCAGGAACAGAGAAAAAAAAGGTAATGACAGGGGCCTGCGTACAATTACGCATTGGGAGATGAGATTTATTGTACAGTACTGCTACATAGGCTGGGTTAATCTGCAAACGTGGTGCCTCGGCCGATGCAGATTGTCATGTCAAGGTGCACTGTCGCTCCAACTGTGCCGCACGCGCGTCATCAGCCGTAGTGATCAAATGCCGTCATAAGACTTGTTGCTCGCAGACTTTTCCTCTCCTCATTAACACCCATCATCTCTCTCAAATGTTTTGAGCATCTGCTAACATTCACCTACTTAGATGAAATCGCCGCCTCCAAAGCCTCCAAACGGATTTGGTGGCCGGCCGCCGAAACCTCCAGGTCCGCCGAAACCATCACCACCTCCACCGGGAAAGCGGGGGACTCGTCCTCTATCCTCTGCTCTCGGATCTCCAGGTCCGAACGTATCGTATCGCGCGCCCGGAGGAGCCATTGGATCGTAGCCGCCTTGTCCACCTTGACCACGAAATAGCGGATCGTCGAATGTAGGGTGCATACCGCCGCCACCGAAACCACCTGGTCTTGGTAGGCCACCTGCTAGATGTGGTCGTAGAGGATCGTTAGGCCCGAGTCCCTGTGGATACAAGTCGTCATGACCAATGTTGATGGGATTTCGATTATCTCGGAGACGGCCTGGCCCACGGTTTAGGTCCAGTTCATCGTCGAAGCCGGGTATGGGTTCAGGCAAATGTCGGCCGGATCGTGGTGGAGCGGCAAGGGGATCATTGAATGGGTGGGGTCGCGCGGGGTCAGGATCAGCCGGTGGCTGCCTTGGATTAGGAGGATCACTTCGTTGGGGATCCTGTCGATCTGCTGTGGGTGTACGCTCCTGATCTGTTGTACTTTCCTCATAGCCAGGCTTGTTCAAACGTGGTGCCAACTTCTGGATCACAGAGATTTTGAGCAGCGAGCCAAGATCGTTCAGCCGGCCGGCCGAGATGAAGAGATCTTGCAATTTCTGTGATGCATCTTCTATTGAAGTTCCTTCAGGAACGCTGAAGGGTAATTGTGATTCAGAGAGGTAGTCCTTTGTGGTGAGCTCGAAATGTGTCGTCTTGTCGTCGCCCACGGCCAGGGCAAAGACAACGGCCTTGCCTCCCAATCTGTTGACCTTGACGAGAAACTCCATAGCTGACTGTGCGTGTGCATATCGAAATGCGTACGAGGAAGAAGCGTTCCATTGTACAGGTAGTTCTTTTGGGTCTTGGGCGTCTGCATGCGCTTCTGTGAGTACCTAAGTTATGATGGGTAATCAGACAAGTAGAGGACATGAGTACTTACCTATGCGCTCGTCTTCGCCCAGTCCGATGAGACGGAAACCGACAGCGAGCATGCCAGCGTGAACTGCCAATGCCACGGCCTCTGTTCCGTTCTTGAGCTGTGATGCCTCTCCTTTAGGTAGCGAAGTGGCCATGAACAAGGCGAGCGAACCTGCGCTCAGCGGGTTGCCCGTTGTATTTGTTTGGACCATGTTTGGGGGGTTTCAATCTTTGCTGCAGTTGGTGAAGTTGTGTAGGATTTGTGTAGTAGCAGGAGAATGACAGAGAGATGGGATGTGTGGGGTGATTAAAAGAAATGGTGGTCGTCAAGGTTCAAGTATGGTTCCCGATCAGGCAGCGGAGTTGGGAGCTGAAGCTGTCAAAAGAGAGCCAATGACGCAGGGGCGGGGTCTGGGGCCTGCTGCAGCTGCATCGCCGCACCTCACACTCACGATATCTGTTCATGCACGGTGCTGCAGCATAGCTCAATCAGCTTTCAGATAGAATATTCAATGACATCACCAAAGGTACAAAGTGTTGCGCACAAACAGGAATACATATATTGCTGTACAACAAAGCTGCAAAGTATGCGCCGGTACGTCAGTGTGGCCTATGGCACCTCCCAAAGACAAGGATACGCCGGTCCACGGGGAATAAAACGAGACCCCCAAACGCCAGAGGCAATGCACCAAGACACCACGAACACATTCACAAATCAGATCAGAAATTCCATAAAGCGGGAAGCCTATTCCGGTAGGTCTTGGGAATTGCTTGCTGCAAGCTCGTTCGGTTCAAGAAGACTGTTCATGTTAGCAAAAGTTAATTAAGAACAAATAAACATGGGTCTTACGAATATTGCTTATACAGAGTGCCTTCGCCCCCCTTTTCGAGGTCGACGTTGAAGACGTAGTAGTTGCCTTCGCTAGTGACAACCATGATCTGAGGCCCATTGTTGTTGAGTGCTACCACATTCCTTACGGGGCCCGACGACGAGCTGTTGGGAGAACGCGGTATCTTGACCCAGGCAAAGTCGCGCGACGGTTCCCAAATCTCCGCTACTGCGTTGGGCAGGTACCCTCCCACAGTAGCAGCGAATGACTTTCCGACCGTTTGGGATGTGCGGCGTATCAAACTTCCAAAAGTGGGGTTGATTGCTTTCCGTTCTGGAGGCGCCATGTCTGCTGTACTAGCACCGAATTCGTCAGATGCCTCTTCGCTTGCTAGACTGCTATTTCGCTGATGGGCAGAACCCCCTGTTCGCGTAGGTCCCGAAGACACGCTATTGCTCCTGCTATTGGGCGCACCCAGACGGAAGATATGCACCGTCTCCGTTGCAGAGGAGACGCTCAATAGTGTTGAGGCCGAGTTGAACGACATGCTGTATATCCTTGCTGGTATGGAGCCTCTTCTAAACTGGTATAGTTTCTGCGCATCTGGGATTGAGAAAACGCGAATAATGGTGCCCTTTTCCGATGCTGTCGCGAGCAGGGTACCATCGCTGTTGAGCGCAATGCACGACAACGGAGAGTTGTGTGCTTCTATGACGTTGACTGCTTCCATCTTGGTCGCATCATATATCAACACCTCTCCACTTGTCGGCGCGATGTGATCAGTCTTGGGCGGCGCATGCGAGGGTGGTTGGAAGGTGGCAGGTGCAGCTTTGGTGGGTAGTGGGAACACGAGGTAGTTGTTTTCTGACGACGCAGAGAGGGCGCATATGGCTACACATGTTAGCGACTGTGAATCATTTGGCTGAGCCGTCTTACCATTAGGGTTCGGTGACGTCTTCTCAGTTTTGAGCATCTGCATATTGCTTATGTCGTAGATATAGAGCTCTGATTCCAGGACGACAACTAGGCGCTTCCGGTTCATGCGCATGGCGAGGATAGCCGTCCTAAAGGTCATTTCGCATATCGTGGAGTGTCTCTTGGCCTTGTCAGTGCCTAGCCAGGACAGTGCAGATTGCCATACAACAAACCTTTGTGTTTTGTATCCGTAGCACTCGGGGCGACAATGTGAGCGCGACTAGCGACGTCGAGAAGAGCATCTCAAGGCTGGAAACATCTCCTTCGCGCGACTCGGACTGCTTGTTAAACGGGTCGGTTGTGTATATGCGGTACCCATTTGTGGTGCCTGGTGAGTAACTACGTCAGTTTCGATACCGCCACAGGTGCGCACACGACATACCAACGCCCAGGTGGCTGTGATCCTGGTTGAATGTAACAAAGTTCATGGCTACAGAGGGATTCCGGATGTACCGCTCTAGGTGTTGTGGACGCTGTGTGAAAGTAGTTGTCGCTGTAGCTGTAATAGCTGTGAGCTACCCAGGTGACGGTCAAGTGGAGCTTGGGGCAGCCGTTTGTGAGCGGTCAGCCCTGTGGGCGAGGTGTAAAGTATCCTCGTGTGCCGAAGCGATGGCGATGAAGTAGCTGATATGCCCGTATGGAGGTTGCAATGTGCAGGAGGAGATGCCTAAAGATTATTTGCAACTTGTTTGTAGTTGCTTCCCACCTGCCGGTCATGGTTCACGCGCATGCAGGGATCCCGACGTCAGCCTCAGCCCCACGTTGTGGCTGAGGCACCACCAGCCCAGCAAAAACGTTACTCTTCTCAGTAACCATCCCTCCACATTACGAGCAACCCCAACCCCAGACATGGTGACAGATGCCGGTGCGCGGCCCAAGAAGGTCTCCGCTAAACGCAAGGGCAATCAGAAGTCTCTGCGCGAAAGAAGAGATATTGACATTATGAATGTGAGGCCGTCACCACCGCCACCTTTTCCCCAGTCACGGGATTGACGTAGCCCTAGACAAATGATAGTAGCATTGTATCTAAGAGAAGCGTTTCCAAACTGTATCTTAGCCACGAACCGGACTTTTACGAGCCATTTGTGCCAAAATTTGTTCGTCGTAGTATGTGGTTCACCCTCTTGGTGGTTTAATCAAGCATACTGATCATATCCAAAAAAAGACCCGCTCATAAACCGCGGCTATTGGCTGCGAATGCACGCCATTGAGCAAGCAGTCCATCGGTTTCTGGAAGAAGAAAATGGCAAGTCAAAAGTCGTTGTAAATCTTGGATGTGGATAGTGAGTAAGACATTCGGCATCAGTTCATCTTATGCCAGACAGCACTGACTCTTAGGAGTGATCCCTTGCCCTTCCAGTTCTGGCACAGATATACCTCTCTCGCACAATCGGCTACCTTTGTAGATGTTGATTATCCGCAATTGATGGAGAAAAAGCGGGATCGCATGCTAAGCAATGACCTCCTTCGAAACGCCCTGTTGAAGACCAAGCTCCGTCAGACTGAGCAGCCTATACTTCTTCGCAGTGACAGTTATATGGCGCTAGGCTGTGATCTCAAAGATCTTGCAACACTCGAAAAAGTTCTTCGAGCCGAGTTTGATATTTCGGCAACTTCAATTTTATTTGTTGCCGAAGTGTCTGTGACTTACATGCCGCTCAAGGACTCTGATGCACTGATACAGTGGGCCAGCACCATCGGAGACGGTATGTCGGCTCGAAGTCCCAATTGAAGGAAATTACTGACCATCATAGCCCGCTTCTGTATACTAGGTAAAACAAGGTCCTGCATATCTGTAAACACCCCGTCCCGCACTGACTCGATGCCGTCTAGAACAGTATCTTCCTCAAGGCCCAGAACACCCCTTCGCTAAAACTATGCTCTCTCACTTTGACAAATTGCAGGCGTCAATCAAAGCGGTTAAGCTACATTCATCACTGGATCAACAAGCAGCTCGGTTCCGCAACGCCGGTTGGCCAACGCTTGTCATGGCTCGTAATCTGTGGGACCTCTGGTCCGATGATTCGTTTACCCCTTCTAGCCTCAGACGTACGATCAATGCCACTGAGCCGTTTGACGAGTGGGAGGAATTCGCGCTATTCGGCGGCCATTATTTCCTGCTTGTCGCCTCCAACGTGGAGACACAGGGGTCAAATGAGCCGATCCACCAGGAGATAGCCACTAAGAGTGTGAATGACACAAACGCGGGGAGTATTACCCTGCATTGTTGGAAGCAGCACACTGATGCTACCTTGACGCCGCGCCGTTTCTCGGCGGCTTTCACACTGGACAACGGTACAGTGGTCCTTCACGGAGGACAGGGAACGCAAACCCGTCTCGCTGATATGGACATGCTGAGACAGGAGGACTCTGACCAGGATCGTGCCATTCAACCTGGTAATCTGCTACCTACTGCACGCATGTGCCATGCAATCACATTGATGCAAGATGGTGAGGCGTTGTTGGTCGGAGGACGTGGGTCACCCACCCAAGCATGCGCAGATTGCTGGCTCTTCAAGCATGGAACTTGGACCAAAGTAGATGATCTCGTCCCAGCTCGTTATCGTCACTCAGCAGTTGCTGTCCAACTAGGATCTGGCGAGGCACAGACGCATGGAGTGCTAGTATTTGGCGGCAAAGCCAGTGACGGCACAGTACTTGACGCCAACGATTACTGTGCTCTGTGGACTGCCAACACCGGCTGGCACAGCATTTCCGTCGACGGAACGCACCCGTCTCCACGTTTTGGTGCCGCAACGTGTACGATAAACTCAGCCAGAAACTGCGGGTTGCTCACAGGAGGCGGCAACGAGAGCGGCGTGGTTGTCGACGACGCCTTATGGGAGTGGTCCATTTCCGCCACACCAACACCACGAGTGAGCTTCAAGGACCGCACCAATGACATGCGCAGTAGCCTGACAAATTCTGCATACGCGCGTATAGGCTCTGCTTTAGTCCCCTGGAACGATGCTCTGTTGATGATTGGAGGTGTCTCGAAGAAGAATATCCACAGTCTATCAGACGACTTTCTGCTCTTGACATGCAAGGACACGATCATCCAAGTGGAGCATCCCAGCGTGCACGTCTTGCCCCACACGTCGTGGCCTTTGCTAGTGGGTGTAGGAGCCGTTTCACCCTCTCGAGGCGAGATTGTGCTTGCAGGAGGAGGAGCGGTATGTTTTTCGATGGGCAGCTACTGGAACCAAGATCCGATTTCCATCCTCCCTGGCGCTACGCAAGGGGCCAAGTCGTGGCGTCGTGTTGGGCCGAGTCAGGCTGGCAGCGGCACAGCAGGCACAAAAGGCACAGGACAAGCGAATGCAGCTGAAACAAGACGTGATGGTCGTCGAGAGAAGGCAAGCGGGAAAAAGAGGCCTGTAATGGCGGCACGTACGGCCGAGATCCAAAGGACCCAGGTCAGTTCGTCAGATGACTTTGCGAGACTCGTTGCCTCCTCGAAACCCGCCATCATCACCGGCCTTGACATTGGCCCGTGCACAGATCTTTGGACTCTGGACTACCTGAAAGAGAAAATTGGTCCAGAAAGGGAAATCGTAGTTCATGAGTGCTCATCCGATCGGATGACTTTCAAGGACAAGAATTTCTCCTACGTGAAGAAATCCACCGCCGACTTCCTCAACTGCATCGCAAAAGGCTCCCATGAATATTTGCGTGCTGTATCATCGAGCCAACCAAACAAGCTACCTACAAAACTCGAAGAAGATTTCCCTAGCATTGCTGATGATTTCAGAATCCCAGATGTATGTGACGTAGTTAAGGAAAACTATCACAGCTCTCCGCTCCGCATCTCAGGCCCAGTGTCTCTATGGCTACACTACGACGTCCTATCCAACATCCTATGCCAAGTCCACGGCAAGAAGACACTGTTTCTCTACCCACCCTCTGATGTTTCCCTCTTGGACTTCCCACCGGGAGGTTCCTCATCAAACACCGATGTCCTGACATCCAAGAACCATAAGCTACGTCGTACACACCCGCACGTAGCGTCTCTCGCGCCCGGAGATATCCTCTTCATTCCTCCTATGTGGAGTCACACGGCGACGCCAGAGGATGGTGTTAGTGTCGCGGTGAATGTGTTTTGGAGAGGCCTGGATAAGGGGTATGCGGCGGGCAAGGATGTCTATGGGAACAGGGATTTACAAGCCTACGAGAACGGGAGGAGGGATGTAGAAAAGATTTTGAGAGCATTCAAGGATATACCAGGGGATGTGGCGAGGTTCTATCTTGAGAGGTTGGCAGGGGAGATTTTGGAGAAGGCACAGAAAATCGGCGGGGAGAAGGATGTGAAGCATGATGAAGAGAAAGTGTAGGTCAATTGAAAGAAGCTACGATATGTTGAATGTAGAAAATATCTAAATTTCTCCCCATACTTCCTTCCAACGTCCCTCATCCAACTCAATCGGCCCATCAAACCTCCCAAACCTTGGCGGTCCCGTCCCGGGCTCAGGAAGACAAACCCACTCCCTCACACACCCAGGCACCTCCATCTTACTATGACTTACACAAAGCAACGCCTGATGCTCCTGTAGCCCCTTCACCGCTCCATCCCCTCTCCCCGTCTCTACAACTCTACCCCCCTCATCCATCTCCCTGCCCTCCCCCCAACTAAGAAAAGCCAAACACTTATCCCTCACCGATTCATCCATGCCACTAAATGCCTCATCCAAAATCACAATATCAGGATTCCGAATCGTAGCCCGCAGAAACAAGATGACGCGTTGAGCGGAAAACGAAATCTCGCCAAACAACGTCTGCTTCGCCCATTCAAGCCCCCCATTGCTCTCCTTCTGGCTTTGGAAACTCGGTCGGATCTCCCGCTCAAACCACTTCAAAGCTGCCTCTACTTTCCCTTCCGCCCCGTCATCGAATCTTGGCCGTGAAATAGGCGTTTCGCTCCACGCGCTTTCCAGCGCCTCTCTCACACTCAGTCGCTTGGGAAACAGCGCGTGCACTTCTGGACTCGCATGTCCCATCCGTGCTTGGATCTCGAAGATCGAGATGCCTGGAACGCCTGGGGAGGGGAGCCGCGAGCGCTGGAAAAGTTTGATGGGGGCAGAGTAGGTTTGGGGGTGGTCGGATGTTACGAGGCTGAGTAAAGTGGTTTTGCCGGAGCCGTTGGCGCCGAAGATGCCCCAGCGGGATCCGCGGTTGACGGTCCAGTGGAGGCCGGGAGTGCTGGAGGAAGAAGAAGAGGAGGAGGGTTGTTGCCAGTCTCCTAGGACGGAGTTTGCGCCGTAGGAGATGCGGACGCCGTTCATTTCGACGAGGGGTTCACCGGGGGATGGGGTGGATTTGTCGGTTTTTTCGTAGCCGTCACGACTTAGGACTGGTAGTGTATCTCTTGCGATCTTTGGGTCTTTTTCAGATAAAAGGCGGCCTACTTCCTGGACTTCCTTTGCACTCGAGCCTTTTGCCCTGGCAGTGCCACCTTCCTGGAGAGATTTATACTCGTCTTTCAGAAATCCCAAGACTTCTTCTTTAGTGCCTAACCGTCCTACTACTCCATCTTCCCCAGCATACACAAGATGCGTAACCCACTCAGGAATCTCATCCTGAGGCCTCAAACTAAGCACAATACGCGGAGCATTCGCTTCAGCCAAGCGATGCAGAACTCCAGAAATATGCTTCGTCACAATCGGATCCAAACCAACTTCACCCTGTCATTAGCGAATCATCTTACAAATTCCACTACGCAGCTAGACTTACTAAAGGGCGCATCCAAACACAGCATCTCAGGTCCACTCAACAACGCCTTTGCAATCCTCGCTCTCCTCGACTGCCCATTACTCAGCATACTAACCGGCTTCTCAATGAACCTTTCCAGCTCCAAATCCCGCATCACCCTTTCCATATCCTCCGCTCGGATGCTCTTAGCCTTCAGCTCTTCTTCCCCAGGATTCATCGTCACAATTCCCGTGAGGTAGCGCTGGACTGTGAAATCCGTTTCTTCCTTTAGCGACTCGTACCGCGCAGATAGGTACGCGCCGCCGAAAGCTTTGCGCTCGACGTCGAAACCGACATATTCGATTGCGCGCTCGTGGAAGCGGAGATGCGGTTTACCTTCTGCAATAGTGGGGCTGAGGAGGTAAGGGAATGAGCGTGCTGTAGGCGGGAAACATAGATATTGGCCTCGCAGGATTTGTAAAAATGCTGTTCGGATATCTGATGATGGGCTTAGGATGGCCCAATGCTGGTTTGGCATTGAGGAGGAAGGTAGGGAGATGGATAGATCGGGAAAGAGAGCCGGATTTGCATTCGAATTTCCATGGTTGAGTTTCGAAGAAGGATGGTGACGGTAAAAGGTGCCGTTGTTAATTTTCACAATGGGCGGGTCCGAGTATAATCTCCGTGAGGTATGAAATCTCGCACGTCTTGTTGCCGCCAGGAATAATGCTGGCGTCCTTTGCATGTCGAAATCAGTGTTGGTGATGGTGGCCTCATCATGATCCGATGTTTTGGCGTTGAGCGATGTTCGGTGTGCGGTGGTAGCGGAGAAGCGTCCGATTCCGCGACTGAGGTTGGGATGACGTTCGCGACAATCTTATGCCGAGGTACGCGGTAAGTAAGTCGCGGTCACGTTCCGCTGTAGAAGCCGTTCACTGCTGTCGTCTTGCTGGGTGTTGCATTTATACAAATCTGCAACGATGCTTCCGAGCTTGCAGCCGTCTAGACCAAAGGTGAGCCGCCCTTCTTCAAGTGAGCATGGGTTATTCTTCCTTCTAGCTACTCACACGACATAGCCTCCACAGCAGTCCCCACAGCCAACGTACGCGCAACAACAACAACGTGTCGCCCATTCCTCACAGCAAAACATATCGCAGCCCTCAAGCCTCCCTCTAAACCCTCCAAAGCCGCGTTCCCAAGTCGAAGCCATGCCGCCTTTTGGCCCTCCGCAAACACCCGCATCATTCTTCACGCCCGTATACGACAGCGCAGTACGGCATCCGGTCTTCTTCACTCAGAACTTGAAGAAACCCCCGTTTCCTCTACCACAAGTTGCGAGTCAAGGCTGTAACCCGGTGGCAAGCGGGTACATCATGGAGCAGAGGAGAGTAGAGACACCGGGTAGGACAAAGTTGTAATGGTAGATACAACCAAACTGCATGCATTTGGATGGCGTTGTGGAGTATTGAGCGACTTATTAGGATTCTTTTTAAAGAAGAGTAATGTTTTACACGTATAGAAAGCCGGTAAAATCCACCTCCACGATATCATCCTTGGCTTGTAAACTTCCAAGGGCACTATTAAAGCTTCGTGTGTTCGAATAGAAAGATCTGCTTTATGGGGTGATGGGTATCTCTAGCAATCCGACTTGACCACAGCATTCACCAAACGTTGCCACGTTGTACTTTGAACGTCCCGTCCCGATTCCATGCTTAGTCTCTACAAGCTTTGCCTGCCTACAAGATTACTGGGTAGCAGTGCGGTAGTGATGACACAGCCCAATGTCACACCTCCAGCCAGGTATAGAACACTATTAATATCTCTCCCTGCTCCCCCACCAGCATACAAGTGCTGTGCAATCAACGGACTAACAATACCGAAAAGTCTGCCCCAGAAGCTTGCGAGTCCACATGCAGTGCCTCGGATGGGCGCTGGGAAAGCTTCCGGCGTCCATCCGTACAACACCGAGTTGAACATAGACTGGAAAAAATATTCCATGATGTTGAAGCCTATGTTGGACGCCGCGGAGTTGACGCTGCTGAAGAGAAAGATGGAGATGCCCATGAGGGCTGAGGAGACTACCATAGTCCACTTGCGGCCTACTCGTGATGCATGGTAAGACAGAGTTCCAAGCACTACTCCAAAGACTCCAGGAAGGTAGATGAAGATGTATGATCGGTACGTATAACGAAGGGATAGGTCCAGAGCGCCATTCTTCACGGCCAGGATTTGCGGGAGGTAGGTTCCTGAAGTGAAGTTAGCGACGTAAGTTCGAGTGCAGATGGCTGCGTTGCAGTTACGTACCGGCGACAGTAAAACCCCAGTAATCGCAGATATATGTCAGCCAAACAAGCAAGGTCAATCTTGTCATCTGGGCGCTTGAGAAGAGGATCTTGAAGCGATCGCCTTCCAACTTGAGCTTTTCAGTCCACGTAGATTTGAGTTGCTTAACGCCACCTCCAAGTATAGGTGCAGTGCCTCTATTGGATTCAAACGCATGCTCCAGGAGCTCAAGATCTCCCAGAGTTAGAGTGCATTTAGTCTTGTTGTACTCAGCTATCTTGTGTAGCACACTGACGGCCTCGGCGTCTTTGCCTCGATAGATGAGGAACTTGGGCGACTCTTGGAAGTCGAAGAGGACCGAGCGCAGAACAAATACCAAGATTGTGACCCCACCTAGCGTGAACAGTAGGTATCGCCACCCCATGTTATCCTCTTTCAAGCAACATGCTTCTCCTAGGCCGACGGCGGTACAAGCAGGGAGTGCACGGTCTCCTTCCGAGAAGTTTGGACTGCAGGACCAGTTTGGAATGTAGCCGTAGGCTAGGACTGAGCATATGACGACACCGATCGGCTGGAAGATGGAGAGAAGAGGAAGAAGGTAACGCTTGTTCTGTGGGGTGGCTTCTAGTGTAATGGTCGTATCGATGGGAATGTTGCCTCCGATGCCGAATCCAGTAAGAGCCGTAAGGACCAAGATGGTATTGTAGGTGCTAGGAGTGCCGATGCAAGTCCCGAAAACACAAGCAACGAAGACGGTCAGGTTAAAAGAAGATTTTCGCCCAATCACATCTACTAGAACACCCCAGACGAAGGCGCCAGATGTAAGTCCGACCGAGAAGGCGGTTGAGAGTTTGCCGGTCTCGTCAGGCCCGAACCCAAACTCCTGCTGCATTGGAGACATGACAAGTCCAAACGCTTGTGCCCACATTAGGTCAATCATGTAGCCAAAGCCACACAAGGCCCATATTGACCACTGGTAACGACCCATACCCATGAGATCAATCTCATTATTGATCAGTTCACACTTCTTCTCGTAGAGTGAGATGCCAGTGTCTCCCAGCTCTTCAGCCGAAGAACTCGGACTTTCTAGATCGCTGAGTCTACTGAGAACATCTATCTTTTCTTTATCTGCGTCTGAGAGACCTCTTCCTATCTGTGGAGTTTCAGGAGAATCTGTGCTATCGAGTGTGGAGTAGGAGGAGAAAGAGGAAGAGGAAGCAAGGGCAATACGAGGATTCAAAAGAGCCTCGTTTTCACTGGCTTCATGGCTTCTTTGCGACATGGTCGGGTATCAGTTCAAGCACTTCAAAGATGGCAGTCTGGAGGAGTGTCATATTTTTGGCGGCTGTCCTCTTGTATGTGTATTGTGGGCTTACAAAGGGCGGTACCAGGCTCCGCTGTGCCGCCAGAGGACTAGGGTGAGGGTGGAAGTAGCTAAGCGATGCAGATAAGCAGCACTGATTGCGCGAGCAACATAGTTTGAGTGTCTAATTGTCAAGGAGTTACACCCATGGCGTTTGTGCAGACGTTGGGTACGAGACGCTAACGGGTACCGGTGCGCATTCGGTAGATCAAAGGGCCCAACGGTTCTGCCTGCTGCCAATAGACGTGAGACATGGCAGGTTTCATTCCGAGGACGCTGACAAGAGATCGGATCGAAGATGTGCAATATCGATGGAGCACCTTATGAAAGATGATCGAAATGGGAGTTGTTGGAGAGGGTTTCAGAGCGTGATTACGGTGGATCGCCAGGAACATAGCCGGCGATTTCAGCTGAAAAGGCAAAGCAGCAGATTGCGCAATCGTCTCGGTGCTACAAGATGTTGCGCCGCTACTTCTCTATCTTCATCTCTCGCTGCGTCCGATTGTAGTCAAAGACGCAATACGTCATTGTGCGTCTCGAGTAGTCAATTGCCGTGGCCAAGAACTGGTATGGGCGTTTAAGAAAGCGCATGACACTTCAAGATCGCGATGGTTTAGGCGGCTATGTCGTTTTAGGACGCACACATCAATACACAGTGCTACAGGCTTTGCAGATTGAGTGGGGGGCATGCAGGATTCCGTTAAGGGGGCGCAGTCCGAGGACACATCGTGATCATGATGGAAATCTGAAATCTGATCGGTGAAGGATAGCAAAGTCAGACGGGGCGGACGAGAATTGGGAGAAATGGGTGTCTGGTGTGTGGCACGTGAAGATGTAGTCCGTCTCCAGCCCAAAGGGTCTAGCTCCACTTTACGTTCGCCAAGATGGTAGGTCGGGGCCCGTGCGTCGCGATACTGGAACTTTTTTTTCTGGGACATTGGAATGAAAAGTACAAGCCAAGACAACTTCGAATTCACATTCTTTCACAATGGCTCCCCGTAGAAAACGCCAGCGCCTTTCACTAGATGGCGCAGAGGCTGTCACCGCGACCGCTGACGCCGACCAACCCTCCAGCAATGCCGCAGCTGCAGCGACGGCAAAGGAAGTCGCGCGTAGACAACTCTTCGTTCGCAGCCTCGCACCCGAAGTCACCAGCGAAGACCTGACCGAGTACTTTTCCGAGTCCTACCCGATCAAGAATGCGCTTGTTGTTTTGGACAAAGAGACGCGCGAGTCCAAGGGCTATGGCTTCGTCACATTCGCCGATGTCGAAGATGCGCAAAGAGCAAAGGAGGAATTGAACAACACACAGATCAAGGGCAAGAAGATTAAGGTCGATTTCGCCGAGGCCAGACAGCGTGAGGGCGAGGAGAAGCGACCCACGGCCGCCGACAGGATCAGGGCAGAGCGCGAACAACAGGTCAAGGAAGCGCAAGTGCCCAAAATCATCGTACGAAACCTTCCTTGGACCATCAAGACACCGGAGGATTTGGAGAAGCTCTTTAGAAGCTACGGCAAGGTCAACTTTGCAAATCTACCAAAGAAGCCCAATGGCGAATTGAGGGGATTTGGCTTCGTGTCTCTGCGAGGAAAGAAGAATGCAGAGAAGGCAATGCAGGAGCTGAATGGCAAAGAGATCAGCGGCAGGCCCATCGCTGTTGATTGGGCTGTCGATCGTGATACTTGGCTGAATCTGCAAAAAACCGGACAAGAAGGCGACCCTAAAGCAGATGAAGACGAAGACATGGATCACGCTGAAAGCTCAGTAGTTAGTTCTGATGAGGATGATGACGAGGATGGCTCGGAAATGGACAGCGAAGACGACGAAGACGAGGACGAGTCGGACAACAGCGACATGGACGACGAATACATTTCCGAGGACGACGAGGAAGGTGGCGTCGAGTTGCATCAACAAGACAATCGACCAAAGCGCGAGGACTATACAGTCTTTGTACGCAACGTACCATTCACTGTAGATGATGAGCGTCTGAAGGAACACTTTCAGCAGTTTGGAGGCATACGGTATGCGCGTGTTGTCGTAGACCGCGACACCGAACGGCCTAAGGGCACTGCATTTGTTGCATTCTTCACCGAGGAAGATATGGTCAACTGCTTGAAGGGTGTCCCGCGTGTCAAGTTGCAAAAGAAGGATCTGAACAAGTCGGACGGCTCCACCATCACCGTCACACATTCAGTACTAGAAGACGAGGATGCCGACCCTACCGGCAGATACACCATCGACGGTCGCATTCTACAAATCTCCCGTGCGGTAGACAAGAACGAAGCTAGTCGTCTCACAGCTGAGGGTGCAGCTTCGCGCTTCAATCGCGACAAGGACAAGCGCCGTCTCTATCTCCTCTCAGAAGGAACCATCAGTTCCAACTCGCCGCTGTATCAAAAGCTCTCGCCTTCTGAGATCAAGATGCGCGAGGAGAGTGCGACGATGCGCCGCAAGCAGATCCAAGAAAACCCTTCGCTTCATCTCTCACTTACCCGTCTCTCGGTTCGCAATATCCCCCGTAGCATCACTTCAAAGGACCTTAAGCAGCTCGCCCGTAGTGCTGTCGTCGGATTCGCTGCTGATGTCAAGGCTGGTAAACGACAAAAACTCAGCAAGGAGGAAGTCATTCGTGGCGGTCAGGAGATGTTGGTAGCGGAGAAGATGCGTAAGAAGAAGGGCAAAGGTATTGTCAAGCAAGCCAAGGTCGTCTTCGAGACACCTGCAGGTAGCAAAGTTCCGGAGGAAACTGGCGCGGGAAGGAGTAGAGGATATGGTTTCATCGAGTACTACACTCACCGTAATGCCTTGATGAGCCTTCGATGGCTCAACGGACACGCTGTGGACTACAAGATCAAGGCAGACCCTACACCAAAAAGCAAGAAGCAGGCACAGGAAGCACTAGAAGACAAGCGCAAGCGTCTCATCGTAGAGTTCGCTATCGAGAACGCGAATGTCGTGAACAGACGTACAGACCGCGAGGAAAAGTCCCGAGAGCCCCGAAAGCCGAAGACAGGCGGCGAGCCTGATGAGGACGAAGCCCAGCCAGACAAATCAAAGGGCAAGAAGCGAAAGCGAGACTCAAGCGCCGGAGACAAAAAGAGTAAGGGCAAGGCCACCGACAGATCGAAACAGGGTACGGGTGCGGAAGCGGGCCCTGCATCCGCTAAGAACAAGGGCAGTGATGAGAAACTCGCGCTGAGAACCAGGATCATCGCAAAGAAGAGGCAAGCCCGCAAGGCCAAGAGGTCAGGAAAAGCGTGATTGCACCCAAAAATAAAGGCATGATAGCATTAGCGGCGGCGTTTTACGTTTAATGGAGAAAAAAGTCATTGCTATCTCGCATCTCGATATCTGTTGTATACATTACAGTCCTATCCTGCTTCCACAACCATTTCAAAGTGATCAAACAAAGCATACAAATAGAGTGTTAGTTCCAACATACTATGCAATCCCCACTTTGAGCCACCCATACTATGGTCCCCCCCACGGTCCAAGCCCCCCTCATGCATGTAATGCATGATCCCAGCCGCTGCACTTCGCGGCATCTTGTCCCATACTTTACGTCTCGGTACCAGTGCACCAATATCGAACTTCTCCCTTGACTTGCCGATGCCGTGGCTCGGTCCGTATCCGTATACGTATGTCTGCGTGAAGGGGGGGGGGGGTGAGGGCATGGGGACGTCATGTCTTTGGAGAGGGAGGGTGCACCGGTGAAAGAGCACATGGGTCTCATAGTTTCTGTAGGTTGCATGTGGGGATGAAGGGGGTAGAGTGGGGGTGTTGTTTGCCTTGATCCATGTCTCGAGTTTGTTCTTCGGGCTACGTAGTGTTTGAAATGCGAAGTCATTCAGCACACATCACTCTTTTTTCTTGACTGTCACTACTCCAACATTCCAAATCACTAATTGATGAAGAAAGAAAACCCCCTATGTCTTGACCGCGTGACTATTCTTCTCGTTCTAGATCCATTACTTGAGAAGAATCTAAACCAAAGTTCCCCCTTCTCGCCACGCTTCCAGTACTGAAAAAATGATTCAGCATTCCTTCCGCTATCCGCAGCACCTACCCGGACGCTACACATGCTCCCGTATTCCCCGAGTCGCAAGCGCCTCCCCGAAGCAAACGCCACGCATGCTGGCCGCACGCTTCCAGGCGGTTCCTCCCGGGCTTTTGGTGATACACGTGCAGAAGAAGAGGAAGAAAAAGCTTGGTAACTGCTAAACCGGTGTAACTTGCTTGATTTGGCATGTACCAGGTTGGTGAGGTAATTGGGCTGGGGACAATACAGAATTCGAGTACTGTGTTGACCTGGAACTCGGGAGGGGGTTTGGGATCGATCGGGGTTGCTGGTACCGGGCTTGAAGGAAAGGGGCTGATGTGTTGGATAGTCCAGAGTATGATTATTTCTGGAGTTGGTCGCGGATTAAATGACCAAGACACAGATTATAGGCTATCTATTCTCTCGACGAGTATTGTTCTGTCAAAGTAGCTCCACAAAATCGATACATACCAACATTCAAAAGCATAATTGCAGGTTGCAAGCACATTTCAGAAAGTAGGCAATTCCATCTGAGCCCTCTTTCCTTTGCAGGAACTCCGCTATGGAGTTATGCCACATGCGTACCACAATTCTCCCTCCATCTGAGCCCTCGACCGCTTCCGCTCGACCAAACCCAAGTCCCCTTCCCTAGACCACCACAAAGCCACCCGTCCTCTCTATTCCCTGAACCGGCATGCCTCCACCCAAAACTGCTCTTGTTCTACCGCATATGCGTCACACAGACGCATGCTGGTTACGGTACCCGCCGCCGTTCTGCTGTGTAAGTAAAATTGCTTGGGCGGCACGACGATGTCGCTGTTGCATGGGGAACGGAGGGTGTCACTGTCCAAACTGGGGCTCATATGGCAAGGAAAACGGTGTGGGAGGCGGAGTTTCAACCGGCTCCCCGAAAGTATCGTGGGGGCTTTGGTGATTTAGTAGGGTGGTTGGAATGATGGGGGGCGATGAGAAGAGCTTTTACAATATTTAGGAAGGGAGTCGGAGATGGTGTAAGGCTCAATGTGCCGTGACAAAGTTTCGTGGAAAGGGGAACTTGTTTACTGAAATTCCTCGAGGATTATTCTGAAGCAAGCATTGGCATGTGTGTGGTTTGTAGTTCCACGTTATGTACGGCATGCATGTGTGGGGTGGGTTTAGCGCATGAGCTTGGGATTGATAGAGCGTACCCGGGTAAGAATCGATACATCAAGCATGCATACTTGAGCGTGAGTGATGCTTTGCAGATACCGAGTTCGTGTGACGATTGCGTGGCCGAGTGCTACGTCTTTGAGGATCTGGGGCGTGCTACATGGGATAGAGCGGGGTTGATAACTTGGAACGTGGTTACGTCTGAGGGGATGCAGATGGATTGTTGGAATTTTGCATGTGGAGATGCATTGAAGCGCTTTATTTATCTTATATTAGTTCCAGTACCCGGATTTTGGACTTTGCGATCTCAATTAGCTACCATGTACCCGATCAAGATGTGATAGTATTCCAAGGCAAACTTATACTTCGGGGTAATTGGTTTATCTGCATGAACTGAGGAGACATTGCGATATGCATTCAATGGCCTTTTTAATTGACTTCTCGCTAAAATTTGGTAGGAGCTAATGCAGAAAGATCTATTGCATGTTTGTGGTGTGCGTAAAGAGCTGCGATGCATCAGGGATCCCCACAGCGTGTTGCGTAGGACCAACGCACTGAGCACTCTTAGCTTGTCACTGCACGCCCTCAGAACATGTTTAGTGAAGCCTAAAATCAAAGGAATAGTAATTTTCCTAGTAGACAAAGTTTGTAACAAATTTCATTTTACCTGAGCTCAAATGTGTGTAACACTGTCAGCTACAGGGATAAGGGAGTGGCTGCAGTTCATATACTCGCGTTATTTGTGAGATAGAAAAACCAGGTAGTGGCTTTTGAGAACCTTCTAGAAGAATGTAGGATTATTGCTTGGTGTGGATCAAAATATGAAGGTTCGCAGTGCTGCAACCAAGATTTGCCCCTTGGACACGCCACAAGATAACTAATCCAGCAGCTGCCATACTGCCAAGCAAAACTTTCTCCACATTTACTTCGCATATGTCGGTAGAATGTGCCAAGCTCTGTGGTTGTGGAACGATTTCTTGTCGCCTGGTCGCCGTTTTCGTTCGTCATGGGCCACGAGCTATCTTTGTGCAATCATGCATCTAGAAGGGCCGTGCTCTTTAGATGATGTACAGCTAGAGAACACAACGGCTCACACCCAACTACAGCTTCAAGAATTTTTATGCTTATCTCAATGTCAAGGCTAATAGTATCTTGAGGGGCTTAAGAGGTGTACAAATTGACAATATTCAACAGTGAGCCAGTGTGTCCGCGGTGTGAATACTAAGGATTTAATGGAGTCAGAAAGATAAAAGACAAGCGATCTGCTACCTTCACGATATCTGTTAGTGATGAAACTAGGGAGTTTGCAACCTGGCCCCACTGCTGCAGTTCCCTGCTGCTCAATGTAGGTTCCATTTCTTGGTTCACACAGCCAAAGAAGGGGAATTTCGAACACTGCACCCGGTGAGTACATTGAATACATACCAGTGTATATAAAGAGTTGCAGATCGCGCCAAAAGTAGGATACTCACGCTTCCCCACATTCTCCGCATCTTGCTTAGACTGGGTACTCCAACTTCCTTTCAAAGATACAACAAGACCACGTGCTTTCATCATCTTCGTAATTACTATACCACAGAAGTGTCTCCCACGTAGGTAGCTTCAGCTCCTCACCTTGTACCAACTAACCAGAGGTATAGCTCTCATCCCTTTTTCCAAGCTCCGATTGTCAATCAACACAACACGATGTGCTCCTATAACAAAATCAACTTTCGCTGCGGGCATTTCGAGTACCGAATTGCGGTGTATTGCCATTTTGCACGGAATGACCCCAATCACCAGTGCTTTGGCGCATGGACAGTCAAACGTGCTTGGGATGAGCCTCGAGAAGTTTGCAGAAAATGCGCAAGGCGGTAAGGTTATTTCCTAGTACCATGTTGCGCTCAGTCAACGTATGGGATTGGCGGCAGAAAGTGAAACCTTACTGTACAACAATTAGGTATTGTGTGGGATGGTTCATCGGAATTCTGTAACAGGCTTGAATGTTTCTTCGTCCGGTTGGATGGTATGATTGTTCTGTACTAGCGACATAGTCTGGGCGTATAGCCATGGCGTTTGCTGAATGACTGGGTTGGCATTTTGGGGGCTAGAATTTACTGTGTACGATTTATTTTGTACGTATATACAATTCAATATCAGGTAACCACACTACTGTCGCTTTGTCTGGGGAAAAACAATGGATTTGAATCATGAATGATAAAGGAACTCTACCACGCCGAAAAGCTGATAAGACATTTCTTAGGCATCAGTCTGAAAACCAGTCTTGCAACTGCAACCACAAATAGAAAGCCGAGCAGAAAATGGTGCAATGAAGTCCGCAACAGCACTAGCCTAGAACGGTTTGGCGTGCACCCCACCACCTCAGACGCCTCGGCCAGCATGTCGACTTGAAGATCCCCGGGTCACTTCTTCGCTATTCCCACACCTACACTGAACATTTAAATACACCATCATGTCCGACGCCGCCGAACCCAAGAAGGAGAAGTTCGCTCCAAAGGAGACTGTTACGCTGAACCCACCCAAAGATGACATCATCGAGCGGGATTATCTGGCAAAGTGCGATGGTAGGCTTCTCTCCAAGTGACTTCCGTCGGGAATCTTTCTGGAAGACCGGAATAACTAACGGTTAGCCTAGGTACAAATGAAGGTTATCCAACACTAGTTGCTATCAAGGTACATTATTGAAAACCCCCCCATCGACATGCCATCCCGAAACACGTGCAGCGGAGCTAACGGTGATCTAGGGCGATGTCTTTGATGTGAGCGGCAAGGAGACATATGCGCCTGGAAAGGGCTACCATGGTTCGTGAACCCAGAAATAATCTTTCATTACCATGTATAACTAATAAATGATCCCAGTGTTTGCGGGTAAGGAGCCTAACCGCGCTCTTGGCCTGTCTTCTCTCAAGCCGGAGGACTGCATATCGGATTACTCCGGATTGTCTGAGAAAGAGCTGGGAGTTTTGAATGACTGGCACACGTTTTTCAGCAAGCGGTACAATATTGTAGGACGACTACAGGCAGAAAGCTCGAATCTGTAGATGAGGTTCGTTTTGTCAGAGTTGATTCGCGCATGTCATGTTGTAGAGAAGGTCATCTACGTACACTCTGGATAGCTTCGAATTACACAGACTCGTTCAAAGCATCTTTAGCTTCCAAGCTAAGGCTCTCAACATGCATATTTGTATCTCATTATATACTTCAGCAGCGACTATTCTTTCTTTGTTCTCAACATGGTGACCGCTATATGACCTGATATCCGATATTACATCACCCAGACCTTTGCAAAACTCCCATATAATCCATCACGTTCCCGAATTTCAAGCTGGTGCTTTCACCATCAATGTAATGAGGGAAAGCACGATTTCTGCAGCCGCCAACACTGTTGGCTCGCCTGGGTTATCGTATATAGGAGCGACCTCAACTATCGACCGATGTGGTTAGTATTTAATCATTTCGAATAGGGGAATGTTGATACAATAAGATACATACCGATATCAGCACCGATTACATCTAGTCCTGCAAGACCATCCAGGATAGAGAGTAACTCTCGCGTGCTCCAGCCGCCAACCTCGGCAGTTCCCGTGGCTGTAGTTTACGTCAGTCACACCGTCCAATATCAGGTTACTGAAGGTAGTGCAGCAACACTATGCATCTCCATATCGTAACGCAGTGAGTATCGTGTTGTGCGGTGTAGGGATGGCATATCAGAACTCACCAGGAGCAAAGGCCGGGTCAAGCACATCAATATCAACACTGATGTATACCTTGCTATCCCCTACCCGCGCCTTCAACGTCTCGATGATCCCCGACACGCCAATGCGATCAAGGTCCCTGGCCTTGACCATGTCAAACCCGCATCGAATGTCATTCCGAACATCACCTTTTGGTCGTAAAACTGGTGCTCTGATGCCAGCGTGAATGGATGTATTTCGAATCAAGCCTTCTTCGTGTGCAATATGCAGAAACGTTCCGTGATTGACACCACTGTCATTTTGGTGTTTAGCGAGCTGTGCAAGGGAAACTTCTGGATTAGAACTTACGCGTAGTGGGATATTCCTCCGCCTTTCATACATTAGCATGCAGTTGTACGCAGGAAAGATTGAACTTACCCAACACCTTTGGATCCCAAGTGTCTGTTAAGCGGTCAGCGGAAACCAGCTACAAAGATTGGTCTGGCGGACCGATATGGCTGTCGAAATGTATCACACTGACTGGACCCCAGTGGTTATGGGCTGAGCGTAGCGCAGGTAGTGTGGTGGTGTGATCACCCCCTAGAGTGATAATCTTTGGTGTACGACCATGCTCACTTGAGTTCGCATCTCTGGACGAGATAATCTTGAAGCTAATAGTCAGTCAAAGTCTTCGTTGGAATCAGGGGTTCGCTACGAACCTCGTGGGCTTTGTCAAGCTGCTTCAGGGCCACTGTGTTATCCTATTACATTTCTCAATCAGTTTTTCCTTTAGTATCGTACATGGGTGGCATTACCAAGAAAGTCAATGGAGCGTCACCGCAGTCGACTATTTTGGCCCAGTCGAAGAACACATTTTCTCCTATTTTAAGTTAATCTTGTTAAATTCTCAGACTGTAAGTTGCCCTAAAAAGAACCAACAAGAGAAATTGAGGCGACACCTAGATGGCAGTTTTCAACAGCCAGATGTTACATGGGTCCTGCCGATTCGAGTACGGTCCTTTGCGATTGTTACTCGCGGTGGCCTCGTTACGTGCGCAAATTCGACATGTAACAACTCTTGCCCCCAATTTTCATGCTCGAGGAAACAACTGCAGCATTTCAAGTCTTTCACAATAAGTCCACTTACCCGTATAAATGCTCCACGAGGGACCCATCCGACGTGATCCAGCTCGGATGCCTCCCGGGCCGAAGCGCGTTCCAGGTCGACCAGTTACAGCCTACCAGCCGTCAACACCCGCCTCGTTCATACATTTTGTATATATAATCTTTATGCTCTGCACAGTACGTGACTTACAGTGTCGAATGGCGCACCAAGGATAGCAATGTCAAACGGCTCAACATCGTCTCCTTCAGGCGCGAGACAATGTACATATGGCAAGCTCGCATATGTGGTTAGCCCTGCAAACTTGGCTTGAGTGACATCGGTCTCGAATAGTCCTTGAGGGAACGCCTGCTGAGATCCATATCCAGAGACGGGCGGAAAAGTGATTTCCCGGGTGTACGCTACGGTGAGAAATGGGGTGATGGATAGCAACGATACAAGCGCCATGGTGAAGAGAAGGCGCTTTCAGAGGAATTGGTGTGAAGTAGAGAACATCATGTAGAGCTGTGATGTAGCTATGTACTGTGCCTCTATGCTGCTTGTAGCCAATAGCGATAAAGAGCCTTCCATTCTCGAACAGGAAGGTACTGCCGACCCGAGTTTCCCCTCACGGCAACGCCTGCTAGCCGCGTCTTCCGTTCAAGGGATGGATCGTAATCCTTGTAGATACTCCACGGTATCCTCGATTGTATGCCACGTCTTCTATCTCTTATCTGTTACAGAGTACCCCCGGATCTCATTTACAGGTATGATTAATCACTCGCTTGGTCATAGCAAAACACGGTTGTACGTACTACAACGTAATGTTGCGTTTTGAATCCAAGCGTTTTCAACGACTAATCATCGCTGTGACTTCACACTCGTACAACAATTTCCCCAACGCCAGACTCGCAACACCAACAACTGTATCCGGGGGCCGATGTCCATCTGCATTCTTATCCATGAATTCCATCCATTCCTCGCCCCAACCCCGTTCCACGACGTCCTTTGCATCTTGCTCCTTGTCACCTGTTTCTTTAACAATATAGTGTCGGACGAAAACCTAGGATTGAAATCATGGTCAGCAACATGCCACTGAATTTCCCTTTGCGGTAACTTCATGCTCCTCAAGTTGCGTCAAGGTTTCGGAGGGCGTACAATATCTCGCGGTGTTGCACCTGCAGCTTCTAAACACTTGTGAATGCTCTCATAGGCGGCTTTCGCTTGTGCTTTGATACCAGAAGGCACTGTGCCATCTTTTTGTAGGCCTGTTTGGCCAGCAAGCGTAACCAAGGCGGATGTAGCGACTATGGGGGTGACGCAAACTTGAGAGTAGGTGGGTGGTGGCTCTACCACAGAAGGTGGATTGAAAGCATTGGGCTTGTTGGACGCCATTATGAGGTTGTTATTCAGGGAATTACGTGAATACGTATATTTGTAGATACTCCCTACAACGAGTCGTGCTATCAAGCCATGCCGAGGCATGAGGGGTACGTTCGGTTCCATCTGACGTCATCGATTAGTACTCATCTGATATGTTTATACCTACCTGTTTCGCCTCCACTTCCAGCATATCATATTGTTATTGCTTGAGAGGAAGTAGTATGGCATACCTAAACTTACTACTTTTAGTTATCAGTAAACCAGCTGCCTCCATATAACTTCACCAGTGACTTTAGTTACCCTAATCATTACCGATATGCTTAATCTCCATACATCAATCACTCCGACTGCGCTCGATTTTCCTCCCACCTGACCTCGCACCAAACACCAAAATGATCGCTAAATTGTACCTTTTCAGCCAACTTCGTTCCACCAGCTGACATTTTCTCGCCATGGGATTCCACCTCGCTTGTTCGCAGGATACCCATAGCCGAAGGGGTAAGGTTGAAAAGAGTAACCTTGTCGAACCGGTTTGGCGGGAAGACATGTTCACCGTATACACCCCAAGTGTGACCGGCGTCGTTTGGATGAATGCATTCCCATGCATCGATAAGATAATTGGCATACACAAGGCCATCATCTTCTGGGAGAACAGGATTGAAGTCGCCGCCGATGATGCCGCGGCCAGCTGTACTCAGGTACGATGTGCAAATGGACAGTTGATGCGGCCTGAGTGACGGATTTATTGGCAAAGAATCTAAGTGGACATTGATGAGTCGGATCTGAAGGGGACTTTTATCAGGGATGTGCTTGCTTGAAGAGTTGAGGATCAAATCGCAGCATAGCGCGTCTCGGCCAAACCGACTTGGTAAGGGGGGCTCTCCAGATGGCGCTGAGCAAGACACTTTCTGTAGCTACCCAAACTTTAGACACTAGGGTGATGCTGATGAACTTTTGGGTTCCATACGCGGAAGCATCAATGTTGCTTATGTACCAATTTTCTGGATCCAGGGCTCTTCGAGTAGTGCTGTAAGCGCGTCCTTTGATACTTCTTGCAGGAAAATAACGTTTACAGCTCCAGTAGTTTTGATAACCTCCAGTAGTGCGGATATACGAGATTTTGGGGACAGTGCATCTGCATTGACGTTCCAAGTCACGAGTCGGAATGAGCCTGCCAATTGGTGTTTGATGTCAGGCTGAGAATTTCCGTCACTAACAAATGATATCCATTGGTCTTGATCAAAGATGTGCCACTTTTGGAAGCTAGGCGGTGCTGTATTTGTTGGTAGAGGTGTCTGTTGCCACCATGACTGGATGTTGGTGCGTATTTGCGATAGCATGACGAACTTGAACTTCTGATCTTTTCCGGGGGTTTTATGATACAAAAGGGTGGTTGTTTCGTTGCTACCATAGGTAGTGGTAGAGCGAGATGAAGCCATATTTGTCATGGCAGCAGTGAAAACAATAGCGGCCCACAATGTGTGTTCACCAATTGTACAGGAGCCATTACGCGGTACCAGTTTTGCCTACCACAAGTCAGTGGTGAAACTGTACATACCACCTATACAGTACCCAAGTAGGCTGTGTGGTACATGGGTACATCACCGCCCCACCTTTTAGTTAGAACCAATAGTGACATCACCACCAATCTTCACGCGACATCACCCCAACACAAACCGATCCACAGACCCAGCAAATACTAGAACCTGCGTACACAAGCCACTGCGTGATTGGGTCATACCACCAACGCAATGAATGCACCAAAAGCCCCTCCCTCCATCCACACCCGGACGAATAAGAAGCACCATGCCGCGCGCCCGCCTCCGTTGCAAATGCGGGGAAACGCTCCATCCAGAACAGTGATATAACCGCATGCTCGCGCGACAAATCTCCGTGGTGCACTGAACGCTTCACTCCCCCAAATCATGGCGTCCAGCTGGTTCAGCAGTGCCTCTCCAAAAGAGGCACCATCTGACCCTCCAGACCTCCGCATCCAAGTCGCCGACCAACGCCCCCACGATTTCTACCTGCAGCCCAGCTCCGGGCTCAGTCCCGCGACAAACAGCTCCAACCTACCGAAGATCGCGGTCGATAGAACGCATTCCAAGACGCACGTGTACAATGCTTCACTGTTCGATGTCGGGATCCTGAAAGACACGCTCGTTCCTTCCTTCTCGCTACATGCGGGCTTAGCGGTTCTGGCGTACGGGGCGGCACGATATACGAATCGTGTTGAAGCAAAAGACTGGTTGTGGCCTAGTGGACAGGTTGTCAATGCGTGGTGGTCAGCTGTCGGCCGGCGTGTGGCCGCTGGGTACACTGTCTCGCAAGCTTTTAATCGGTTGTCCTGGCATGAGCGGGTTATGCTGACTGGAGTCACATTATGGGGAGGCCGCCTCTTTTACCGTATTGCGAGGCGGTCGATCCAGCGAGGTGAAGACGATCCGCGGTATGTGGAGGTGAAAGAGGAGGATGGGTTCTGGAATACTGCGCTTTTCAAGGTTTTTATTCCAGAGGCGTTCTTCCAGATGCTGATTAGTTTGCCGTTTACTGCACCTTTTCGACATGAAGGCGCGGTTATGACGGGCTATCATCCTCTTGTTCAGATGCTGGCTGTTGGCTTGTTTTCATCTGGTTTGGCTCTTGAGACTCTTGCGGATTACCAGCTTGACCAGTACAAGGCCGAGGGTAACAAGGGAATCCTGCGTGAAGGTGTCTGGAGCATTGTCCGTAATCCCAAGTACGTTATTCCTAACCCCCCAATGTATCATTCTGAACCTTTCTAACCTCACTCCAGCTACCTAGGTGACGCACTAGTCCACATCTCCTTCATCATCATGCTATATGGCTCCGACATGCTCGCACCCATTGAGCTCCTGGGTCCCGCAGCAAACTACGCCTTTCTCCGCTTCTTCGGTGGCGATGCGCAAAAAGAGCAGCATCAACAACGCAGATATTCTGCTTCATCTCCTGAGAAACTTCGTGAGTTGGAAAGGTTCCGCGAGGACAAGAACGCATTTTGGCCTAGTGTCGATGAGCTGAAGAACAGGTGGCTGTGGACTGTGCTAGGATTCGGTGGCTTGGGCATTGCTACCGAACAGTTGCTGAGAGCTTTCCACTAGGTGCCAATGGTCTTCACAAGTAAGACAGGGAGATGTTCAAGGTGTACAGGGTATATACCATTCTTTTGATTTATTTTCTTTACATGTATCTCAGTCCTGTCGGATTCACAACGATCTCTTTCATTTGTTTGCAGTTCAATAATACGACTCGGTAAGAATCTCTCTAGCGAGCATTCTCTGTACCTGACCATTTACTATGTATAACGTTTGAATACAAATTACCCGCGTTACGATATCATGTAGTTCTTCTATGAGTGTGCTCTTCGTGCAGACTGCAATCAACGCAAATCCAAGAAACAAAAACTGTATATTACACATGCAGCAGTCATTTTCTCTCCATTTCTCTGCACACTCACACTATCTAGAACCCAAATCCCATATCCTCAGCGTCTCTCCCTTGCCTCCTCGCTTCTTGTTACCCTTCTCCTTGCCACCCTCGGTGAGCTTCAACATGCACTTGGATACACCAGCCAAGCACTCCAATACCTCGCTCATCCTGCCAGTTTCCAGCAGACAGCGTTGTAGCCACTCGTTACTCTTATCGGCTATGACGACAGCAACCTCCATGGCCTTGATAGCGGGATCCTTGTTCAAGAACCACGATGCAGACTGGAGAACGGAGAGATAGGCAAGGATCATATCGGGAACGTAAGCCCTGAGGAGATCCCACGTTTGCTCTGTCAAGTAGTGAGGGTCTGCAGCAGAATAAATAGAGATCGAGGGCAGAAGGGTGTCAAATATGGTGGAAATAGAGTCCAAAAGAGCCTTTGTGTGTTGAGTATCTGGTTTTGCTTTCGCACCAGTGGTCTCTTTCTGACGGTCCGCACGGATCCTGCATTGTTTGTTAGCTGGCATGAAATAAGGTATATGAAGAGCGTGCACTGACTGTATGAGTGCTTGCTCCTCCTCGCGCCATTCGCGGAAGAGGACGAGCAGGCGAACGATTTGCTGGAGGTTGCAGTATGGCAAGCTGGCTTGGCGCAATTGCATCACCAATTCTCTGTGCTGGTTGGCATCAGGTAATTGTGAAATAGGAACTGCAGCAGCTCGTGCAGCGGCTGAGAGGCTGTCTCGATGCTCATGGAGTTGGCGCTCATCTTGTTCTTCTGCTCCAGGACTCATCAAATCGAAAGGATAGCCAGTAAGAGCTTCTGTACGCGACAGCGACAGAGACTCAACGCTGAGATCATTAATGACCTTCTCGGCAGCAGCTAGGCGACCGTTGACTAGGTTAGATGTTAGCTGAGAAGCGGCATTAAAATTTCTAGACAATACTTACGAAGGAAGATGGTCAGCGCATTGTTGAGGTGCTCAAATGTGTGTTCATAATCCCTGCCAATGTAGTTGTACCATTGCAAAGCATCGACAATAATCTCGTCTTGCTCGCTAATTTGCTCGCCATCGAATGACCGCTTGATGCGCACACCGGGCCACAGGACTTGCTCATGAGGTACGCTGACTGGCTCCAAAATCTTAAAACGCTTGATGGGGTTTGTGATGACTGTGATGCCTGCACTGTTGAAGTGGGTGAATCCACTATCCCGCGCAGCAAACGTAAAGCTCTGAGATACGACCTGGATAACGTCGAGTCGATATGACTCCATTAGCGCAACGCAGTGCCGCTGCTCAGTGCTGTTCTTGATGTCGGGAAGGACGCGTGCTAGGGTATATGCTGCACGCTCTTCGATCAGCTGCGCCGCATAAAGCGGGATGGCATCGAAACGTTGAGTAAGGCGCAGGAACTCAATGTAGGCAGCGATGACATTGTCCATAGTTAGGAATTGCTTGTCCTGTTGAGTATCCTCAAAGAGCGTATGAAGTCCATTACGGAGAACAATGAAGATGTGCACCAAGATTCGGAAAGCGTGGGGATCTTTTACAAGGCTTTGGTAGTATCGCTCCGCTTCAAAGGTCCGGTATTCTCCCGCTGGTATAGGTGATCGGTCTTCCTCTGGCGAATCTGGGTGGATGATGAGGCTGTGAGGTCGTTTGTCTTGAGCAAACATATCCGCTAGGGCCATGCCGACTTTCAGCATCAGGTCATCAGCATCTCTGCCGATAAGCGCTCCTTGGATGAGCTTGATTGGTGAGACAGCTTGGCTGGCGGTACTCCTTTGCTGCTTTAGTATACCAATAACCTTCTCGGGCGAAGCCTCCCAATCTCCGATGTTGGCTACTGCATCCTGAAAAAGGAACTTTTGGGTCAGGCTCTCTGTCACCTTGGCGGGGTAGTTCCTTTGGAGGTACGTGTCGAACCGGGAAAGAAGCAGGGCGTTGTAATGCGCATAAAGATGGTCGTCCCAAGATCGGCAAACTGCTTGTACTTGCTTCAAGTCTCCACTCAACAGACCGTATACGGCGCCTTCATAAGGTATCCGTGCCCCCCTTGCAGCGTAGAAACACATGCGGCGGAACAGATAGCCAACAGTTGGCCCAGCAACATTAGGGCCACCTTCGGGGTGACTCTCATATGCTGCTCCAATGCTGACTCCACGCCAGGATTCATTTCGTTCGTAGCACCAGTCCACAATGGTCGTCCACGGCAGTCCACGGCGCATCATCTCGTATGCAACCATCCAAAGGGAACGCTCATAGTACTCGTCGTTCTTTTCAAGCGCACGCTTCTGCCTTGAGGGGGCATCTGGGTCGAGCTGTGTAACAAGGTTCGCGGTCTTGTCCGAGGTCTGGATGTTCGTGTTGGCAGGCTTTAGTGGCTGGTCGGCACCCTCCATGCGCTTCGCCTGCTTGATCTTCGCCTTGGTGTCAAGCCAGCCACTTGTCCATGTATGCGCGCCCTTGCCCGAATGCTCCTCGAGTGCTGCGGTGATAGCTTTGACATCGCTTTCGCTGTCTCGCGCGGTCTGCTCCAACCAGCGAAGAACAAGTGCCTTCTCTTTCGCTTGGTCATCTTCCAGTATGAATCGGTCCCAAATCTCGCTATTCTTGCAGTACCGCGCAGTGCCTCCAGCAGTTTCCAAACGCGCCTTCTTCTCTGCGGTCACATCGGTATCGGGGTCGGGGTGGTAGTGTTCGATGACGAGCTTGAGCAGTTTCCATGTTGCAAGCTCTGCCTGCCATTCTCGAAGCTCCTGGACGTTTGCGGAGACAGGGGCGGTGTTGTTCTCAATCGACGAATTGACGGATTGGGAAGACTGAGCGAAGAGGCTCTGGGGCGCATTCTCCGACGCATCTGCCATAGTCTGTATCTGCCGCCGGATAGTCTTGCTCAGACTGCCCTTGTTCTCTGCTTCGGTCGTTCGCTTCAACTCCTTGACATGAGATTCTGCAACATCCTGAAATTTGCCCACCAACTTGACCGTGGTGTGATATTTGGCCATCTTGGACTCATTTCCGTGTGTATGCCAGTGGTCGACTCGCTCTGCAAACTTCTCAACCTCTTTGCCCACGCGGTCGGCCATTGCGCGCAGTGGTTGGAGCGGGTCGTTGGAGGTGGTGCCATTTGTTGGTCGGGAAGCGCCAAACAAAAGCGCATTACTATTCGGGGACTGAGTCTGGTGTCAGCCGCCATCGAGTCCATCTATGTGTTTTGTCGTGGGCAAGGCTGGAAGCTCTTTGATGACTTACCTGTGCTGCAGTCGACTGCGACTGGCGCGAGAAGGGTCGTAACGCCATGTTGGAAGCAAAGGGAAGGAAGCGTAGGATACGGCAGACAACAAGGAGATGCGGCGACTCTAGGCCGGGGTAGTCAGACAGTTGTCAATGGGTTGGTGAGGGCCTGGGATGGCCGTGGTTGAGCGTCCTAAGCCCGTCACAAAACAGAAGTCGCGCCCGGACGTGCCTGGCGGGTTAGCGTGTTGCCAAGGACGGCGCGCGCTAATGCAAAAGTACAAAAACCTCGTCGGGGATGCGCTCGGCTGCTCTTTTCTTTCTTTACAATGTTTATAACCTATACATGTGCTACTATAGAGTCTCGTCGGAAATTTGTCAGTGTTCTACGACGCGCTCATGCCATGTTAGAGAAACACACTTCCTGGTAAAACCGCCTGGACTTTTTCGGAAGTTTGATGGTGCGGACAAGAAAGAAAGTGTTACATGCCCTTTTTCCAGCAACAACTGGCTGTGGTTTTTATTCTGGGAACTAATAACACAAGACCGTATCTGGCGACGATTAAGACTGGATTCTACGAGATGCCTTTGGCGCGTTGTTGCATCTTGAGCCTGTATTCTGTTAGCCTAGCAGCAACATGTCGACAGATGTGGCCATACTTCAAAAGCGAGTATTTCGGACAGCTCACGGTGCTTGCTTTCTCGCCCTGTCTTTCGTAAAAGGCATTGCAGCACTCATACAATGCATCCACCTGCGGCTTGTTAATCCTTGTCCTACAGGGCACTGTATTGTTGCCTCGGGCCATAGGAACCAACCTCTTTTCTGCACTTTTCTTCGTTGTAGTTGTTCCTTTGGATACAGTCTACTACTTAGCTTTTCACACGTACAGCATTTCCTGCGCCACATACTTTGAATTGCACATGCCCGTGGATGGCATGGAGGGTCTGTCTGCAAGTCTCTCTCCATTTCTCCCTATGCTTCTGTCAGTGCGGCTGTCCTACCCAATTCTTTCAGCGTGACATCATAACCATACCATGGTGAACCCGCCCCAAAGTGCCGCAAAACTATCAGTCTGATGTACTGGAAGACGTCAATTACGAGACAGGAAGCGATTATGTAAAGGACAAAGTCAGACGGCTCTAGTTTTGCGGATAAGGTAGATGTGCAAGGTGAGGCCGGAGGACCAGAAACGGCCAAAGCTTGGTGAGCGAGACCCCCACTAATTCCGCAGTGCTCACAACTCAGTCTTGCGCCTTGATCCCTCACAATCGTCTTTTCACGCGTTGCCACCGCTGCTGCAGTTCCATCCGACGCGTTTGCTCGCCCCCACTAGACGCTTCTATCACCCGCCGTGATTTGCAAGTCCGCCCGCCGGTATTAAGGTACGACTATCTCCGCACCACATATTGCAGCCTCGTCCCGCGCGGCAAATCGTGCCCTCTTCCTTCACCTCCCGCTCCACCTTCCACTCAACCCACGACTGACCTTCCCACTCAAAAGCCTCCAGCCTACTTCGCTTGCTACGCAGCATCACAGTCGCACAACCAACAACCACCACCACCCCTACCAACATGTCCGAGAACGGTTCCCCCAACAACGTGCAGCAGAAGCCCGAGGACGGCGGCCAGAGCGAACACCTGAACATCAAGGTCACGGATAACAACAACGAGGTGTTTTTCAAGATCAAGCGCACCACGGCCCTCGGCAAGCTCATGAACGCCTTCTGTGACCGCCAGGGCAAGAACATTTCCAGCGTCCGATTTCTCTTCGACGGCCAGCGTGTCACTGCCCAGGACAACCCAGACACGGTACGTAGCCAACTTCTTTTTTTCTGCCGTCCCTTCGCCCTACGCTGCCGCCAATCCCTGTTTGTTTTCCCCTTCTTTTTTTTCGTGGGGTTCATGGGCCGTTAGCCTAACTGCACACCCACACATACACGCACGCACACAGATGGACTAACACGGCATAGCTTGACATGCAGGATGGCGACACCCTCGAGGTTCACCAGGAGCAGATTGGCGGATGCTGACCAGCACCATCGACTACATGGCTTTTTCTGGACCCTGAATAACCGGCGGCTAGACAACTGACTGTCTATACCTCCCTCAGCCATCCAACCAACCAACCTTGCGACCTGCCCGAGACGTACGAAGACATGATTGCTTTGAGCGAAGGCGTGGCAGAAAGAGTCGATCCTGTCCTTTTCTTCCTTTTTTGCACTTTTTTTCTTTTATTCTGCTGTCAGATATGGATATCACGGATTTTCTGGCGTCATGGTACTACCAAGCTCCGTCTTTGGGCGGTCCCCTCTTGGTGTTCTTCATTCAGGTAGTAGCAGCGGCGGGTAGGGGGATGTGTGTGTGTGTGTGGATGCGCTTTAACGCGGGAGATGATTTGAAATTCACTACATTTACTGTTCTTCCATCTGACCATGTGATGCATCCGGAAATTCTCATAGGTGTTTGCGCAATGGTCCAATGGATATCGTAACGCGACGATGCGCTTTTGCCCAAACGAAAAAACAACAACAACAAAGAAACAGTAATTGTACACTCCTGCAAATCGTATATTTATGTACATTGACAAAGGTACAACGCCTAGACCCATGCAATGCCAGCAACATGATTCACACAAAAGAAAAACCCCCTCCAAAAGACGCACAATCCAACCTAATTTCCCTTAATCATCCCAAACAGCCTTCTTCCTCGCCTCCCTCGCCTCTGTTTCCCTCTTCTCCCTCTCCTTCTCCTCGGCCCGCCTCTTCCTCTCCTTCTCCCTCATAACGCGATCATACTCCCTCTCCTCCTCGGTCCGCCTCGGCGCCCGCACCCCCAACGCCCCCGCAATCATCCTCCCAGCCACCGCCGTCGTCTTCTCGGGTCGCTTGTCCAAACTCGCAGGACTATTCCTACTCCGCGGTCCGTCACTGCCAATGCTGTAACCCACGTTGCTATCGCCGTGCGGGTACTCGAATTGCGTGGGCGAGGCCGGGGTGGGAGGTGGGGGGTTAGGTGGTACGTCGGTGTCGTCGTGGGACGAGGTTGTCGAGAGGGGTTTTAGGGCGTCTTGGGGCGAGGATTTGCCTTGTTGGGATTCTGATGCCTTGGCCCTTTTTGTGCTTGTGGAATTGCTGGTTTCGGTTTCGGTGTCTGAGGAGCTGAGGGCGTCGTCGTCGTCCCAGCTGTCGGCTACCGGCTTGGATTTGGGTTTCTTGAGGGGTTTCTCGGGGTGCGAGGGCGACAGCTTGAGGTTGCCGAGGGTTTTTGCGATCTCTAGAGCAGGATGGGTTAGTTTGCGGTCGGTTGTAGAGAGGATGTTGGGGTGACGATGCGTACCTTCTTCGCTGGGTGTCTTGTGGATGGGTGCCATATTCGAATCTGGATATCCAGTTGTGAATTGCCTAGTTGCTGATGTCCACACAGGTATTTGTAAAGGTATATCGATTGTCTGAGGCTCCCTTTTTTTTCCCCAAGTGTTTCACAGGGTCAAAGCAACCGCACCGGTTCTTTGTCTGGTACCCTATTCCAAATTGCTTGGAAGGCTGCGTGGATAAGGGTTCGTTTGGCGGCTTTCCTAGCGGCTGGAGATGGAAACTTTAATTCAAGTAGTTCGAAAACGACGATTAAGTCGACTCTGTTAGGGTGAGAGGGATAAAAGAAAATCACTCAAGTCGCAATGAGTCGTGGATATGGAAGGTGATGTTCGGAGAATTGATGAACCAAGGTTTAATTTAGGTTTATTTGCAAAGGTAAAGCAAAGTCAAAGTTCCAAAAGTCAAAGAGAAGGAGAGAGACACGCGAATTAAGTACTACTCAAGAAACTCGTAACACACAAGCTTCCCACCTAGCAAGGGCGTGGGGAGACACCGGGGCGGGGCGGGCGGAGGGAGACGCATGCAACCTCGAACCTTGGTTTTCCCTGCTTCAAGGTTCCGGTCGAGAAACAATTCCACCCCACCTTTTGGCTTGGATTGTGGGGAAAGGGCGCGCGTCACCCCATGAGCACATACACAAACGCCCTTCATTACGTCTGCGCCTCACCTCCCCGTTCCTTTCCGATCAATGCCATCGTTTCCATGCATAGCAGTGGACCCACCCTTTTCTTCTTCTCTTGTTACTACTCAAAGTTCTAGAATCCCTCGTCTTTTGCCTTGCCGCGATATGCCCGGTTTTTTTATCTCTTCTCTTCTCAGAAAGCGGTTTCAGGGTTGTTCGGCTCAAGGATGATGAGAGGTCGAAAGCAATGTGCTTTTTTTTTACTTATTGTTCAATTGTTTGAAATTCGATCTTGCGTTATGGAGAGGTGTGTTGGGAAGATCGTGGAAGCGTTCTATTCATAGCTACACATATATCTATATCTCTCCTTTTATCCTCTATAGGTAATCTCGCCACGATGCAATAGCATGGTCATGCAACTTTTGTGAAGCTGTCGACACATGTGCAATTTTTAGCTACAATCGTATCTTTCCGTATCCTATGCATATACGCGTGGCGATATGCCCCAAGTGTTGCCTGTTCAACCACACTCGCTGCAAACCTCAATAGAAAAATTGTGGGCGTGCACGACCAAATGCGTTGCGTATTTCTTTTTTAGCAATGATTCTAGACACTCGGATTCCATCGAGCCAGACCCGCGGAAACTGATCATTACCTCATTCGCAACGTGTGATTCGTCATGGTGAGATCTTAGGTCTGAAAAGATCTTCAGGAACTTGTGGAGCGGTAGATCGGTGGATATGAACATGCGTAGGTCTAGGTCGTGTGTTCTAGCTGAACCCTGGATTGGTCACGTGACACGGGGAGAAAAAAGATGGCTTTATTTTAGGGTGTTTCTAGATTGTTCATTTCACCGATTGTATGGTATAAATGCATATATGTGAGACAGACCGAGAGTTCCTTAGGGAAATGAGTATGATAATGAGCGAAGAAATGCGTACATCGCAATCTCCGAACAAAAACAGACAGGGCAGTATTAACCGTGTCAAAAGAAAAGTAGTGTTGGCAGGACAGCTGCACGTACTAGAGATGATCACCGCTACTTCTACCGACTACTCTCAATATCACTTTCATCAAGGATTGAAATTTTTGGCAAGCCGCGCATAACAATGCATAGGCAGCAAGTATATTAGACTAAGCAATTACAAATCGTGACTTCAATGCAAAATACGCTATAATGATACAGGAAAGCAGACCAGAACCCAGGGGACTATCATGTCCAAATCCGAAACAAAACGCCTCTGGTCAGACACAAATACCCATTGGGTATGTTTCCCAAAAGCAAAATGCCAAACCACCCCGAAAAGAAGACCATGGGTCTTGTAAATGCGCAGATAACACCGGATATATGCAAATGCAAGCGACTGCATCATGTCATGTCATACCACTCCATGCTGGCTCACGTACTGGAACCAACTCTATCTCCAGAACCGTCGCCGCGCTTACTGAGTTTCTTCTTCGCTTTTCCCTTCTTCTTACTCATAGGTTCGCTGGGTGGCGAATGCGTTCCCCGACTGCCACCCTGACTCTCCCCTTGCTTCAGGCCCTTGACCTCCTGGAGCATGTCGCGGAAGCCTTCCTCCAGTGTCGTCATTCGTGCGAGCATAATTCGGCTCATACGGTTCGAGTCCGAGTCATTGTCGCTACCCTTTTGCTTCTCGCGCGCCTTCATCCTTGCAGCCATTTCGAATTGCGTCGTAAAAGATGCGGGCAGTCCGCTGAGGTTGCCAAAGTTAGGGTTAAGCGCGTTGTCTCCAATGTCTGACGCTAGGTCCAAGGCAATTGCGCTGAAAGACGGCTCTCGCGTCAAGTTGTCGTTTAAGAGCAAATTAGCCGAATTCCTCCGTGGTGGCATGATCGCACGAGGCCGAGAGCCGGGAGCGGGAGGAGGCAGTACCCGCTTAGGTGTACGTGCACCCGTCCCGCTTGAGCCCTCCAGGCGACCTGGCGTGGCCGTTCCAGTGGCTGTTCCACTGCGATTGCCAGTCTTGGGCCGTTTCTCGGGCGATACTGCACGAGATGTGCTCATCGTGTCCTTGATAGGACTAAACAGGATCGTGCTCGTAGATGTGTTTCGGTTGTGCGTTGGTTTCAACCGCTTCTTGCCAGGCGATGCCGCCTTGCTCTCCCTGAAACTGGACTCTGACGGCGCAATTGCAATTCCTGAAGAGCGCGTCTGCGTCCACTGAACACCAGTCATGGGCGTACGGAAGAACTCATCCTCTGAAGACTCGTATCCAGTCTGGGGTCTTTTACTTTCTTTTGGACTAGGCTCGCGTCGAGGAGTAACGTTTTGATCGGTACTGGCTTGATCGTCTTCATCATCTCCATCGGCATCAGTTTGCTGTGGCGCTTCTTCCATGACTGCCTTGTCGACTTCAGGTTCCGACTCTTCTGCGATGGGACCACTGAGAGGTGTCACAAGCTCATCTGGATCCGACACAACAGCCCTTGCGGCAGCAAGTGGATGCTTTCGCCTTTGTTGACCGGAAGTTCTGGTCCGTCGCAAATAGGGCCGCTGGCGACCCTCAAGCCGATCCAGAACTGATCGTGAATCATCCTGAGGTGGTGTGTTTTCATCATCGTTGCCCATCTTTCTCATCCAATCCGATACAACATTACCAGAATTCCTTCTCGGAGTTGGATACCTAGGAGTGGGCTGGAAGCTAGGGTCGAGGTAGGGCCTACGGAACACTTCTTCCAACGCCTGGTCCTTTTGGAACGTGGTAACAGAAGGCTCGCGCAAGCGGGGGCTGAACAAGTCTACAGGGCCACGAATGCTAAATGCGGGCACGGGGGCTTTTGACTCTGCCCGTCCTCGCCTCTCGACAAGATCCGTCGGGCCATATGCAAGATGCGATAGAATAAGACGCTCGTAGACGAAGATGACGAACAGAATGGGAAGATGAGTCACCTTGATGATGAACCGGTTCATGCGTAGAAACTTTTTGAACGGCATCGTGTACTTGAGAGGGATCAATAGCCATCCGATGATGTTAGTGGGTGGAATATAGGAAAACAGTGCATCCGACTTGACCATGGAAATCGTGTTTACGGCGAACAAGAATTGATGCTCCTCATCAGCATTCTTGACAACAGCCATGAACGAGTTTGTCAAGACTGTGATGAGGATGGTCACAACAAGGAAATGACAGATGAAGAGGAACAAGGCAAGCAGGAACTTGCCAAGGAAATTCATGTCTCCCCAGAGGTCCCAGGCGGCAGGGCTGAATCCCATGACGAGCTGGAAGATTGCATATGCAGCATTTGAGGGACCCAGATCTCGCTTGAAAGCCAAGCTAAAGGCAACAAAGAACCCGCTGCAGCTGATAATGATCAGCACAAGCAGCGCAACCAAGTCAACAGCCATCATCTTGAAGGCAATTAGTAGCTGGGAAAAGTAGCGGTAGTGATCCAGGGCGGAGAAGAGTCGGGGAAACAGCAAGACTGCCGTCGACCCGAGTACGTCATACGCCATGGCTGCAACTCTGGTGCTGCTAACGTCTGGCATGAGGATGCCGTATAGACGCAGAATATAGTATGCCATGAACATGAGCAGAATGCCTAGATCAAAGGCATTCCACACACTCATAATGTACAGACCAAAACCTTGTTCTGAGAAGCCCACCACCTCATCGAGCATATAACCGGCGCTCCAAAACCAAAAGAGGAC
Organism: Bipolaris oryzae ATCC 44560; assembly: GCF_000523455.1. Lineage (NCBI taxonomy): Eukaryota > Fungi > Ascomycota > Dothideomycetes > Pleosporales > Pleosporaceae > Bipolaris > Bipolaris oryzae. Next base: position 113,375 of record NW_006911280.1, read on the forward strand.
CTCGAGTCCAGTGATGTCGTCAGACTTTTGTGAGAGTACAGCGAGAAACAGGCCCAGCATGATGGCAAAAGAGAGAGTCGAAAACAGATTGCGGTAGCGAGGAACCCGTAAGCGGGAGAGTTTGAAGAGCGATGCATCGTGGGGATCGTATAGCGTCACTGTTCGTCGAAGGATTGTACCAGGCTGCGTCAGAGGAGGCGAGGGCTTGGTGGGCGGTGCGCGGCGAGAAGGACCAGTTCTTGGCGAGGCGGCGACAGAGGCATTGGAGCTGCGCGGTTGAGGGGAGTCGGGCTTTCTATGCAGACTATCGGCAGTGGAGTGGAAGACGATGGTGCCTGCCCAGATAGCCTCGAGCTGGCGCACAACAAGCGGATGGGCGAGAAACTTCTTTGCCTGAGCGCGAATGGCAATCTCAAGGGTCGAGATGCGCGCAGAGCGAGGCCCCTGTCTCGACCAATTTCGGCTGCCTGGGGTCATGTTGCCGCGTCCCGGCATGGCCAAGCCCTGCAAGGGATCGAAATCATAGGAGAGCGCATCAATCAGTTCACGGGTCGAAAACTCCTTGAGCAGCCTCACGGCCAGCAGCTCGCATATCAAAGCACGGGTCTTGCTAACTCCCACATTTCCCGGATTCTCCTCGCCCTCCTTCTTGAACTGCAGACAGTTTGCTAGCAGGCAGTAGAGCAGTCCGCGCGAGAACTGGTCGGAGCGAAGTTGCTGCTGGATGGGCTTGACGAGGAATTGTGAGACTTGGGGCGAGCGCAGTTGGTCCCAGGAGAGCGTCGTTTCACACCGCTGGACGAGGATGATGCGGATGGCGTGCGTGGTGTTGTAAATGGGTATGCGATCTATATGGGATGTCAGGAGGTTTGAAGACGAGCGGCATCTAGACGGTGCGCCTACCCAAGATTTCGGGGGAGAAGACTGGGAGCAGAGGCCCATCGCGCTGGCGGCGCTGAGGGTGGCGCTGGTGCTCGTCCTCATCCTCATACTCGTCATCGTCGGCGTCGAAATGGGCTACCGCGCCCGGGTCGTGGTCGTGGTCGTGGTCGGGGTGGTCCGACTCGTCTGCATTGTGGCGGCGGCGGTACCTGTCGATTGCGGCGAGCAGTGGTGTCGTCTCTGAGGGCCGGCGTGACTTTGAGGCGAAGAATGAGGAGAACATGGAGAGGGCCTCTTGTCTCCAGGGCGGTGGCGTCTGTCGTCAAAGTCGGAGCAGACCGAGGGGAGATAGGGAGGTCGGGAGGGTAGTCGGGGCTCGGTGGGTGGAGATGCTAGGCCAGGTTTCACCACGGGGTGGGAAATGAAGCACAGAAGAGGGCGATAAAAGCGCTCTTGCCCATTTTCGTGCCGCACATGGTCCACTGCCCAGATTTAGGCCGTCATGCGGCATCGTGCCGTCGAGGCATCATGAGGAAGGGTGAGACGCGACCGCCATGTCGCCTCGTCCATGTCGACACGGCTATGCAGCCAATGGGCGGCGGCGCGCACCACATGCAGCCAGGGCGTGCGAGCGTGGGCGGCGCGGAGGGCATACGACGGCCAGGTGAGACAGGCGCAAATGCGACCACGGCCTGCTCCAGTACACCTCTTTTCCTTTTCGCCCCTCGTCATCGACACCGGATGCCTGCATGGGGGTTGGCTTATCGCTCAAGTGGCGCGTACATCTGGGGTGCAGCATGCGCCCGCCCTCTACCGCCTCTGGCCTACCAGTAGCTGTCCTTACACTTACTCTCCTGGCACGTTAAAAACACCTCAGATCTTCACATGCTTGGCTGCCGGCTTTCTTACTTTTCCCAGTGCTAACCACTGCTGATACTACCCACTAGGCGCAAATACGCAATAGGACCCCGACGCCTCGCTCCCGCTGGGCTCAGCCGCAAGCCACGGAATGCAAAAGCTTCTGTCCTGCCAAATTGGACCTCTGGCCATGGGGGTGCCGTCATATGCCCCGCGCGGTCTGCGAGCATCTAGACGACAGCTTCCAAGATGCTGCGACGGGGCTCACTGCTCGCTACCACGCCGACGCGAGAGCCCTGCATGTTCCCTCGACAAGCACAAGCACGCCGACTAGATCTGTCTATTCCTAGTAATATCTACACCCCATGTACGATATCCCATTTGTCACCCTCCCGCTATCGGGCTTTGCGCCCGGCCATCGACGGCCTACTTACTTCCAATGCTCATGTCTGCTCCCTTACCCACCCACCCACCCACGCCGACAAAAAAATGCCGCCGCGCGTGAAAAAAAAAGAACCGACGACGGTGATGTAGTGCTGCAGCTGAACCGTTGGATCCTGCGCGCATCATGGACTCCACCGCACCCCCCGATCTTCGTCATTGGCAGTGCTGGCGAGACTGGCGACTTGGGATGCACACCGCCCTGCCACACCCCTGCGATCCCTTGCATCCAGCACGATGCGTATAGCGTCTCTGTCCATGTCCGCGTAGGCGCAGATCCTGCTTGAATACAGCAGGATATGCTTGTTTGCCAGCCTGCTGCATGACCACATACGTACGTACATATTTATCTCACTCACACTCAGCACCTCGCGCCGAGGCACAGTGTGGTAAAAATCCGTAGTCCGAACATACATCGGACATGAGGGGCAATCGGCGTTCTGCCTTCTCTGCTATCGATAAGCCCATGTCACGTGCACTCTTTGTTGACCTTTGACATCCCAACATGTATCACCCTAGCCCAGAGATATCGAGCTAGGACGTTTGTGTATGTCGAGGCTGACTCGACACCAAATCATGACATTCCGTTTTTGTAGAAAAAAAAATCATCTACGTACACATCCAGTGGCCGAGATACCTCGATTCGCAGGTTCGGCACCATAGACAAGCCTCGTCATTCGCCCAGGTGGGGCAGACCAATCAACCCCGCCATACACCTGCAGCTAGTCCGCTTTCGTTTTTTTCAACTGCAGTGAGACCCCGAAACTTTTTTTTTTCTTTTCCGTTGAGCCCTCAAGAACTCTTCTCTCCCCTCAAATTGCCCGGCAGTCTCGCACCTCCCAGGGTTCCATAGCCCTAGAGCTGTCTCTTGTATCCTCAATTATGGCATCCCTGCCCGAACCAAGCCACAATCTGGCACTCGAGCTTCAAGATGGCTACGTCTGCTTTGGACAAAGCTTCGGTGCCGACAAGAGCATCTCTGGAGAGCTTGTCTTCCAGACTGGTATGGTCGGCTACCCCGAGTCTGTAACAGATCCTTCATACAGAGGCCAAATCCTGGTCATTACATTTCCTCTGGTGGGCAACTATGGCGTCCCGTCTCGAGAGGACATGGACAGTCTGCTCAAGGAAGTTCCAGCACATTTCGAGTCTAGAGAGATTCACATTGCTGGACTCGTCGTGGCTACATATGCCGGCGAGGAATACTCCCACCACTTGGCCACCTCTTCGTTGGGTGCATGGCTCAAGGAACAGGGCGTGCCCGCCATCACAGGCGTCGACACGCGAGCGCTGACCAAGCGTATCAGAGAAGAGGGAAGTATGTTGGGACGTCTTCTGCAGAGGACCTCACCAACTCCCTCTGTTGCTCTTACTGAGAGCGAGGCCGACTGGAGGAGCAGCTTCGAGCAGATTGAATGGGTAGATCCCAACAAGAAGAACCTTGTCGCCGAAGGTACGTTCGACCTACTTCCAAAGACATGCCCTTCCTGACACTCTCTAGTCTCCATCAAGGAGCCAAAGCTTTACTCTCCCGATCCCGCGACTGCGCTCAAGCACCCCTCTGGCCGTCCGGTTCGTGTAGTAACCGTTGATGTGGGTCTCAAATACAACCAATTGAGATGCTTGGTACGAAGGGGAGTCGAAGTCCTGCAGGTCCCTTGGGACTACGACTTCCCCAAGCTTGCCGGCAAGGATTACGATGGTCTCTTCATCTCCAACGGTCCCGGTGACCCAGCCATGATGGAGTCTACAGTACAGCACATCAAGACCGCCATGGACGAGGCCCGGACACCTATCTTTGGTATCTGTCTTGGCCACCAACTGCTCGCTCGAGCGGCTGGCGCCAGTACTATCAAGATGAAATTTGGTAACCGCGGCGCCAACATCCCCTGCACAAGCTTGCTCACTGGAAAGTGCCACATCACCTCGCAGAACCACGGATATGCTGTCGACTCCAAAACTCTGCCCGGTGGCTGGGAGGAGCTCTTCGTCAACGCCAATGACGGCAGTAACGAGGGTATCCGACACCAGCAAAAACCATACTTCAGTGTACAATTCCACCCTGAACACACCCCTGGCCCCCGTGACACGGAGTACCTCTTCGATGTCTTCATCAGCACTATCCAAAAGGCCATGACATCACCAGAGGTCATGTCACAACCAGTTGAGTTCCCTGGTGGTACTTTTGAGGAGAACAGGAAGCTCACCCCTAGGGTCGACGTCAAGAAGGTCCTTGTTCTTGGAAGTGGAGGTTTGAGTATTGGACAGGCTGGAGAGTTTGATTACTCCGGTAGCCAGGCTATCAAGGCTCTGAAGGAAGAAGGTATCTACACTATCCTGATCAACCCCAACATCGCCACCATCCAGACCTCAAAAGGTCTCGCCGACAAGGTCTACTTCCTGCCTGTCAACGCAGACTTTGTCCGCAAGGTCATTCAGAAAGAGCGACCTGATGGTATCTACGTAACCTTTGGTGGTCAGACTGCACTTCAGGTCGGTATTCAGCTCAAGGATGAATTCGAAGGTCTTGGTGTCAAGGTTCTTGGTACACCAATCGACACCATCATCACCACTGAGGACCGCGAGCTCTTTGCCCGTAGTATGGAGTCTATTGGAGAGAAGTGCGCCAAGTCTGCATCTGCCAACAATGTTGAAGAAGCCATGAAAGCGGTAAAGGACATTGGCTTCCCTGTCATTGTCCGAGCTGCATATGCTCTGGGTGGACTTGGTAGTGGTTTTGCCGACAACGAGCAACAACTGCTCGATCTGTGTAACAAGGCTTTTGCAGCCAGTCCCCAGGTGCTTATTGAGCGCAGTATGAAGGGATGGAAGGAAATCGAGTACGAAGTCGTCCGTGATTGCCGGGACAACTGCATCACCGTTTGTAACATGGAGAACTTCGACCCGCTAGGTATTCACACTGGAGACTCTATTGTTGTTGCACCCTCGCAGACCCTTTCGGATGCCGACTACAACATGCTCCGAACGACTGCCGTCAACGTTATCCGCCACCTTGGTGTTGTTGGCGAGTGCAACATTCAGTATGCACTCAACCCATTCTCTAAAGAGTACTGCATTATCGAGGTCAACGCTCGTCTTTCGCGTTCTTCTGCTCTTGCTTCCAAGGCCACTGGATATCCTCTTGCATTCGTCGCTGCCAAGCTTGGTCTGAACATCCCTCTCAACGAGATCTCCAACTCAGTCACACGCTCGACTTGCGCTTGCTTCGAACCATCGCTCGATTACGTTGTGGTCAAGATCCCTCGCTGGGATTTGAAGAAGTTCACCCGCGTATCGACCCTTCTCGGCTCATCTATGAAGAGTGTTGGAGAGGTCATGAGTATTGGCCGGACGTTCGAGGAGGCCTTGCAGAAGGCTATTCGTGAGATTGACCCCAGCAACCTCGGCTTCAACGAGACCCCTGCCTTGATGGAGATCGATCAGGAACTGCAAACACCTTCCGATCAGCGCCTCTTTGCCATTGCCAATGCTATGAAGGCCGGATACAGTGTCGACAAGATCTGGGAAATGACCAAGATCGACAAGTGGTTCCTCAGCCGTCTGAAGTCTCTAAGTGACTTCGAGAAATTGATGGCGGACTACGACACTGTCAGCATCACAAAGCCCTTGATCAAGAAAGCCAAGCAACTCGGATTCTCTGACCGCCAACTTGCCAAATTCTGGGCATCTAATGAGCTTGCTGTACGCCGTGTACGTGTCGATGCTGGCATTTTCCCTGTTGTCAAGCAGATCGATACCGTCGCTGCTGAGTTCCCTGCGGTAACCAACTACCTTTATCTCACATACAACGGCACTGAGCACGACATCAGCTTCAACGACAAGGGTATCATGGTGCTCGGATCCGGTGTGTACCGTATCGGATCTTCTGTTGAGTTCGACTGGTGCTCCGTCCGTGCCATCCGCACATTGAGGCAGCAGGGCTTCAAGACCGTCATGTTGAACTACAATCCCGAGACCGTATCCACTGATTACGACGAGGCTGACCGTCTCTACTTCGAGTGCATCTCTTTGGAAACCGTGCTGGACATTTACACTATTGAGAACTCAAGCGGCGTAGTCGTGAGTATGGGTGGTCAGACTTCAAACAACATTGCCCTACCGCTGCACCGTATGAATGTCAAGATCCTTGGTACCTCCCCAGAGATGATCGATACCGCAGAGAACAGGTACAAGTTCTCTCGTATGCTCGACCGTATCTCTGTAGACCAGCCTGCCTGGAAAGAGCTCACAAGTATTGAGGAAGCAACCGAGTTCTGTGAGCGGGTATCTTACCCCGTCTTGGTTCGTCCTTCCTACGTCTTGTCTGGAGCCGCCATGAACACCGTCTACTCAAAGCACGACCTGGCCAATTACTTGAACCAAGCGGCAGACGTGTCTAAGGAGCATCCTGTCGTTATTACAAAGTACATTGAGAATGCCAAGGAAATCGAGATGGATGCTGTTGCTAACAAGGGTACGATGATCGGACACTTCATCTCCGAACACGTAGAGAATGCTGGTGTTCACTCTGGTGATGCCACTTTGATTCTGCCTCCTCAGGATCTCGATCCCGAGACCGTGAGACAGATCGAAGATGCCACTCGCAAGATTGGAGCAGCTCTCAACATTACAGGACCGTACAACATCCAGTTCATTGCAAAGGACAACGAGATCAAGGTCATCGAGTGCAACGTTCGTGCCTCCCGATCTTTCCCCTTCGTCTCCAAGGTTATGGGTGTCGACCTGATTGAAATGGCTACCAAGGCCATGGCTGGTCTGCCTGTCCAGGAGTACCCACCGGTCAATATTCCCCCAGAATACGTTGGTGTCAAGGTTCCTCAGTTCTCATTCTCTCGTCTCTCTGGTGCCGATCCTGTTCTTGGTGTAGAGATGGCTTCCACCGGTGAAGTTGCTTGCTTTGGTCGTACCAAGTACGAAGCCTATATTAAGGGTCTCATCGCCACTGGCTTTAGGCTGCCAAAGAAGAACATCCTCCTGTCGATTGGTTCGTTCAAGGACAAGTTGGAGATGCTTCCATCAATTGAGCGCCTGCACAAGATGGGATACAATCTCTTCGCGACTGCTGGAACTGCCGATTACATTCAAGAGCATGGCATTCCAGTCAAGTTCCTGGAAGTCCTTTCTAGTGGCGAACACGACGAACAGAAGCAAGAGTACTCGCTAACGCAGCATTTGTCCAACAACCTTATCGATCTCTACATCAACCTGCCATCAAGCAACCGCTTCCGCCGACCTGCCAACTACATGAGTAGGGGTTACCAAACACGCCGTATGGCCGTCGACTACCAGACTCCATTGGTCACCAATGTCAAGAACGCCAAGTTGCTGATCGAGGCGATTGCCCGCCACTACGATATGGAGGTTAGCAAGGTTGATTTCCAAGACTTCACTGTTGCCACCGGATCCCATGACCAATCTTCTGGAGCCAGCTCTAGCCTCAACAGTTCATTGTCTCTGTCGCAGCTCCTTGCGAAGTCGCCATTTAAGCGCCAGAGCATCACCTCCGTCAAACAATTCTCGCGAGCAGACCTCCACCTTCTGTTCACTATCGCCCAGGAGATGCGTTTGGGTACTCAGCGACAGGGCTGTCTCGATGTCCTGAAGGGTCGTGTGCTTTGCACCATGTTCTGTGAGCCGTCTACCAGAACGTCAGCTTCTTTCGATGCTGCCATGAAGCGCCTGGGTGGTGAGGTTGTTGTCATCAATGAGTCTGTTTCTTCTACCCAGAAGGGCGAGTCTATCGCTGATACCATCCGCACTTTGGGCTGCTATGGTGATGCCATCGTCCTCCGCCACCCATCCGAGGAATCCATCGACATTGCCACCAAGTTTTCTGATGTTCCAATCATTAACGCTGGTAACGGAAGCCGCGAGCACCCGACTCAGGCCCTTCTCGACATTTTCACCATCCGTGAGGAGCTCGGAACTGTTAACGGCCTTAACATTACCTTCGTTGGTGACCTCAAGTACGGCCGCACTGTTCACTCCCTGTGCGAGCTTCTTTCTCACTACGACGTTACTATCAACCTTGTCTCTCCAGAGTCCCTCGTTATGCCTTCGGGCGTAACTAGCGCTCTCAAGTCACGAGGCCAGCTGAACAAGGTTTCCAACGAGCTCACGGACGAGATTGTCGCTTCTTCAGATGTCATCTACTGCACTCGTGTGCAGAAGGAGCGCTTCCCCGACATGGCCAGCTACGAGGCTGTGAAGGATGCATTTGTCATTGACAACAAGTTGTTGAAGGGAGCCAAGGAGAATATGATTGTCATGCATCCACTGCCCAGGAACAACGAGATCAACGAGGAGGTTGACTTTGACCCTAGGGCGGCGTACTTCAGACAGGTAGGGTTTAAATTTTACAAGAGGAAATGCAAAGGCTAACATTTGTACAGATGAGATATGGACTGTATACCCGCATGGCACTGCTCGCTATGGTCATGGCACCGTAGATGCACAGTAATGTGTATGAGTTTCATGGCAGGCGTTTGACGGTTTCTTTAACGAATACGAGCAAAACAGCAAAAAAGTTTCCTTTTCTTTGTTGTCCATTTCCACTGATACGTTTTCTTTTTTCTTCGAGGTCTATTCCGTGGTTTCGGGGTAGACATACAGACTGTAGATAGATAGTCAAAAGCATTTCCACGGAGTTGAGTGACAACAGCATGTAAGGGTATATATATGATGTATTTTTCTTATTTCCAGGGTAGGGGGAAGCTATTTCAGTTTTATTTCAGTCTTTTTTTTGTTTTTTTCCTGGCGTTTGGGTTTCGGGTTAGATTTGGGTCATCATTAGGTTTGGGTGGGGCGGGATTGGATTAGCTCGACTGGGCAATGGTTCGGTACATCTTGGGACACAAACAGGTTATCCCGAGGAAGGGATCTGCATTGGGACGGAGTTATTTTTTTGGTTGTTGGAAAGACAAAAGTAGTCGATTTCAAGACTACTGACGGCGCAATTGGAAAGGGAGGGAAATAAGACGCCAGACGCCTTGCCACTTGGTAAGGACTATAATGAAGAATACTACATGCACGCCTTGAAGCGTGTGTTGAGGTAGGCACAAAGGCCTGCTTCATTCCCAGTCACACTATTTTGTTCACAAGTCCAAAACATGATTCAAGTTGTTCGTTTCGAGGAGTGAAATGTTTGTAGAGAATGTGGCAGGGGGATGACTTAGTGACCGAGGCATCGGCTCCATCCTGTTGAATGTTAGTGGGTTCATGGTTTCCCAAATCACTCATTGTCCAAATAGGGAGAGAAACATACCAGGCAGCCCGCATCCAAAGCCCACAAATAAGTAGAGCAAAAAGATGACGACGAGGATCAAAAGCACCATGAGCTTGACATTCTTCCACCACATCCTCCTCTTCAACGTCCGACTCCTGACCCTAAAGTCCCTCGCATTCTCACCCAGTCTCCCCGTCTTATCCACCAGCACACTCATATGCTCGCCCCTCTCAAGCACGCGCTCAATATTCTCCGTCATAATTTCCCTTACACCCTCAATCTCGCGCTGCGCCGTCCTGAGCGCATCCTGCTGGCCCTGTTGCGTACTCCCCTGCTCGAGCATCAAGCGCTTAAGCGCGCCGTTGAAGCTCGCGCAGCCATACGGCGGCAAGTCGTGAAAATTTGTGCTCTCCGGCTCGAACTCGGCGAAAAAGCGCTTCTCGAGCGTAGCGAGGAAGCCAAAGGGGATGCGCTGGCCGAGCTCGCGCTCCGCGATGACGAGGAAGGTGAGGCCGCCGGCGGTGGCGTGGGAGGCGGGGAAGTCAGAGGGCGACTTGACGAGGCAATGGATGAAGAATTTGGACTGGTCGATTGTCTTGTGGGCGGATTTGTCGTGCGCGATGCGGGGGAGGACGAGGGAGACGAGCGAGGATGCGTTGGATGAGGCTGAGGCTGTGTGTTCGGCGAGGACGGTAGTGTTGTGGGCGATGCAGGCGCTGGTGAGGGGTGTTAGTTATGTTGATTGGTCTCAGAAAGGGGGAGGGCGTAGGGAGAGACGTACTATAGCAGCGGCGAGGACGATGATGAAGACGCCATATTTGGGTGAGGTTACTCGTTGAGCGGGAACAAAGACTGATGCTCGATAGATGGATGGAGTTTGTGTATCTTTCAGCTTCTATTCCGATGCTATGTCGTGGGTATCGTCGGCGATCTGGATTCTCAATATAGCATGTACCTGCTGCTGCCGTGACTGTGTGGGTCTAACTGGGGAGTGTCGCAGGCACAGGCACAGGATGTCGGATTGCTGCGCAAGGACAAGGCGCTAAAAGCTGGGGATCGTGGCTAACCATGTGCGTCATAGGCCAAGGAAAGAAAGCCCCCAATCAACTTGCCTTGCGCGCTAATGCATGGCTCAAAAGATTGAGGACCGCGGTCTTGCATTTCGCTTTTTTGCTTTGCTTGAGAAAAAAAACTAAAAACAAGATACAACGTGACTTCGCGTGTCTTGCGCGTGCGCTTCGATTGCAGAGAGGGGGCACAGACATCACGACCGCTTTGCTGCTCGGTGTTGTTGGTGCGCGCAACCTTATCGTACTACATAGTTTCTCATTGCTTTTCTTATTCCAACATCCTCTACGCACAACTCTACCTCACCCTTCATATACGCACACAGACCCCAGCGCATTGAAGCCACCATGGTGCGCGTCAAGAATCGCTATCTAGTAGTCAACTTCCTGTACCCAGAGCCCCCCACAAAGACCAAATCCAAACTCCCCGCCGTAATTCAAATCCACTCGCCCACGTCCGACGCACTTAAACCAGGCTTCATTGTGCGCATGATACGGGATGGAGTTGAAGAACTATTTGGCGATTATGGGTCCGGCATGGTAGCTTCTGGGCTAAAAGGTACATTGCCCTTTTCTTCCATCTCGTAGTTATAGCTATGCATATGCATGCGCTGTCGTGTAACTACCAATACTAACAATTCCGCCTTCACAGTAAACTACTACTCTCCCTCAACCAGCACAGCCATAATCCGGTGTCCCCGCGACCATTACGAAATGGTCTGGGCAGCGCTTACATACACCACGCGCCTCCCGCGGCCCCTCGACACCCCCGTTGTGATACGAGTGGTGCGAGTTAGCGGGACTATCAAAAAAGCAGAGGAAGAGGTCATACGGCAGTCACAACTTATCATCAAGAGAGCGAGGGAGTGGGAGGGCGAGGGACAGTTGCCTATGCTGCAGAGTGTAGAGAAGGCAGTGGAGAAAGAGCGGAGGGGAGAGGTGCAGGTGCTCGCTGAAGTTGATGACGAGAGTGATAGCGACGATATGAGTGAGTAGGTGTTGGTTCCATATTTTTTGGAAAGCCAACTCTCAGGTAGACTCGCTTGGTGTGGGCTACGCGAAAAGCGCCTCGATTCTGCAAGACGGGTTGCTGCATATTAGGTATATGCATAAGCCTGTTTCTCCGGGATGAGGACGAGTCACACGCTCACCGTCGAGAGCTGTGGTATTTCTCCAAAGTCAGCACCCCGCGCGCTCGTTCAGCTAACACACGCTTGAGTCTACCCTGCCACCCCCGGTACACAATCGACAGTTCAGCGAATCGTCACAGACCGTTTCATCGACACAAGACAGTCGACGAGTATACACGACAGCAAATCTATTATACACAACCTCTATGATACATGTGGTGGAAATAAGAAAACTTGCGCTCTTCTACATTAAAAAAGCATGGGACCAGATCAACGTCTTAATTGGGTCTAAGCATAGCAATCAGAGTAGCAGTAATGACGGCCCCTGCCGCAGCACCTTGCAGCACAGCAGTTGTGTAGTCGATTCTCCGCATAGAAATGATGCGCTCACTGAGCAAATCATTGGCAATGTATTGTGCCTTTTCCTGCCAAGTCTCCAGTTTACTGTAGGGATGATATGACGGAGCAGCCTCCTTAGCCACGGTGACTTTCTCCTCGGGTGTCAAGGTCTCTTCTTCTGGGCTGAATTCTGTGACTCCAGGCACTGGCTCGACAAGGGTTTCTGCGACAACATCGGGGACAACTTCTGGCTCTGCAGCCGCTGGCAACTCCTCAACAACCTCTTCAACGGCTTCTTCCACTGCAACAGGTGCAGCAGGTGCAGCAGCTGTCGTAGGCGCATAGGCGTGCTCAACAACCCTCTCAGCCTCCCTCTCCATAGCTGCAAGTCCTTGACTGCTAAGAGCAGGTGCTGCAGCGGCCGCGGCGGCTGCAGATGCAGCTTCAGAAGCAATCTTCTGTTGCGCCTCTAACGCGTTCTTGATCTCCTTGACCATCCTCTTTCTTCTCCATGGCTCCAGGATTGCCAAGCTGAGCAGAAGCAAGAAGATATTGACGCCCATCAGTCCGAAAGTAACCCAGGTGCTGTTCCTGCGGATAGTATCACTCCAGATTTGTTCCTCATGGTACTGTGCACGTTCTCTCTTTTCCAGCTGCGCCCGTGCATCCTCCAAGGCATTCTCGGCATTTGCAACGGCATCCTTTGCTTCGCGGACGGCCTGGTCGTTGAGGTGCTCGGATCGGATAAGAGCCATGTAGCGTTCGAGATCGCCATTCGACCACGAGTGTTTCCGTTCGAGGAGAGCAACGACTTCTTTCTGCGAGGTAGCTTGGTGGGCGAGGGCGGTATCGAGAGCTTGTTTAGCAGCGTCAATGGCTGAGCGGCGGGCCTTTACGAGCTTTTCTGTCCTAATGTTAGAGCTAGTTCCTCAAGAGGGACGGAGAAACGGCGTACCTTGTTCCTTGATCTCTCTTCGCAGGGCTTCCACTCCTGAGTAGTCGGTTCCTGTATATGTGTTGACCTTCTGTGTGACTACGGCAAGCTTGGGTAGCAGTTCGTCCATGGCATCAGAGAAGCGCTTCAAGAGGCTCCATCTCTGCCTTTCACGGTGCGAAGGCAAGTGCTCATCGGGTACGCGTGCAATGGTATCTTGGGATTCGGCTTTCTTGGGTTGTTCCGGTTCGGGCTCTGGGTGGGGAGGTTTGGGGGCTTCGGTAGCTGGTGATTTCTCAAGTGCTGCTACCGAGCTCTCGGCTGCTCTCTGGATGGCTATCTGATCCTCTAACAAGGCATTGAGTCTTCTCTGTAATCTCTCCTGATCTTCTGGTGACGGCGGGGGTGGGGAAATATTGGGCCGTGGTTGTGCTGGGGGCTGCGGTTGTGATGGAGCTTGTGGTCGTGGTTGTGATGGAGCTTGTGGTCGTGGTTGTGATGGAGCCTGTGGTCGTGGTGGAGCCTGTGGTTGTGCTGGTGCTGCGGGCGGTGGCATTGCGATGGCATCCGACGGTTTTGGCGGCTTTCCTCCTTCTTCTCTCCACCGGGTCGAGCTCGAGAAGGCACGTCGCTGCCATTTCTCAGCCGCATTGATGGTTAGTTGCAGTCTTGGATCCCATCTTGGTGCACCGCCAGACAACGACAGGCGATGGTGGCATGGCAGACATGGCGACGACGCGGTGCCCGCACGGCGACTGAAAAGGCGGAGTGAAGAGGCTACCTTGTTAGTGACCAGCTCGCGTGAAGCATGCTGAAGCAATGGCCTCATTGCTGTCTCTTGCCTTACATCAAGAGCGCAGTGACGGGGACGACGAATGACGAAAAAGCACCAGCCATGCGGACCTCCGAAGCGCTCTGACGTGCCAAGAGGCGTGGGGTTGTCCTCGACGTGTTGAGCCCCGGCTTGCCCTATCAGGCTGTACCTAGTGCCCCTCGAGTATTTCAGGTATTGGCCGAGTGACTTGAAGTGCATCATTTTCTGTATTCTGTAGCCACTCGACCTTTTCCTACGACATTCACCCGCTTCATACCTTCAAGATGGGATCTATCGATTTGGCCGAGTTGCCCGCCATGAAAAGCGACCCCAAGGTACGTAATGCGACACCCCGCTTGATATGTTCAACTCGAACAGTACATACTGACATTACGGGTGCAGTTCATTTTCTTCACCGACTTCGACGGTACAATCACACTCCAAGACTCAAATGACTTCATGACCGACAACATCGGCTATGGCCAGGAAAAGAGGCGCGCAGGCAACATTGCCTGCCTTAACAACGAAATCTCCTTCCGCGACTCCTTCCGCGACATGATGGACAGCGTCACACGGCCCTACGACCAATGCATCCAGTACCTCGTCGACAACATCAAGCTCGACCCAGGCTTCAAGGCTTTCTTCGAGTGGTCGCTCGAGAATAACATTCCAGTTGTAGTCCTGAGTTCGGGCATGGAACCTATTATTCGCGCGCTGCTTGAGAAGCTTGTCGGCCCTAGCGCAAGCAAGATGCAGGTTCTGGGTAACTACGTGGGTCCCCGCGAGGGCAAAAGTATCAACGAGGAGGGCGGATGGCAGATTCTGTTCAAGCACCCTGACTCGGGTTTCGGCCACGACAAGTCGATTGAGCTGCGCAAGTACTCATCACTTCCGGAGAACGTGCGCCCGACTATGTTCTACGCTGGCGACGGCGTGTCAGATTTGTCGGCGGCGCGTGAGACAGATCTCCTTTTTGCGAAGAAGGGGCATGATCTGATTAGCTACTGTGCTCGCGAAGACGTTCCCTTTACGGTCTTTCAGGATTGGTCCGATATTCTGGCCAAGTGCAAGAGCATTGTCGAGGGCAAGACGACAGTCCAGGCCGCGGCCAAGGAAGGCTACGAAGCGTACAAGAAGGGCGAGGCTGGCCTCAAGAACTAGATGGCGGACTTGTGGGGAAGGATTTAACCGGGGAGACAGAAAAGCTCTCATTATCCGGTGTCCATGCTGCGGCGCAGCTGATTCCCAGACATTCTCATGCTTCCCCTTTTCCAGGCGGGTCGCTCCGGATATAGTCCTCACAGTAGTGGCTGCGGCGTCGTTGTGAGCGGCCCGCATTTGTGGGGAGGAAGAGGAATCGCTGCCATCTCGCAGGTGACTGTGACAAACGCAGACGTCTTTACACGATTACACAAGACGATAGACATGATTTACACGATAGACTATAGAAACCCACAATTTCGGTTTGCTTATGAGAATTTAGTTTTTGGAACTAGAATTACACCGATTTGTCTACAGTATCATTCTCTGCAGATTGGCGTAACAAAACCGAGCGTCCTTGAATGGGTATAATTCGCTGCACAGAAAAAAAACCGAAAACCAGACCAATACATACGAAATCCTTCTTTTTCCATATTCATCATCGACTTATAGCTACTTCAGTAGTCTTCACAATCGTCAAACCCCTTTGCACAGACCTCCGCGGACCACACCGTGCCTCATAACTCTCAATGCTATCATCGCTCTCCCCAGCTGGACTTCCCATTCTCTCAAGACCGCTTTTACCTCGTCCGGCTATAACAGTGTATGTGTCCTTGGCTAGCACTGTGTCTTCGCCGTAAGGGTCACGTCCTATCGACTGACTGCCCTCACTCATATTCTTCATGACGAAGCTATCGCTGTTCTGCTGCTCGCTCTGTTTCGTATACCCCCTTGAGCGAAACGGTGTGCTGTTGAGACCATTCGAGCCGGTTGTTTGGCCCCTTGTAGCTATGGACCGGACTTGTCCGAAGAAGCTTGCGAAGAGGGGTTTTATGGTAGGTAGGCAGGCGGCGATAATGCCAACGTGCATTTCTACTCTTTTGGTTGAGGTGAAAGTTAGTTTAAAGTCCTTCAGAAGTTTCAGTGTGTGGTGCAAGGGACGTACTGTTGCCAAATGTAGTACCAAGATCCATCGCCAGACCAATCCTTTACTTTGAAGAAATTGGCTTGCATTGGTGTCTTGTAGATTGCTATAGCAGAGGCGAAGAGACCGAGGCCCAGGATTGCTGCGAGACCAATGCGCGTTTGGATAGTGACTTGGAGCTTCCAGACCATGGGGATGGGAATCAGGGCGAATATCAAATCTGTGGCGATGTTGATGCAAGAATTGAAGACACCGACGTTTTTGAAGATTGTCGCATCATAGCATTTTGCTGTACTGTGTTTGTATTAGCCATGAGTTTGAGCTATATCAAAGGCTTGTATTGGTACCAACCCCGTTGGCGGACGCATAGTGTAGTCCCACCCTGCTCGTATGGGTATACACTGGAATATGATGGCGAATGTCGATCCAAGGGTAAAAATAACAATGAAAACTAAGCCTGCTATCAGTCACGGTTGCAAGAAATGTGGAATCCTCAAGCCAAGTGTTACTTACTCAACATGCCGATCAGGAATGGTCGCCATCTTGTCCGGTCTGCCAGCCGAAGCAAGAAGAGACCGATCGATAGCTTGATGAAGCTGTATCCGGCAATGATGAGGATTGAGTAGAAGTACATGTACTTAAAAAAGGGGAAAATGTTCTCCACTGGGAATGCTTCTGCGTGTTTCCCTAGTCCAAGGTTGATGACTGTCAAGAATAGACCCAGTGTCGTTATGCTTATGCACTGCAGACATAGACGTCAGTGACATGCTCAGCGAACAAAGGCATTGTCTGCCTTTCTGAAAGTAGTAGACATACTACTGCGATCAACATCATAATGTCTGATTTGGTCGGTCAGTGACATTCGGTGGCTCTCACATGTCAGTGGTGTAACATACCATCCCAACCAAATGTTTTTAACATGAAGATTCGCACATAGAACCGTAGAAGCACTGCAGTGGTAGATAAAGCGAACAGGGGACCCTCTACGGCCATCAAGTGGGGAGCGTGGTTCTCTGCCATGTACTCTGGTGATCGCGCTGGCGTTGGGGGAGGCTCCCATCCTTGTCTCGAAATGAGATGATGGTAGGCCATGTTGAAAATTCACACTCAAAGGAAAGCAAAACGAAAGCGAAGACAGGACCTGACAGAAGACAGACATGTAGGTTTTCATGGCACTGCTCAAAAACGCCCCATGACCGTGTGTCCGAAAGTGGCACGCAGACACGCGCAGAGTGTAAAGACTGTGCACTACAGTAAATGGCCACATCTGGATCAGTATTGGTCCGGGACAAAACATGCTTCTCCGTATATGCACGCTACATTGTTTAATGTCGACGCTACGGCTCGGCTGTGTTGCGTAACAGGGGAACGGTCGGGATGGCGGGCTGTCTGCCCAATCATGATGTTGATGCCAACAGGATTGCAAAGCTTGATCCCGAATCCACTGGCCTGCCGCTGTGTTGCTACAGTCCGAGGATTCAAGATAGGATCCCTTTATTTCTTCTCTTTATGCTTTGGAAGAAAGCAAAGACACAGTGTTGCAAGTATTTGTATATACAGCTGGTTGAAACACTGCCGTACCTCGAGTCTACACTGCAATGTATTCCAGACACCCGTCGAGTAGCTCATGGATATTTTCGTCATTGCAAGCTTGGCAGGTGCTACTTTTGGATAATCAGGATCAATATCGACAGCCAGAATTGGAAGAACATGTCTTCATCCGGAGCAAGAAGCGACACAGGCTCTATTACTCTGCACTTGAACACTTTCTGCCAGAAAGATAGTAATACCCATATGGAAAAAATCATGGGATTTTGCAGCTGTTTCCCTTTTTACTGGTCTTTACTGCGATTCTTTGGAAACTGGATGTTGGGACTGTAGGATTCATCACAAGAATGCGGTAGATTCTGCGAACGGTTGCGGAGGAACTGCCCAGTCGAGGGCAAGTCTCGGATACTAGTATGTTAGTGAGGGGAAGGTCTCCATATATCAACTACCAATCCTGTAGCCGATGGCTATAAGTTACGCATCGTCGGCGTACCGAACTTCGTCATACCCACCTCGTACGACTTGCATTTTGCTGACATGGCGGGCAGTGGCGTGAACACGGCTGCAACACGTGTATGAGCAAGCCTACCCGCAGACTAGTGGGCTGAGCAATCTCCGGGCGATGCAGGCTGTCCGGTTGTGAGATGAACGGATGGGATGTGGTCGTAGAATGATAGGACGCTAATGACCCAGGCGAGCGGGGGCCGGTTCCGCGGACATCAACGGCGCTTGAAATTATCCGCGGCGTGGCAATTGGTCATAGGAAAGTAGCATGCTTATGCGGGCCGCCACGCCCTATTCTCCCCTCCCGTTCATCGTTACAGCTCTTTGCCGCGGAAAGGGCCTTTGCCAAGTATCTCTGATTATAAGTATTATGGCCAAGTATGATCAAAGGTGATTGACGCGCCGAACTTCCTGCTCAGTATTAGTGTACGAGATCCGCGCCGATCCGACTATATACTACGGATTGCAGTGCCTAGGCACAATCCTCAGGTACCACATCCCAATCTCTTCCCGTTGGACCCGCCCCTAGACTCCGCACGATGACACCGGTTAAAGAGATGAAGAGAAAATACAGTCTTGCATGAGCATTGTGGAACCACAGCCGCCACACGGCTCGGGGCTTGTTCAGTGCAGCGGCGTAGATGTCCCAAGTTTTTCTGACCTATCCATTACCTTGTCCCTCGATAGACCCGTAACCGAGGCTTCCAGAATCTGCTCACGCATCTTACCTGCATTCACAGCCTCGATGCCCTTTTTTCCCATCTTTCACATGGGGCCGAGACTCAGGCGAACCCACGTGTTGCGGAGTTTAGAGACGCCCCTTTGGATCCTGCGAGGCGAGCCCGGAACGTAGAATCCATTTTGGTGATAGTGACAAGGCAGAGGAAGCACCAAAAAGTTTTCGATCCCATTTAGACCATCTGAGGATTGCGGGCGAATAAATGTTTAGTCTATGATATTCTCTCACTGACTCGAAGCCTGTTCGGAATCAATGATCCGAGATTCGGGGTCCGAGAATAGCTGAATATTAGTGCTTTTGGTAGTCAGATTGTTTGATTGGACTAGATGAACAAAGGTGTTGGTATGCACGCTGAAAGTATTTGAAGGCTCGTGCAGCCTTGTATTGCTAGGCAGTGCTTTTGTCGTGTCTCGCTTTCGCCTCTCTCGCATCTTAATATAATTCAGTAATAGCCCACTCGGACTGGTATTTTGTTCGAAGTCATATTCAAAGCAGTCGGTGGTTTCAGTCGTTCACTCGTCTTGATCCTCCAAAGGCCCCCTGAATATTTGAATATCCAGCTTTACCCGGTTCGAAGCGTGATCATGCGTACAGCCGCACTCCTTTGGCTCGCACCTGCAGCGTTAGCCAGTGCCATTCCTGCGCTTGAGGAAACTTCTCAAGTTGCATCATTTGACAAAAGGCAGAATGTTTCGCCGAACATTTTGGGAGGAAAGGTCCTTCAGGCGGATGTGTACGCTGGAATTGCTGCCATCAACCAGCAGATTTTCCAGGCCACACAGCAAAACGACCAGTTCAAGAAATGCAACCCCTTGAACATTGTTGTTCGCAAGGAATGGTATGTATCCCAGCAAAGCGACAGAATACATGTACTGACATATCCAGGGCTACTTTTACCAAGCCAGAGAAGACCAATTACATTCAGGCCGTCCAATGCCTGTCCAAGCTACCGCCGAAAACTCCCAAGGCCGAATGCCCAGGCTGCCGGAACCGATACGATGACTTTGTAGCTACGCATATCAAGCAGACGTTCTCGATCCACAATACTGGAAACTTTCTTCCGTGGCACCGTTACTTCACGTGGGCATATGAGCAGACACTGCGAAAGGAATGCGGCTACAAGGGTTACCAGCCATACTACAACTGGCCTCGATGGTCTGACGACCCCATCAAGAGCCCTACTTTTGACGGCTCTGCCACATCCTTGAGTGGTAATGGTGTGCTTGGATGCACTAACCAAACCTTTTATGGAATTCCCACGAATGCAGAGCCGAAGATTAAAATTCCTAAAGGCAGCGGTGGAGGCTGTGTAGCCTCTGGACCTTTCAAGGACTGGACCGTCAACCTTGGGCCCGTCTTCACGGACTCGCTCTGTGTGCCTCCCAATCCAATCACCGACTTCACGGATCCCAACATGGGGCTTGGATATAACCCCCGTTGTCTCAAGCGAGACATTACATCGTGGGCGTCTAGACAGTGGACCAATGACGAGATGGTAGTGAAGCTGCTCAATAGCCCAGACACGAAGACTTTCTGGGCCGACATGCAAGGTGGTGATCCCGCTTTTGATAATAACTTCATGGGCGTGCACACTGCGGGGCACTTCCACTTGGGTGGTGATCCTGGATCGGATTTCTTCACTTCTCCTGGTACGTCTTGATGTTGCATGTCTTGGTGTTTCCACCTGCTAACGTAGAGAAAGGCGACCCATGGTTCTTCTTCCACCATGGACAGATTGATCGTGTGTGGTGGACGTGGCAAAACGTAAACCCGGCCGAGCGTACCAACGCCATCTATGGAACTACCGTTATTGCTGACCCCACCGCGCCTGCAACTAAGCTCACCGACAAAATGACGCTGGACTATGCCTATCCCGTGAACATTACGGTTGCCGATGCGATGAGTACGATGGGAGGACCTTTCTGCTACACGTACATCTAGACGTGGGTATTAGAGGCTTCGTTGCTATTCGTGTAAATAATTTCTGGTACATAGTGCATTGCTATTGGAGGACTAGACGAAACAAAAATAGACTTGGCATTTGTAGTAGCCGATACAATGTGACTCTTGACGCCGGGTGTGAACAGGCATATACCCAGTAGTTTTATATGAAGCGGCTCTTGACAGCACAACGACGGTAAATTTGCCAGACCACCATGCCCACAGAAAAAGAGAAGAGCGACAGTTATGCATCAAGGCTAACAATAGTCTTGGTAGTGAGGCATCTGCAGGTGCTTGAGATGATGTACCAGTACAGTGGACTGGCACGTCTTGGCTCTATTGCGGAGACGTTGACACTGTACTCCACCTGCTCTAGTACAGCATACACATGTATCAGAGTATGCAAAACGATGAAGCTCGGACAAAGGTACCTGGAGTAGGGCAGGCAGCGATTCGACAATGGCACGCAGCGCTAAGTAGTCACCATGCCCGTGTAGCATTCGGCTCTTGACAGAGAATGAATGAGCGGGGTTTCCCCCATCCAAAGGGCGCGGAGACCCTGCATTGCCAACGCATCACCGCTGAAGAAAAGGGACCCCCAAAGAGCAATCATGTGCACCAATCCTTCTCTGATCACGCCCGTTCCCAAGAAGCGTCTGTGAGATTGCAGCCAACCCCCTCCACGACGCTGACGCCCGAACCACCCAGATTCATTGGACAGCCTGCAATCGTGCTCTGTTGCTGTTTACGGGTTACTATTAGTTGGGCTGTCGATTCCGAGCAAGAAAAAAAAAGCTTACTTACCTGGTTAATTTTACCCCACTAACATCCTACATTTGTCCCCGCCGCCGCCGCCGCCGCGCGCGACAATCGGGTTTCCAGGGTCCCTTTTTTTAGACCAGGGGGTTTGGTTTCGCGCTGGGAAAGAAAGAATTACAAGACGTGTTGGGCATCATCGATATAGTCGACACAACCATTTTGTTTCCTTACATCACAAAAGACCTCACAAGAAGAGACACACAAGAGAGAGAGAGAGACAAAAGACAGATAAGAGCGTTCGACGTCATACTAAAGAAAGCAAAAGTCTCCAAAAAAAAGAGACAGACCATTAACCCCCCCCTTCCCCCTCCCCCGCATATCACTCCCCTCCCTACCCCCCTTCTCGCAGCCATGAACGTCGACCCTCTAACCGGCGCACCGCTGCCTTCCACCGCAATTCAGCGCATCCTATACCTCGCGCCCAAAGTACACATATACCAGATCCCGCCGGCTACCTCAACAAAAGGGTACCAAGCCTCTATGTGGACAGCCAACAACAACCAGCTACAGATCTTCACCGCGCGATTACGCATCGTCGAGACGTCGATACCCAGCGCGTCGTCGGACGACGCAAGCGGGGCC
The DNA here is from genome assembly GCF_000523455.1 of Bipolaris oryzae ATCC 44560. Lineage (NCBI taxonomy): Eukaryota > Fungi > Ascomycota > Dothideomycetes > Pleosporales > Pleosporaceae > Bipolaris > Bipolaris oryzae. Next base: position 135,344 of record NW_006911280.1, read on the forward strand.
GATGACAACGAAAAAGTAACGACGACACTCCTGCTCGAAGACCCCAAGAACGGGGATCTCTTCGCCGCAGCCCCGTACACCAGCGAGCGCACCGTCGAGCAAGCACTAGACAGCAGTCGCTTCTTCGCCATCACCGTCGTGGGCGAGGGCCGCAAGGCTGTGCTAGGCATGGGCTTCGAAGAACGCAGCGAAGCCTTCGACTTCTCCATCGCCCTGCAAGACGCCCGGCGCGTCCTCGGTTTCGAATCCAAATCCGCCTCCTCGCTCTCGTCGAGATCGTCATCTAAAACCAGTGCTCCCGTGGCTGAAGAGGCTAAACGCGATTTCAGCCTCAAGGCTGGAGAGACAATATCGATTAATCTGGGGGGCCTTAAGGGCAGGCGGTCACGCAGCCACGAGAGCGATAAGAGCGATGAGGGCAAGAAGAGCGATCAGGATGCGCTGTTTAGTATAAAACCGCCGCCTGGGAGCGGGCCTGGAGGTGCGTTTTTGCCACCGCCCCCGAGTGCGAAGAGTGTCAAGGAGGAGAGGAGGAGGAGTAGACAGACGTTTGATGCGGCTAGTTTGCCGCCAAAACAGACGGCCGAGGATCTGGGGTTTGATGATGGAGAATTTGGAGAGTTTCAATAAAAGAAAGCATATGTGGAAGTACGTTAATGGCGGCATGGCCTTTTTCCTTAATTTCTTGTACATTTAGCAAGGCGTTTTCTTTTTCATATTATGCATCTGTCTCACGTGTATCCTCGCATGGTAGGCGCGTTGAGGAAATTCAAACATCAAAAGTTAAGAATGGTTGTTGCATGTGTAATGTGTCCATGTCGTTGGATGTGTGTATGTGAGAGCATGTGATAGGGGAAGGGGGGGTATCAGGTAAGTTTCCGGCTCCAAGTAAACGCCTTGAAAAAAGACACAGCCGAAAAAGATGACAAAATCCGCATCTTGACTTAAGACTCAGTCCAGCCCTGCGCCTCCTTGTACAGCCTCTCGATATCACGAATCAAATCCTCAGGCTTATCACCATCTGGGCAGTCCTTGAACTTGCCCCCATCAGCCACGCACCTCACCTTGTCGTCTAGCCTGACGGTACAGCTCGTCGTCACGCCCACATCACGGCTATGCTGTGCGCTATCCCTCAACAAGCCCATACCGTACGCGCCGTTTTCCTTGCTCATGCACTCGTTCAGCACTTCAAAGTCGAGACCGTGTTCCAAGGCGCAGTCCTCGATGAGCGAGCGAGCGGGTATCTCGGGGTAGTCGGTGATGAGGCAGTTTGTGAAGCCTAGGTAGAGCTTGGGGTCGGGGTACTCGGATGCGGCGCAGAGCATCACAATGTCGCCCAGGCACTCGGTTTGGCCGTGCATGCATAGTACGCCGTCGTCTTCGGTTAGGCTGCCCAGAGTTTGTTAGCAACTGTCATGTGTGCGGGGGGTTTGTTGGTTGATTGCGGTGGCAGGCAAACTTACGTGCCAATCATGCTTAGACGGAAGTCGACTTTGTCAGATACGTTTGCCATGGCGGGCAGGACCAGTTTGTTGAGGCAGTCTCGCGCGTCGGGGCACTTGGACATGATGTGGACGTCCAGGGGCACTTTTGAATCGCCGTCCAGGCTGTGGTGGTCATCGGCGCAGGTCCATGTCGATGCCAGCCAGAACAAGCTGAGGACGAGCATGGCGACGGCCATCTGCAGGCGGTTCTTGCTGCTGGAACCGCGCGAAGGCACGGGCTCGCCAGTCTCCAGGGTATGGGGGATGAGGGGCGTTTTCTCTTCCATTTTATATACAGGGCGCACGCGTCGATGTTGGGTTTGGTATTTGGAGATGGGGTTCAGACAATCTAGATGGCGTGCTGAACCGGACTAGCGAGACCGGGGGGGTGGAGAGAGGGTGCAGCTTATGTGATGAGTGCGATTGACAAGCAGATGCACATACACATGTACACGGACGTATGGATGGATGGAGGGAGGGAGGGATGCAATCGAATATGGAGTGATTGGCGGTCGGGGCCTCCCCATAGCGTGGTCAACTAGTCGGGCGTGTGTCCTGGCAACGCCATGTCGAGCACATTGGTCAGAGTAAAGTCACACATGGATGGATTGATAGACAGTCAGCGGTTCATGGAAATGCATCAATGATATGCACCTCGCCCCGTTGCCAACCGTGGATTGCCTCAACACCCGCTCCACTCACACTGTACATATATGTACGCAAATAGATGGCACCGGCACATGCCATGGCGCGGGAGACACGACGGCTCAACAATTACCCGCAAGTATCATGTGTGGCGTTTGTTTCTGTGAGGCTGGCATGACTGGACTGGGTGGCCCCCCGACGGCCGGAGGGGCTACACGCATCCTGCATCGCAAACATCACCGCGCCTATTCCTGGGCACGCAATCTCCCCTGGCCGCCGCTCATTTTTGCTTCTTACGCTCCCTCGCAATGAACGACTCACTTATCTGGTTTCCCTTCTGATACCCCACATTTAGACTTGCATACATACCCGTCTGCTTCACCCACAAAACCCCCCAAAAGGCCAAGGCCCCCCCAGTCACCCTGCTATCTGCTTGGTCCATGCGCACAGCCTTGTACTGCCAACCTCCTGTTCCCTGCGCCTCTTAGCATTGAGCCAAAATGGCGTCAACTGATGCCGCCGTTCCCATTGATGCTTTTACTTCCCTCATCAATACCACCACTTTACTCGACTTGGCCCGCCGCTTCTCGGCAACCTACAGCCATCTCGCTAGGACCTCAACAGAGCATTTCCTCGCTACTCCCGTCACTGCCCTGCCTACTGGAAAGGAAAAGGGCAAATTCCTGAGCATTGATGTTGGCGGCACTAATCTAAGAGTTGGATTCGTCGAGCTGATTGGAGAGCCAGACGCCTCTGCAGGGAGTGAGCGCAGCCGGAGTAGTACCATTGGGGACAATGTCTTTGCTCAGATCAACCGAAGTCATGACAAAAACTGGCCAATTGGAGACCACCTGAAGATGGACCAAGCCGAAGACCTCTTTGCCTGGATAGGTGACTGCATCGCCGAGGTTGTAAAGGGTGCACTTGACGAACAGGAGAGCAGTGACAGTCAAGTTAGCTCGCCTCTAGGCGATGAGATTCTGCTTGGTATCACCTTTAGCTTTCCAATGGCGTAAGTCGAGTCGACCATATACTACCACGGTGCTGTGCTAACATCCTTGTTAGCCAGACTCGTCTATCAGAGGCAACTCTGCTGCCAATGGGCAAGGGCTTCGCTATTACATCCGACTTGAACTTGGGCAAGATGCTTCTTGCAGGGTACGCCCGACACTGCGACGCTTCTCAGCAAAACAAGCCGCCATTACCAAGGATACGTGTTGCAGCCATCACCAACGACACAGTAGCCACCTTTGCATCCCTCGCCTATGCAGTCAAAGCTTCACCAAACAGTCGTGTATCAATGGGTCTGATTGTCGGCACTGGAACTAACGCAACAGTGCCAATGAAGCTGGATCATCTACACCCAGCAAAGAAGAGTGCCTTAGCCAACCCTGATGCTGTCGAGACAGTAGTCATCAACACTGAATGGACAATCCGCGGCACTGACAAGCCCCTGATCGATCTCAACATCAAGACCCCCTGGGACATGACACTCGACGCAAACAGCGACGCACCAGGTTTCCAGCCATTCGAGTACATGACATCAGGGCGTTACCTCGGCGAAATCGTACGCTTAATATTCATCGACGTGGTCTCCAAAGACAGCAGCGTACAAATCCCTCCATCCCTCCAAACCAAAAACGCCCTCCCCACCAGATTCCTCTCAGAAGTCATTGCGCGAAAGGGCGGCCGCATCGTCCAGCAAGAACTAGAAAACCGGTATCCCGACGCAAGCCCATCTGACGACCCCTTCTGGACCGTCGACAGGGTAGAAATGATCCGCGACATCGCCGAAGCAGTCCAACAACGCTCCTCCGCTCTCGTCGCCGCCGCATGCGTCGGCCTCTTGAATTGCGTCGGCGAGGTATCTCTCGATGGCGCAAAAGCACCCAGCAACGGTACGCAGCATAGTTCAAAGGGTAAGCGCGAGATTGAAGAGCTGGTCATTGCGTATGCGGGCGGTACCATATCGCAGTATCCCAAATGGCTGCAGACGTGTCAGCAGTGGATTGATATTTTGGTCGAAGAGGGCTCAGCGGCGAATTCCAGCAAGCAGGTTACCCTCAAAGAAGCGAAAGATGGGGGGATCATTGGGGCGGGCGTGTTGGCGGCTATGACGGATGACATGGCGTGAAAGATGGATAGTTTTTTTCTGTGAGGGTGTGTTGAGTGCAAATAGAAGATGTGTATTGCATTTTAACAAATAATAGTATTATTATTATCTATTCATTCATTTCATACTTTCATCCCCCCCCCCTTTTTTTTCCTCAAGCGAAGGTAGGGAATCAAACGTACTAAACATGAGATGTGTGAAAACTACTGGAAAATAAGACAATGGGATTGAAGCATAAACGGACTACAAAACCGCCACAAAAACTCCTCTACTATCTCTATTATTCCCGAGTCCGAAAGGGAAGTTTTGAAAGCAAACACATTACTGATCAGACAAACCAAATCCCCTCTTTCATCTAACAGGCAACTGATTCTGCCACTCCGGATCTACCTTACTCTGCTTGAAAAAGCTTTTACCCCTCAACCACTGCCTGTACGCCTTATACCGCTTCTTACTCGTATCTTCATCTTCCACATCCAGCGGATTCTCCTTAACCCTCAAAAACTCCTCAAACTCCTCAATATCCTCCTCGGGCGTCTGGAACTTGCTTCCAGATACCAGCGGATAATGATGGTGGTGATGGTGCTGGTGCAGGGGTGTGGGTGGAACATCGTTGTAGACGTGGGGGTAGGAATATGAAGGGGGGTGTGAAAAGGGAGTGCTGACGGATTGAGACGTCATGGGTCGGGCGTGGTGCGAAGTGAAAGAGCGCACCGATGCCACATCCGTGTCTAGTCGGGCTTGCTCAGACAGTGTGATTTGGATGCCGTCTTCGTCAAAGTCCTTGGGTGGCATGGCGCTAAATTCGGTGACGGAGAGATAGTCGTAGTATTCCATTGCGATGGGGTCGTCGGCGGTGGGGATATCGCTGCTGACGACTAAGGGGAGATTGAGTGGGTGTTCGACGTAGCGCGAATATTCATCTTCTTCAATCGGGGCGACCGATGGGTTCATGCTGTTTTCATAGAATTGACGCAGGGTCCATTGGTGGACTAGAGCTTTGTCGGCCGGCTTGAAGCCAGGCTTGAGTGTCGATGACAGGCCTGTGGAAGTGGAGGTCGAGTTGTTCATAGACTGGTAGGCCGATGATGTCGAAGCAGACATGTGTGTCTCAAAGTGAGGGTCTCGAAGAATAGATTGCCGGGCCCGCTGATCTGGATGGGGTACATTATGATGTAAGTTTCTCCCACGAGGCGTAGGGAAGCGATCGGGTCTAGATTCAGTCTCACTTGATGGGTCAATAATAGTGACCCCTTTCCGGGGCATTTTCTTTTCGTCTCTTCCTCCCGCATCAAGCTCTTGCTGTTTCTTTCGAGGAACAAATGGAGACATGTTTTCCTTTCGAGACGGATAAGTACCATCCCGTCCAGGCCGTGGCTTAGCCAGTCGAAAAGCAAATATCTTGAGGTAAGAAGATATGGCCAATGGCCGGTAGTATTCGAGCCAATAGTCGTCGCGGAAGCTGATAAAGTCAAAAGCAGTCTCTTCCGTCGGCCTTGCTGGCATGATCGAGGGTGGTAGCGCACGCTGTTGAAGATGAGAAAGAGTATACCAGTTGATATAATCTCGTCGGTTTCGATCCAGCACGGTTTGCGGGCTTTGGTGATGAAGGTAGTAATCAGTCGAAAGATCCCAAAGCATTGGCTGACCATGCGAATATGTGTAGTATCCAAGGAACAAATTGTAAGCTTCTTGTCGCTGCGAGTCCAGAAATGAGTTGTGATAGTATCGCTTGAAGCTTTCCACCATGTCGCGCGAGCTGCTTTGCCATTGGTTGATTTTTCGGTACGTAGCCATAGTATTAACAAGATGTGACCCGCCGTATTGAATGGCGATAGTATCGCCGTGGCCGTGGAACATTTGTGTAAATAGCTCGACGCAATCAGAATCATACTCTACAGTGTTTCCAGAAATGACGCCCAGCGCCTGTAGCTGACGGCCCAGGGCACGCTTTCCGATGACAAACTGCGCTGCATTTGTTCGATCCAAACAGTCAATACAGTTGGTTCGAGCGACACCGTTCTGTACCTGTGGCTCATCAAACTCACTGTCGCCATTCCGGAAGAACCCTGTCTTACGCATCACCTTCTCAGCAAGGTTCTCCAGGGTGCCTATGACGTCCTGTCCTCTCGTTTTCGCTGCTCTGGACATGTCGAATGCTTCATACAGAATCTTTTTATCCTTAGGTAGAGACTGATTCAGATAGTCAACGGCATGCTTGTATTCATGAAGCAACTTGGATTCCCTTGGAGTTCGTTCTCGAGCCTTGATCAAGTTGAGAACATAGATAGGAGCTCCATATCTTTCAAAAAGGTTGTCGAAATGCAAGGCCGCAGCGCTGTAGAAGGGGTCCACAAGATTAAGATCGATGTCAGGCTTGGGCGTGACACCGGTATTGTCTTGAGTCCAATATAGCGGTATGCTACCTCGATGTTGCACATAGGATGTGTAGTTGGGATTGGCATACAGCCTTGGCCCGGGTGCGTGGAAGGACGTTGTTGTCTGCTCAGATACAATCTGCTCAGTCTCAACATCATTTGCGACGTAACCTAGATCGTTCGTTCCGCGCTTCAGAAATCGAGCACCGGCGAAGAACCTCGATCTTCTCGCAATGATAGTAAGATATACCCGCCGGCCAAATACATCGAGAGAAGACTGGTCGACGTAACCGTGTATGATTGGATGACACCAATCGTACATGTTCTTCAAGGCATCGCGTGCGGGCTCAAGGAGATGGTGGTTCCAAACGAACATGTCCTGATAATCACGATCTGGGTTTGAGATGCCTTGATTCAACGCAGTGCGCTGTTGGATGATGTTTTGCTGTAAACTCCTTGTTATGTTGTAGGAATATGAAAAATAAAACGACCGCGTAAGGTCCATGTTGTTGAGAATCGACAAGAACCTTGCCTCTTCTGGATTCCGGTCCTTTTGGTATTTCGACGTTGACCCTGTCGTCAGAGGTATCATCTCCGTACCGTCGATCTGATAGATGTAGTGGCCACCTAGCATAGCTACTTGGGATCTCTTAGATATCAAGAGCATGTAGTAGGCCTCGGTAAAGCGGATGAATCCCAGCAAACCCCACGTGCTGCATTTCAGCTTCATGCCGCCTGTGGCTTTGTTGCCGTCTGCTATCGTATCTAGGAGCTGGTGCATCTCTCGCCGACTATACACTATATCATCTTCGAAGATGTTCAAGTGTCCTGGCGCAGCTGTTCGATCGATTTTCAAAACGCGAAATTGCCTGTCTGTGATATCGGCACCGATGAGGTAGAAGCGAGTACTGGTTTCGTAGAGAGAAAACTTGTGCATCCTCTTGATGCCGCTTTCTCCCACATTTTGGTAGGTCGCACCCTTGGCCTTGTGTACTGTGGATGGCGTTGCAGGTCCATGGAATGCTACGTTCACGTTTGGGTTCTCCTCTTCGCCGCCGAACTTTGTAGATGCAGACTCTCTTCGGGGCTTGCCATGACCGGGTAGCTTTTCCAGGTCAGCTTCTGGCTTGAAATTGTGGTCATGTTCAAGGGGCAAGGTCTGGGGGCTTCCAACTGCAGTTGGAGCTTTCTCGATGTCATCTAGCTTGTCCTGACTGACGCTTTCGTGTGATGTGGTTGCTCTGGAGGTTATTGAACTTGCCCGTTCTGGGGAACCTAGCTTTGACTTAGATCTCTCCATCATCAGCAATCAGTTGGTGGATAGAGTTCGGGGCGGTATAGCGAAAGGAAATGCTGTCATGTGGTCACGGCGTGCTGGTCAGAGACTCAAAGTACTAGCGGCGTGTGCGCATGATGCATGGTAGTCACAACCCAGACACGGAGCCTTCTTTCACAAGCCAATCATGATTCGAGGAAAGCTAAGACGAAACCTTTTTCCAGGTGCAGAGTCCCTTTGTAGACTGAAAGGGTTCCGACGTGTTGTTTTCCCCACTAGGTCCCAGCTCACAGAGGCTTGGCGCACGTCAATGCACCTATCAGCACGCCAACATGGTACCTCATGCCTTATCTGGATCTTGTCACAGCAGGGCTAGTAGATATGTTTAGGATAGATTAAACTCTATTATATATACCTATCTACAGCATAAAACTGAACTTGTTCCTCTTTCGCGCCATACTTCCACCCTCCTCCAGTGGCACGCCTGCGTATTCTGCATGCCCGTTGTCCTTCAACCTTCTATTCTCTTTGATTAACACCCATCTAAGCACCGCAGCGAGAATTCCAACGAGCAGCATGAATGCAGCGCATATACTCATGCCTTTGACATAGTACGGGCCATCTTGGTCAGGGAAAATGCTTGTACCGACCAACGGCCCGACTTGTCCAATGAGATTCAAAAGGGTCATTCCAGCACCCTTTTTGCTGTCACTTTCCTGATTGTTGACTGTCCACGTTACAATACATGTGATCGCACTGAAGAAGCCTGCTGCTGCAGGAAATAGGGCGATATAGCGAACCGTGGTATTGTCAGACTTGAGATAACCAGAAATCGCAATAGTGGCGTATCCGGCTGTGGCGAGCAAGGAGTGTAATATGATGAAGGTTGAGCGTGACTGCAGACGATCCGAGTAGTGTGCGGTGATAAGCACAGTTACAAAGGCGAACAGATACGGTGGTGCCGTCAAACCTTGCGCGGTAATCGACTCCCAGCCCATGTCTTTTATGACTGTGGGCAAGAAAACCGGCATTGAGGCAAATGCGACATTGCAAGAGAAGAACATAAACGCTGTCAGATAGGCCTTTGGGTCTTTCAGAGTCTGAAGCACCTCGCGGAAATCCAGACCTCCTCTTCTTCTTTGGCCTTGGTACTTTTCATCATCTTGGTCTTGGTCTTCTTTCTCCTTTTCCGATCTCAGTCTCATCACTGCAACCTCGCGCTGTCTTGGACTCAGCCACTTTACAAACCCCGGCCCGTCTGGGATGACGTCCCAGGCCCAGACAGCAACCAGGACAGACGGAAACCCCTCCACCAAGAATAATAATCGCCATGGGTTCAGCTGAGTATGTTCTCCGATCTTGGTGATGCCATAGGCCAAAGCGCCTGCAAATGATGCCGAAAGGGGGCTTGCACTGACAACGAGTCCGGTCCGAAAGGCAAGCTCACGTCGGCGATAAAAGAAAGACAGGTAGAACGGTATACCCGGAGCAAAGGCGGCTTCACTGAGACCAAGTAAAGCTCGCAACACAAAGAGAAAACCGAACGAGTTTGTAACCGCTTGGAGTGATGCTATGATGCCCCAGGACAGGACACACAAGGAGATGTAGACGTGTGGCGGTACGACGCGATACCTGTTTACGTTTAGCGATACACCAGTTTTGGGGTGAATTGTACGAACATTAATATCATCCATTCGAAGACAATGTAGGTGATATAAAAGGCCCACAGAAGCCACTCATACTGAGTAGGGCTGAGCTTCAAGTCTTCTGGGAGACCAGCTATGCGTGCATTACCAATGTCTGGCATTCTTCGTCAGCATGGATGCGGTTCAACCAATTCCCATCATACGCGCACCTGCTATGGAGATAGCCGCTGAATCTTTCTGGGTCTAGGATCTACTCACTCGACCGATCCAAGAAGGCCAACATGTAGAGGAAGGCCATGAACACGACTAACCTCCTATCCAGCTTCTTCAGAACTGTACGGTCCTCATCCGGGGTATAAAGTTCATAGCTTTGAACTGAATCGAGTGAGGGGCGACGCCCACCAGGTAGCAGGCCCTCGTCTTCTTCACCTTCCACTTCTTCTTTCGACACTGGCTCCTCGTGTAGGGTGATTGTTTGTAATTCGAACGAGTTTGGTTCATGCATTATAGATGGGCCATCGGAGGATTTTGAGGACCGAGTCGAGGGCGTAGCCTGGGGCGAACTGTCACTAGTGCTTGGAGATGATTGTTTAGGTCGCTGACGGGATGAAGAAGAAGACATGCTTGGCTTTGTTTGTGGTAGGAAGAGGGGTGTAAAGTCCAAAGAACGGATCACATTGAATAAGGAACGTGGCTTGCATAAGCCGACAGTTCCGAAATCTTATCGTCGCACGGGTTTGTAGATGCCAAAAGTGTGATCGAAATGACCGCAACCCTTGTCCTCGTGTTCTAGCGATGACGCTGCGGGGCCCGTGCAGCTACCCCACAGTTCAGGGTCACTTTCCCTGATCGACATTCGCGTCGCGCATTTCTTCAATACGCGTAAAGTTGTGAAATGCCATTCCGCATTTTCTGACGGTCCCCCTATATATTTGACGCCAGAACCTTCAACAAATACTTCGAAAATTGTCTTCGAGGAAATATTTGATGCTTTCCATCATCCCTTGCCAGACTTTTCTACTTACCAAGGATAATAGCATGTATATTTGTGCATGTATCAGCTGCATAACACTTCCTTCGCCCCTATAGTCAGAGATGAGCCCTAATGAGCACACCCGGTTCCATCCGGACTTGACTGTACCCATAAACATTGAGACATTCAAGCCTCTGCGAATAGATTTCAAACTGCGACTGTCTACGATTGCCATTCGAACGGCACAGAAACAAACATTTAAATGGTATAATCCAGATCGCATGTGGTGGGAGAGAGAGAGAGAAGGAAATAATTATATTCAAAATTCTTGAGGAGTGCCGATCCATTTTGGTCTGCCGAACTGCGTCTATTTTGGCAATTGCCAGTCCTTGTAGCTCCACTTCTCGGATACCGTATACTTCTTCTGCTTTGCGTACGGAATCTGTCTTCTGGCTTCGACTTTGCCCTGCAGCAGCATTGTCCTAAAACGGTCCTTGAGAAGATTTCCCTCTGGCTTGAGAAGACGAAGCGAATCTCTCAACTCGTCTGGAAGCACAACCTCGAGTGGAGCTTCTGGCAATCTGGGTAAAGTTAGTAACCAGCACGGTTCAAAAGTGAGGAAAGAATCTTACGGAGCCTTGCCAAACTGCTTTTTCCTGAGCTCGATCTCCTCGCCATCATCCTCTACTGCTTCGGCGTTCTGCTTCTCAAGAGCCTGGCGTACAGCAGCTCTTGCCCTCTCCTTTTCTTCAACACTCTTCGCTAGCCTTTTCACTTCTTGAAGTTGTTGTTCTTTTGCCTTCATCTTAGCCTCGTGCTTGGCTTTCCTTTCAGCCTCTTTCCTCTTCTTGATCTTGTTCCTCTGGGATATGGTTTTCCTCTCTGGCCTTTTCTTCTTTGCCTCCTTGTTCTCATTGTCACTGAAGCCTTCCCACTCACTTTCCCAAACGCTCTCTTCGCCAGAATCTGATTCCGTCTCGGCAGCAGCTCGTTCCATACGTTCAGCCTCTTCGCGGGCCTCTTCAAGACGCTTCTTCTCGGCCTCGACAACCTTGTCAGACTCGCGCATAAGCTCATTCTGCCAGTCTTCTAGTAGAGGGTTGTATGACTTTCCGCCAGTCGGTTTGCGGACTGCTGGGATGGGCTTGCCAGTCTTTGCTTGAGAGACAGGTGCGTGCTTGAGGGTCTTTGGCTCCACTTTTGGCTTCTTCTTTTCCAGATATTCAAATCTAGGATCCTCCTTGACTTCTTGTACCGCCCATGGGTCATATACAGCGTCACTGGTTTGCACTACATCCTTCTTGACCTGTTCGCCGCCATAGGCAATGGCTCTTAACCTGTCGTATTCCTTGCTTGAGACCTTAGCCTTCTTTCTCTTGCCATCATCGGCAATGTCCGAGAGACGTTTCCTGGTTGAGACGGCGGGAACGGCAGAGCGTTGGGCGAGGATCTCATCGACCTTGAGAGGCTTGTGGCGCTTCGCGATAGACTTTTTGATCTCGGCAGATCCAAGGGTATCGACTGCGAAGAGTTCGTCGGCAGTCTTTTCCGCAATGACACCACTACTATCTGTTAGCACAATGCAGCGGCTGTGGCCAGCACGAGACATACCCTTGGATTATCTGCTCTCGTACTTCTTCAAGGCCAGACTGGATTTGCGTGACATCGACATTCTTGCGCCAAGCCTTCTTGCCCTTGCGACTAGGCTGCTTGTGCTGCGCCGGTGCGGCTCCTGAGTCTGCCATTGTGTCCTTCGCGTAGTTTTGCGGGCAAGCCGTGGGGTTGTTGGCTGTCGCAAAAAGTTCGAGCCAAAATTCCGACCAACGCACGCACGGACATCCTGGCAAGACCCACCCGGCACCCCTGCGCCTCTCGGTAGTCGGTGTTGGCCAGAGTACAGGGTGCAAGGCCTCCAGTTGGACCAGCCCTCCTTTCCGGACACCGCACTTCGCCAAGATACAGAACTCGGAGCCCTGATTGCTGTGTACACGCCTAGTCTTTCGCTTTTGTCTTCCTCTCTGGCCTCTCTCCCATATCCTTCGTCATGGCGCAAGCGGGGTATTCGAATCCGCTGAAGAAGTTCAAGTGAGGTGTCCTCCGCAACGCACATGTACCCTGTATACTGATTGCCTGTAGGCTTGTGTTCTTGGGTGAACAGAGCGGTATGGCATGCTTCATTCCCACGCAAACATCCGCCCATGTATACTGACCGCATGTCTAGTCGGCAAGACATCTTTGATTACCCGGTTCATGTACGACTCGTTCGACAATACCTACCAAGCGACCATTGGCATCGACTTTCTGAGCAAGGTGCGCTCCCCACCCCCATGACACCAAGGCGTGCTCTCTAGAAAATTCCTGACTGGAGCCTCCAGACCATGTACCTTGAAGATCGAACAGTCCGCCTACAGCTGTGGGATACTGCTGGACAAGAACGATTCCGCTCGCTGATTCCCTCGTACATCCGCGACTCTAGCGTAGCCGTAGTTGTCTACGACATCACCAACAAGAAGACGTTTGAGAACACAAGGAAGTGGGTAGACGACGTGCGAGGTGAGCGAGGCAACGATGTTATTATTGTGCTTGTAGGAAACAAGACGGATTTGAACGACAAGCGCGAGGTCACCACAGCCCAGGGCGAGGAGGAGGCCAAGAAGAACAACTTGATGTTTATCGAAACTAGCGCAAAGGTTGGGCACAATGTCAAGGCATTGTTCAAGAGAATTGCGCAGGCATTACCGGGCATGGAGGGCGAGGGCCAACAAGGGCAGAGTCAGAGTATGTTGCAAAGTCGGCACGTGAACAAGTGCCATGCTAATCCGCTTGGCAGTGATCGATGTGAACATCAACCCCAGCCAGCCCGCACAGGAAAACTCATGCTCATGTTAGAAATGTCACGACCCATTCACCAATCGACCTTGGTTCATTCGCTCACAGCATTCTCTTTTTTTGTCTTGTTCTCATTATCTGGGGGTTTCTTGCGAGTCTGCGCAAGTCATTATCAGCAAGGCGTTTGGACATAGGCTGCATGCATCTTTAACGTCGGAAACGTGTATTCTGTAATATACCAGGGCGTATCCGTGCGTGCCATGGCATGACGTCAATGGAGCGACGCCCGGCGCTGTGGGATTATGTATAAGCACTCGAAGCCCGCCCATGCCAACCAATTGTGCTATCCAGGTGCATCGTGCTGAACCGGAACGCCAACCGTGAGATGGACCGCATGGCGCCATTACATATACAAGAATATTACATGGGGTCGTGATCAGATGGAGAGGGGTTCCATGAAAGCTTGCTGAATTTTGATCAAAGTACTAGTGTCGAAAGCGACGTTTTACTCGAGATCGCCTGCTGAGCCCGCCTCAGACGGTGTCTTGCTGCCGCCGACCGGGATTGAAGTGTCCACGGCGATCATCTCGGCTAGGATGTCTAGAACCGGCTGTGTAGTGTTAGCAAAAATCCGAGCGCACAAGGTGGCGAAAAGGAATCTACCTTGGGGACAGTCTTGTCGTAAATGTTGATCAGTTCCCTGGGGTTAGGGTAGACCTTCAATGCGCGATAGAAGCACAGCGCAGCCTCCACGTTATCCGCACCTGGCATACAATTAGCACCACACCCCGCCAAGACCACGACCGTGACCACAATGACTGCATACCCTTTTGCACCATTCCCTCTCCTTGGGCAACCTCTTGCATAAAGTATGCCTCGACCTCCTCGGGGTCCTTGGGGAAGCCCTCATCGTTTGCGCGCTCGACCGCCTCCCGGATGGCCTTCTTCTGCTCGGCGCCCTGTGCTTCGGCCTCCTCCTTGGCCTGGCGCTCTGTCCGCTTCGACTCCTTCTTGAGCTGCTTGCGGAAATTGGGGTCGTTTCGTCGCTTGTAGTCGAAGTAGGCGGCATATGCGAGGAGGCCTGTGATGATGGTGCCGGCGCTAATAGCCGCAATGGTGGAAGGTTTTAATGACGAGTTGGACATGATGGCGGCCGAATGCGTGGGATTGGAGAGCGCTTGGTGGCGGAGAAGGCTCGGCGGTACACCTTGGAAATGGAGGAGGGATGGCGGTGGTGCGTGAGTGTGTGGTGTTCAACTTTTTCTCCAAGTTCAGGGAAGGCACGATCCGACATGGTGGAGGGTCCGAGCTCACACGCTCGCCGCGGCCCCATGCACGGCATGCATGATGCACTTGCGCTTACCTGTCACGACCACCTCGACTAATACCTCTACTACTACTACTACTACTTCTGCTGCTGCCACTGCTGCTGCCATCCCCCAAGGCAGCATGTCGGAAAAGCAAAAGGGCATCTCCCTCCGCAAGAAGCGGGGGGACAAGAGCAAAAAGGCCCCGCCCGTCATCAGCGCGCCGCGTCAGATTAGCGCGCCTATGCCCGTGGCCGTCGCTCCATCTTCACTGCCAGGTTCAGGACGCCCTTCGAACGAATCCAGCAGATCTAGGACGAGACAAGATGTTCCGCCTCCGCCTCCGCAAGCAAACCCACAGCGGCCTGATAAGACGGCCGCTTTGGTTAAGAGGAGGTACTCGCAAAAGGTCACGACGAACCCTCCCGACTTCAGGGACAGAGCGCCTATGCCTCAGATGCCTGTACAGTACCGGCAGGAAAGGGAGCCGAGCCAGACGAGAGAGCCCAGGCAGCAAGGCATGTCGAACGCGCCTAATGGGTCCAATGGACGGGCTTTGCAGGTCGACCCCCGCGCACTCAGAGACCCCAACTTGAAAGTAGAACAATGTGAGACGCACATATTGAGGAAATACGTACAATAAAGTGTTGACCGCATTCAGATGTATCCACCATTCTCGCAGATGCCTCCGAAGCCGACATCAACCGCTACCAAGACGAATTACGCAAGACCAAGCACCGCACTTCCCTCGATCTCCAGCACAATGTATACCAGAACCGCACACAGTTTATCAAGATCAGTAAAGAGGCGGAGAAGCTCAAGGGCGAAATGCGAACACTGCGCCAGTTAATGTCCGACTTGACCACCACGCTCGAGCAGACAGCATCAGCCACTGGCGCAAACAACGACGCTGCAAGCAACAGGAGAGCTAACAGAAGCTCTATTGGCGACCTCAACCAGCTGCGAGCAGGCCAATTGCAGCAGTTGTACAGAGATGTCGAAGGCTCGCAGAAGTACCTACCTCCGATACCCGGACGATACATAGTATGGAAGTCAGGGAAATGGTTCGAACTAGACTCTGCAACTTTAAAAGCAAGAAGACGAGTCAGGCTGCTCCTGCTGAACGACCACCTTCTGATTGCGACAGAAAAGAAGGCCCGCAACGATGTCCCCGGGCAGCGTGAGGGCAATCGAACAAACATGGAATTTACTGCGCAGCGATGTTTTCCATTACTAGACACCCATGTCACAAGGACGCCAGAAGAGCGCATCATTATCCGTGCAGGCGCGGAATCATTTACTTATGATACCAAGAAAGAAGATAGTGGGGACAAGTCCGCTTTTGTTGCAACCTTCCGTAAAACTAAGGATGACTTGCGCAAGAGTCAAGAAGCCGATGTGCAAGAAAAAGAACGGACCCAGGACTCGTACAGCCACTTGCTCTCTCGTGACCCTGCGCTCATGAACAGGACAGAGCTTCTCGACAATCTTTCTGATGGAATCAACAACGAGCAAGCCAACACATTTATGGACGTAGATGGCCAGAAGCGAAATGTCCGTTGGGTGGAAAGCCAATTGGATGACTTGGACATTGAGATTGCGCTGCAGCATTTCGAGGAAGCAGTGGTAAAAGTCGATCGACTCAAGTCACTTGCGAAGAACATCCGTGGCAACGAAATGGCAAAGGCCATTGTAACATACAAGGTTAATGAGCGCGCTGCTAAGTTAGCAAACGTGCTGGTCAAACACATGGTAGAGCACAACAACTGGTTCTCCTCTGTCCGACAGCACGTCAGCTGGGTCGTTCAACTAGGTTTCGAAGACAGAGCGCGCGAAGATTATCTTGAGGCTCGCGGTAACCTCATCAAAACTCGCTCACGGTTCGTTTCCTCCCTCCCTTTCATGATCTGTCGGCTAATGCTTCTTCACAGTCAATGCGTCTTCGAAGGCAACCTACCAGACTACATCTTCCAAATTTCATACATCTACTTCACCATTATCAAAAATACGGTCGACATGTTCCAGCGCTGTTTCCCCCAACAACTCATGTCTGCCTGTGTGAAATGGGCTAAAGAACATATTGACCAGTTCAACGTGCTGCTCAAGCGGCAGCTGAGCAGTGTGGAGGAGGGCGGGAACGTGTGGAACGAATGTCTGAGGTTGGCGCATGAACATGCAGAGATGCTGAGGGATGTTGGGTTGGATTTTACAGAGTTGGTGGGAAGGGGGATTGGGGAAGAGGAAGGAGAGGATGCAAAGGCGCCGGTGGGGTTGGGTGTGTCGTAGATGTTTTGGGAATCGTGTAAATAGCGTAATGGGACACATGAGATGTATCGCATGTTGTGAACTTGGTCTTGGTGCGGCTGGCATCATTTCCAAGGTAAGGTGCGACAAACGAGGGTTCGGTTGAACTTCAGCGCGAACAGTGCATAGCTTCGTGTACCACGGAATCTTTTGTCAACGACAAGTGCTGAATTTCAAGCAGTAGGGATGTCTGAGCCAAACTCTCTTAGAGTTAAATGCATATATACGTTTAAAGGAATTGCTATACTCTAGTAAAGGCTCAATCACCAATCCATGTTTCGGTAAGTATCTAGGTTCAGGCGCAAGCATGAAGTCTATAAAGTTGATGAATGTGGATGAGGATATGTCACTCTAATCATTTGGCACTCCTGGATATCATATCGTGCTCGTGTGACAATTTTACTTTACATGCGATAGAAGAGACGCCGTTGTTGCAATAGCTAGAACACATAATTGAACAACACCGTCTGTTCCCAACATTTCTTACCCTCTAGTATAATTTGATCTATAAAAATTACTCAAAACATAGTTTTTGGGTTCCGGTCTAGCCGTGTCGCAATGACAGCCTACTGACAGTCCGCCACTAGTCGCAATCGCCTATATCTTCGCCTACCTTCACTTTCACTTTAACATTATTCGACGTCACCTTATAGAAAAAATTTAAAAGCCTGCAAAATACCGCGCTAATCGTAACTGCACGTCACGTGTGGTTACTGAGCTGTGGGAGTCTGCCTTCACTAGGGATATAAGGACGACTGTGAGACTTCCCTTGCCCGTCACCTCACTTGCTCAAAGACTGTACTCTCAACCTTGATACAGTGAGCTACGCACCCCATCACCAAATACCCACGACACAATTCAACAATATTGAAAATGCCTTCCGACATCGAGAACATCACCTACCTGTATCAGGTCTTGACCCACGATGGCCCCCCGACTGTAAGTTTTACCATTTCCTCTGCAGAAGTGAGAAGGCATCTGTCAACAGTCGTAAGTTAGGCACAAAGAATACCGCTGATTTGCAACAGATCGACTGGGACGCCGTCAGTGCTGCCCTTGATCTGAACAAGGGCGCAGTGACGAAGCGCTGGTCCCGCCTCAAGTCAGCCATGGAGAAACAACAAACGCCCAGCAGCTCTTCGTATTCCTTCCTCTGGCTCTGTGTCAAGCACAGCACCCGTACGAATGTAAGTTATGCATCTTCCTTACATATCTCGTCAACACCGCAAGAAAAAGAAAATCACTAACAACAACATAGCCTATCAACTGGGACGTCATCGCCACCGCCTGTAACACTACGACTGGCGCAGCATCTAAGCGCTATTCTCGTATGAAACTGGCGTTTGAGAGAGGTGACACTGTACCTACTTCTCCCGCTAAGGCTTCTCCTACTAAGGCCAAGGTTGCTCGCAAGCCCGCTATCAAGGACGAACCTAAGGATTCTGGGAATTTCAAGGCATCGCCCAACGCAAAGCGCAAGCGTTCAGCTCTCAAGACCACCGGTGTTCTTGACGATGGAGATGAAGATTCGGATGTTAAACCAAAGCGTGGTAAGCGCAATATGGCCAAGAAAGTGGCCGTCAAGGAAGAGCAAGAGGGTAGTGATGTGTTCTTCAGCGCTGAAGAGCCCACTGAAGCCTTCACTGAAGCAGCGGGTGTGAAATCGGAAGAGCATGATGAATTGCTTCCTGCCGATGACTTGTGCGTTTGAATCAGGCTGACTAGAGGGAAAGAGATTTGGGTGATACGGATGGAATCTGGAAGGAGTGAGAGGTTTCCAGGGCATTATGAATGGTATCAAGGTTTCTTGTAGGCGAACAAGGGGTTGGTTTTGTACGGGATATTGGCATTCGAAGTGCTCTGAGTACCTAACTATCTCGGCCACCCCCTAACAAATTCATGATTTCACATTTTCATTTTCACTTTCCATGAGCCTACGGTGTCAGAACCAACTTTCCAGTAGTCTTACGGCCCTCAATATCCTCAGTTGCCCTTACGATATCCTTCAAAGGATAAACATCGTGAATCTTAACATTCAGTCCATCCTTCTCAATGAACTTCCACAGCTCATTCGATGCTTCTAGAACTTCCTCGCGCGTAGCAAGGTAGTTGAAGAGTGTGGGTCGGACGAGCTTGATGTTCTTTGCTGCAAGACGGCTACCAGGTACATCAGTCACTGTTTCCACAAAGAGGACGAAAAAGGCAAACTTACCCAAGAGAAAAACCTTCCACGGGTCCAGAAGCGTTACCAAACGAAACCATAGTACCCTTCCTCCTCACCACCGCAAGTGAGCTGTCGAATGTAGCCTTGCCGACAGAATCAAAAACCGCATGTACACCCTCACCTCCCGTGATCTCCAGGACCTTCTTCACGAAAATATCTCTGTCTTCCTCATAGTACTCAAGCAAAACCTCAGCACCATTCTCCTTGGCTAGATTCCTCTTCTCCTCTGTGCTAGCCGTCGCAATGACCCTTGCGCCAATCGCCTTGAGCAATTGACACAGCCATAATCCGACACCACCGGCTGCAGCTGTGACAAGGATCCAGTCGCCCTTTTGCACAGCGTGTGCCTCGCGGATAAGAGTTACCGCAGTTAGCGCTTGGAGTAAGGAAGCAGCAGCCGTCTTGGTTGGAATGGAATCAGGCAAAGGAACCGTGGTCTTCGCTGGCGCGGCAACGTATTCCGCATAGGCTGATTGACCCATATAGGCTACTCGCGCACCCACTTTGAGGTCGGCGGGTGTATTGGGGCCGGTTGCAGCGACGATGCCAGCGCCTTCACGCCCGAGAATGTAGGGGAAGTGGGTCGGCTTGTAGACACCTGAGCGGAAGTATCTAGACACGATATGAGCGGCAATCTTGCGGAGATACCATGATCAACTCACGTATCAATGTAGTTGATACCAATGAACTCATTCTTAACCAGTACCTCTCCCTCTTTGGGCTCAGGAACTGGCACATCATTATATTGCAACACATCCGTTCCACCGGTCTTCTCGATATACACTGCCTTCATCGTCTTCGGTATGGACGCCATAGTTCTAAACCCGGTTATCCTCGGACTCACGTGCGCACTGATAGCTGCGAGTCTCGTCGCTGGTGCTGTCTGTCTGAAAAGCAATTGGGCAGGGCGCACAGCTTGCGGCGCAAAAATCATAAATTGGAATTTGGAATTGATGAAGTCCCGGATGCTTGGTTTTTATCTTGGAGGGATAAGCGTTGGGGGATAAATACATACACGGCGGCAGTGCTGCTTGCCCCGCCCCCCACACCCCGCTCCCTGCAACTATCACGTCACGTCACGGTGCGATTGTCTTATTCAGAAATATTTGTTGGATTAGGGAATTGAGGCGACTGGTATACGAATGGAGGTTAGTATGGTGAATCATCTCCTGACATGTAGTACTTGTCAGCGTTGCATGTCACTTGAAGGGCGTATGGAGTTGCCGGTTGGAGGGGAGGTGGGGGAGACCCACGCCGATTTCGCTCGTGGAGTATTGTAAGCAAACAACGCCACAGATTGTCTTGAAGCTCGGTTCGCAGAAGAAACAACGTCTCTGTAAACTGGAGACATTACATGAAGTGGGGTATTTTTGTCAAAGACAATTCTTGTTGTTTTTGTCTTATCGCCTTACGTTGCGCTCGCACGATTCTCGGGGTTTTCACTGCGATACTATGATCTTTTTTGGAACTAGTTGGGTAAGATCGATATTGACAAGATTTGTATTTCTAATAAATCAGGAGCCATTTCTAGCCGTTCTCCCGAGTTGTCACACCGGTGGCAACCAAGAAGCTCATGCAAAGAACCTCTACATCTACACAAACATACACGAGGTAGTTGAAGTGTTAGCATGAATCGTATCTGAGACATATATGTAAGCTTTCCTGGGCTAAATTTTTGAGATTAACCTGTTTTCCTTTCTGAAAAGGGCACTTCAGTCGAAGTACCATCTGAACTACGCGGTCTCAATCAGAATACCATGCAGTGTCATGAAAGGATTGTGTTTTCTCAGAAACAATCCGTACATTCAGGCAGGCTTCAGGTTGCGACATCTCCTTCTCATGTCCATATATGCTTCTGTCTTTATCTCAACTGTGGCGTTTGTGTTGCGCCCTGTCCTTGTGATGAGCTTAGCTTTACAAAAGGTTATTCTAGTTTCATTCTATCTATAGTTTCCTTTCATATTGTCAAGAGTTGTACACGGGTGAGGCGAGTATTGCCATGAAATCTACTAGACCATACCTCTAACCGAAGCTCGTCTACGCTTCTTACGTTCGGCACAATCTCCAAATATGGAGAGACATTGCAAGTAGCAAACTTGTAATGGATCACGACATTGTCTACAATGTCACTTTACAGTACTTATAATCAAAGGGTTGACCATTTTACTCAAACCAATATTTAAACTTCTTACTTCACGACTATTAAAGTCATACGAAGACTCGGTATCTATCATTTCATCTCATACTCTGTTCCTGCAGCATCTAGAACGGACTCGTAGCCCTAGCGCAAACATTGGAGGACAACTTCATACAAACTTCACGATGGTTACAGACAAGGTAGAAGGCAGTGTCACAGGTGAGACTTATGCTCTGCGCAACCTGCCCATACTGACATATAATAGCAAAATATACTCCAGCTATGGTATGTTTACGTTCTCATATACTTAATGATTAGCAAGCGGTCGCTGACGCAAGAACATAGCCTGAAGGTCGTGTCCCACATCAGGTTGCCTGTATCGAAGAACGCGTAACCCTCGAAGAACGTAAAAACCTTCAAGAGCGCAAAAACCACGAAGAACGTATAAACCTCGAAGACCCCAACATCCACGAAGACCCCAGCATTCTTGAAGAATCCAAAGTCCACGAAGAAAAAAATAAGACAGAGCTGAGGACTGCGCCTCACAAAGAGCTTAGTGATGATGACGATGTCAACTGGAAGGAAAGTTACGAAGGGCTATGGGACGTTATGTCGTGGACTGTGTGGATCACTATCATCGTGATAGCAATTAGAGTGTAAATTTCCATAGCCAGTTCGTAGACAAAGACTAGAGTAGGGTACGTCGAGACGTCACGAAATTCTTACGTAGACACGCGCTCGCTTGTGCCACCAACCCATCACCTCGCGTGTCAAGAACCAAGGCTTACCAGCCTCCGCTACGTCATCGCTTCACACATGCAAATTGGGCAAAACCACCATGTCCTAATTGCGCATTCTCCACTCTCCAAACTAACAAATAAGTACATTCTTGCAACCGTATTCTTAAAAAAATTGGCATCGTCAAAAACATTTATTGTACTCCGCTTTTCAAGATGGGCGCATTCCTATCTTCCGTCATCGCGCCTATCGCCCTCCCACTAGGCTCCTTCCTCGCCATACCCATGTTCAGCTCGTGGTCTACGGGCTTAAACCTCATATTCCTCTCTGTCGCATGGACAACAATCGCGGCATCTTATTCGCCTCTACAACTGGAACTCGTTGCTCCCTTCATCCTGCGACTATCACTGTACATCATACCCAGCCTTATCTTTCTTATCTTCGACATTGGTGTGCCTAGTCTTGCGGTTGAATTCAAGAGCCAGGGGAAATGGGGGATCCCAAGTAACCAAAGGGGTGGTGCAAGGGCAGTGAGAAGGGTAGTAGCGTGGAGTTGTGCCAATGTACTGCTTACGGTTGCGCTGCAAGCGGGTATTGAGTTTCTTGTGACGGATGTGTTCCAAATGAGGAGTCTACTACGCATCAAGGGAAGTAGATGGGGGCTCAATCACTTGCCGAATCCTTGGACCATGGTAAAGCATGGCAGCATTGCTTTTGTGACGCGAAACGTGAGTTGGCTTTTCCGTGTTCTGCGAGTCAGCTTTTACTAACAGTCAAGTTAGATCCTCCAATACTATATCCATACTCACCTCCTGCATTCACCCGCTGGTGGAGCTCTGTCAACACTCCACCAAAACTGGCACCACAGTATCCGGATTCCTTACTCTTTCGTGGCAAACTACGATCATCCAATCTGCCATCTTTTGCACCGTTTTCTTCCTTTGTACCTCCCTGCAATCGCATTGCGGATGCACATATTGACCTATCTCATCATGGTTGGACTCTTCAGTCTCGAAGAGACATTTGTGTACTCTGGCTACAACGTCTTACCGTCAACCATCATGTTAAGGGGCATGGCACGTCGTGCTGATGCGCATATGATGAGTGAGGGGGAAGGAAACTATGGGTGTTTGGGTGTGTTAGACTGGTGTCATGGAACAACTTTGGGCAAGGATGTGGTGGAAGACCTCAAGGCAGAAATGGAAAAGCACAACGTAGAAGCCAAGGCAGGAAAGGCTATGGACGAAGCAGGGAATGCAGCAAACGGGCTTGCCAGTAGACTTGGAAGATCCAAAAAAGGTAAAGGAAGGAAGTGAATTGCACATCAACACAAGGTGGGACACGGAAAGGGGCAGTGCAATTGGCGCAATTGGTCCTTGAGGCATGTGTTCAGGTCGGTTGTGGTCGCTTCTGATACCTTTACGTCATAATCGGATGGAGCTTTTGTGGTAGCCGGCGCAGTCATCGGTCGAACAATGTCAATGTCTGTAACTCTATTTCATGCATCAGTACTCGATTACCGCCCTGTATGTACCGCGCCAATTGAACGCCCAACTATGACATCACGCAAGCGGAGACCAAATGTTCACTTCTGGACCGTCTCAGATTCGCTTGCTCGTTATAAAGTCTTATGGTAAATGCCTTGGCGGTATCCTCCATGAAAAAAATTGGCTGCCCTGCCGCTGCGGTTCTTGATCCTCGCTAGTACGGCTGCAGTATGCCGAAGTCATCTTTCATCCCATGCACTGAACGCCGAATGCCCGATCGTTATCCGTCGCTTAGAAGACCATCGCGTGAGGCCTGTCTGAGCTGCGGAGACTGAAGCTGGCACTAAGGTAGTCCGCAAGGTGGGCTTCCTTCTTGATGGTGGCCAGGAGGGCCTTGTCGATGGCCTTCTGGTCCTCGACACGGTCCTTGGAGGTCTCCTTCTTCTGTTGCGATTGTTAGTATCGCCGCATTAAAGCGCTCGTCGTAGTTACGCACCTCGGGCTTCTCGCCCTGCTTGAAGAAAGCGTCCTCGCCAGGCTTGTGGGGGGCCTTGTCCTTGGTGAAGTAGCCGTCTTCGCTGGCCTTCTCAATAACCTTCTCGTCTACGCCTGCAAGGTCGACCTTGGTGGAGGTAGCGATGACATAGCGGGCGTTTACTCGGCGGAGGGGAACACCGTTAACTTTGAAGGGACCGGTAACAAGGAGAACACCCTGGGCAAGGTGCTTGAGGACAACGACGCGCTTGCCGCGGAAGCGGCCAGCAAGGAGGATGACGACGGTACCGGGCTGGAGAGACTGGCGGACCTTTGCAGGGCGGACAGTCTTGCGGGCCTTTGGTCGCAGTTAGCGGAGCTCCAGAAGATGCTCTATTCTCCCAAGTTCCACAATGGCGCACCCGCTGCACGCAGGCACATTGATTCGTTTCCCGTCTCTTTGCAATTCTCCGCTTTGCCTTGACGCTCCCGGTTCTATCGCGAACGTACCTTCTTGGGGACGGCAACGTCCTCAGCAGGGTAGTACTTGCTGGCCTTCTGGCTGTGGTGCGGTATCGACCTCTCCCCCTTGGAGAACTTCTTGGTGGTGGGCTTCGTGTCCTCTTGTGTGGCCGCCATTTCGTTTCGCTGTGGTCGTTAGTGCTGGTCGGTGGTGATGGCGATGGTCGGAATTTCGTGAAATCCTCCAGTGTGTGCCAAGCTGTCCAATCGATACGCGTGACCGGGCCGAGCATTGTTCCGGGGCGCTCGGAGCTTCCCGCCGCGTCGCCGCCAGCTCCACCGAAGTGGCCTGGGAAGCTCGAACATCATTGTCCCCAGCATCACAAACACCACCCCAAACATGTCCATTCAGCCACTGATCACCTTCAAGGCCGGCCAGTGCGAGCTCACGGTAAGCTGGATCGAGGTGTGCCAATGACATTACTTGTACTAATCGCACATCCAGCGCCGAGATGGCAACCAGCAGACGGTCAAGCCAATCCCGACACCTGGTTACGTCTACCTTTACCAGGGAGAAGACGGTTTGTGCGCAGCGACATCACCCCGTGCATCAGACTGACGGTGCCAGAATTCGTGCACTTTTGCTGGCGGCCCCGCGACAGGCCCCTTGACCAGTCCGAGCTTGACCTCATCATGATCCCCGGCGACGGCTCCTTCCTTCCATACACTGGCAAAGAGTCAGCAGAAGACTCAGACAATCTGAGATCACCTACCGATGGCCGCATCTACGTCCTCAAGTTCTCGTCGAGTTCACAGCGCTACCTCTTCTGGTTACAATCCAAGTCGGAACACCCACGTGGCGCCGCATGGTTCAGCGAGCGTGATCAAAAGATTGGTCAGATCGTTGATCTGCTGCTGACTGGCGAGGAAATTGATGTGCAGGCTGAACTCGCCGGTCTCTCTGACCCGCACGGCGGCAACGACGAAGACGAGACGATGGAAGACGTAGACCATTCATCTAGCCGAAACCGCCACGGTAGTACCGGAGGCGCTGGAGCGGATGCTACCGGTGGAGACATCCGAGAGGAGGGCGAAGAGTCCCGTGAAGGAGGTGCTGATGGCGGCAGAGCGTAGGTTCCGTCTACTTGTAATTATATGCGGCGTTGTGGCGTAGTGGAATCACTGAAAGCAACCGAAACTACTGTGGAAGACCATACCAGAGTCCCAATGTAGAGAAGAAAAAAACTCGAAAGGACATTCTGTCACGATACGGCGTTTGGGAAGAAGCATAAGCCCAACCAAGAACATGGGATATTGGCACTGGCTGCTCATGTAACAACAATAGAAAAATAAGCATCATGCTACGTCTTCCACCGGCCACGCCACGGCGCCCGCTCTATTTCTCTCTCTTGAGCTTCAGCATCCTGAGATATCGAGCTAATATTTCGACAGAGCCGCGTCAGGCGATGTCTCGGCAATTGTCTCCAACTTCATGGACTCGCTCAAAGGCAGCAACATGGGCGGCGGTAGCAGCAGCTCGCGCCAACAAGGTTCCGGCGCACCCTTCACCACGCTCCTCGATCTCCTCTGGCCGTCGCACACCGTCCCCACCGTCCAAAACGCATCCGATGACATCATCGACGCTCTCTGCGCCCAACTCCCCACCACGCCATTCCTCCTCGAAGCCGAAGTCGAAGATGTCGACCAAATTGATCCAAACTCTGAGACTGCCCAAATGGCTATCCAGACACTTAGCCGCGAGGAGAAAATCGACGTCCTCACCAGGATTCTGCGCGCGCCGCAGTTAAGGGCTGCGCTAGGTAGTCTGACTGAAGCACTTAAGACGGGTGCGTTGCCGACTGTTAGTCAAGCTCTGAAGGTTGATGTTGAGAATGGGGGTTACATGAGGGGCGGCGCTATGCCACTGGGTGGCGGAGATGCGGTCAAGGCGTTTTTGGATGGTGTCAAGAAGACGGTGGAGAAGGAGAAGAAGAAGGGAGGTGATGAGATGGATACGAGCTAGATGTCGCCCCGTATAGATGTGGTGGTGGTGGTGGTGAATGGGGGAGGTTTGATATGACTTCATGCTGTATGATGACTGCATATGACTTATGGTAGATATTAGAAGAATGGGACCGGCATGTCAGTCAGTACTTGGAGAAACTACATCAGTATCTTATCTTTTCAAATACTTGGTTTTGTCAGGATGTCTGGTTTATGATACTGACTCCCGTTTATGATACTCTGACAAAAGTTCTAGATTAGTACAAGATAATAAATACGCACACCCGTCAACTGTACCACACATGTGGCACAGTTGATTTTGTGAAGGGTGCAGGGGAAAACCTGGAGAAAGTCGTAACACATGACGGATGACTCGAGTGAGCGAGAAATACGAAGGGCGGCTAGGAGTCATCAACACGAAGGACGAATCAGGAAAATGTAAAAGCTGTGGTGACAGTAGCACGACGCTCATAACAGGTTGTCAAACATCCATTCACCAAAGTCCAGAAAACACGCAGACGCAAGGGAAGGGTTTGGACCAAGGCATAGATAATTGACCATGATGCCTATGATCATACTGAATATTGTAAATTTGAAAATGGCTAGTGCAACGACAACCCCCTTCCCCATGATGTGAACACCGTGCCATCAAACTCCATGCCACCAAATGCTCAAACAAACAGAAAAGGACGCTACAAACACTTGTACTACTAATATCGCTGCACTAGTAGCTTCGTCCGAACAAGATCCACTGCTTGGCTGGAGTCGTGCACGTGGGGTTGATGCACTTGGTCTTGCCAGGCTCAATACCCTCGGGCTGGTCGAAAGGAATGCACAAACTCTTCGCGCCCATGGCAGGAGCTTGCTTGTCTTCAGCGACACCATCACCCAACGCTGTCCTGGCGCTCTTGGCCTTGACTTCATCCTCGCACTTGTCACCCTCACAGTGAGGAACGAGAACAACGTTCTTGGCATTAAGAGTGGGAACGAAGTCGTCCCAGTTAGTGAGCTGTACGCGGTGGCTGCGGAAGGTCTTGTCAGCCTTTTCGAACATGTCATTTTGGATCTGCTCGAGCAGCTTGGGAACTTCTTGTGTGAGGTCATCGACGTTGATGGTACCACGTGCAGCATCCTTGTCGTCGATGTCGCGGCGCGAGGTGGTGACGACGCCCTTCTCAGCATCCTTGGGACCGAACTCGATTCGCAGAGGGATACCCTTGAGTTCCCAGTCGTTGAACTTCCAGCCAGGGGAGTAACCCTCACGGTAGTCGGTCTCAACGCGAACGCCTGCGTCTTTCAAGTCATCTGAAATCTTCTTGACCTTGCTGTAAAGGCTCTCCTTATCTTCGGCAGACATCCTACTACAGTTAGTCACACGTTTCTTAAGGACGCGTGGGTAAAACATACTTGGCTGTAACACCAACAGGGATAACGACAACCTGGATTTCAGCCACCCGAGGAGGGATGACCAAACCCCGGTTATCACCGTGAGTCAGAATCATGACACCGATTGAGCGGGTAGTCAGACCCCATGAGTTTTGCCAGACGTGGACGTGCTCTGACTTGCCGGACTCCTTCGCATGAGGGTCCTCGACTGTGATGTTGAACATCTTTGAGAAATGCTGTCCCAGGCAATGGGAAGTTGCAGCCTGAATACCACGGCCTGTTGCAGGAATGAAACCTTCAATGGTTGTGGTGTAGTCGGCTCCAGGGAACTTCTCATTCACGGTCTTGGTACCCTTGACGACAGGAACGGCGAGCAAGTTTTGGTAGACATCAGAGTACCAGTCCAAAATTTGCAGAACCTCTGCACCAGCCTCTTCTTTTGTAAGATGCGCAGTGTGACCTTCTTGCCAGAGGAACTCGCGTGATCGGATGAAAGGCATAGGGTCTAAACAGAGATTAGATAATGTCAAGGATCATGCTTCGCAAACATACGCTTGAACTCCCACCGAACGACGTTGTTCCATTGGTTAAGCTTCAGGGGCAGGTCGCGATGGGACTGGATCTTGCGAGCGAAGTAAGGGTACATGGCGGTCTCGGAGGTAGGGCGCACAGCGACAGGCTTCTCGAGGTCAGACTTGCCACCTTTTGTGACCCAGGCGACCTCAGCAGCAAAACCCTCAACGTGCTCCTTTTCCCTCTCCAAGTTGTCTGCGCTAATGAAGATTGGAAAGTAGGCGTTCCTGACTTTGAGTGTCTTGATCTGCGCGTCGAACCAAGACTTGATGTTCTCCCAGATTGCGTACGAGGAGGGTTCAAGAATGTAGCATCCGGCAACATCATAGTATGAGATCATCTGACCCTTGGTAATGACCTGCTGGTACCATTCTCCAAGATCAACCTCTTTCGCGACATCGATACCGATGAGCGCTGATCCCTCAATCTGTTGCAGTGTCAACATGGCGAAAACTCCAATCGCAGCTCCAATCGGGGGGTCGGACCTTCTTCTTTTGTTGCTGAGGTTTCTTAGCAGCCTTTTGGGGGTTGCCGTCCTTCTTGCTCTTCTTGGTCTCGGAAATGGAAAGATCCTTCATCTGACCGTCGGCTGCCGTAGCTTCAGCCATATTGGGTCTGTTGTAGGCGGGGAATGTTAGCACAGTTAAAGGTACAGATAAAGCAGTAGTATTCTCTACAATAGCTTCACGTTTCTTGAAAATGTGTTTATAGTAGTGGTTGCTCAGGTAGCCCGTATTTGGCAAGTGTAGGAAGTGTTATAGGGGATGTTGGCGGGGCAGGGCGGGGTATCTGACGCGACTTGAGAATGCTTACATGCAATTGAGGAACAAAGAGGATATTTTATAGGCGGGTTGGACGTGTCAGAAGGGAGATGCGTCACAGCTACAGTCAAGGAGCTTGAGCAGGTGGAAAGGGCGGTCTTGGGCGCAGGCTCGTGTGAGGGCAGCGTCCAATGTGTGGAGGGGCCGAGTCATCGGCGCAAGGGTCCACTTTAGCGCGACTGGCACAGCAGCGGAGCTACAATTCGCCGACGCGGGCGGCGGGCGTGCTGGAGATTTTCTGGACCGCGTAGAGGCAGCAAACAACACAGCGACACAGCTTGGAATACGACGACATGGCAGGAATCTTCGAGCAGTCACGCAGCGGGGGCACTCTGTGTAAGCTTGGCCAGCTCTGGTAGCGGAGAGCAGGACTATGGACTAACGGGCAAAACAGTCCTTGGAGGCCAGAAAATCAGCGGCCAGGACATTCGCGACCAGAATGTCCTTGCAACAACAGCCATTGCCAATGTCGTCAAGTCGTCCTTTGGGCCTTCGGGTCTCGACAAGATGATGGTCGACGACATTGGCGATGTCACAGTCACCAACGACGGCGCCACCATCCTCAGTCTGCTCGACATCGAGCACCCCGCAGGCAAAATCCTCGTCGACCTCGCACAGCAGCAGGACAAGGAGGTTGGAGATGGCACAACTTCGGTCGTCATAATAGCAGCCGAGCTACTGCGGAGAGCCAACGAGCTCATGAAGAACAAGATTCACCCCACCACAATCATTACAGGCTACCGGCTGGCTCTGAGGGAGGCTGTCAAGTACATGAACGAGAACATTAGCACAAAGGTCGATGCCCTGGGCCGGGACTCGCTAGTCAACATTGCAAAGACATCCATGTCCAGCAAGATCATCGGCTCCGACTCTGACTTCTTCGCCAATATGGTCGTAGACGCTATGACTGCTGTCAAGATGACAAATAACAAGAACGAGGTCAAATACCCAGTAAAGGCTGTCAATATCCTCAAGGCACACGGTCAGAGCGCTACCCAGTCGATACTCGTCAAGGGCTATGCCCTCAACTGCACAGTCGCCTCGCAAGCTATGAAGACACGCATCACCGACGCCAAGATTGCCTGTCTCGACATCAACCTGCAGAAGGAGCGAATGAAGCTGGGCGTACACATCACCATTGACGACCCGGAACAGCTGGAGAAGATCCGCGAACGTGAGGCTGGCATTGTTACTGAGCGTATTGAAATGATCCTGAAGGCTGGTGCCAACGTCATCTTGACCACAAAGGGAATCGATGACCTCTGCCTAAAGCACTTTGTCGAGAAGGGTGCCATGGCAGTGCGAAGGTGTAAGAAGGAAGATCTACGGAGGATAGCCAAGGCCACTGGAGCTACCCTCGTCAGCACACTCTCCGACTTGAATGGCGATGAGAAGTTTGAGGCAGCCAACTTGGGTCACGCAGAGGAGGTATCACAAGAGCGCATCTCAGACGATGAGTGTATCCTTGTCAAGGGCACCAAGGCTTTCTCCTCTGCATCCATCATCCTGCGAGGAGCAAACGACTATGCCCTCGATGAGATGGAGCGATCAGTGCACGACTCATTATCTGCCGTCAAGCGTACGCTGGAGAGTGGACGTATTGTCCCAGGTGGTGGCGCCGTCGAGACTGCGCTGCACATCTACCTGGAAGAGTGGGCAACGTCAGTGGTAAGTTGATTCCAACATTTCTTTTCCAGGATTCCGTTGTTAACCATACATGCAGGGTTCTCGTGAGCAGCTGGCGATAGCTGCCTTTGCACAGTCCCTACTCGCCATTCCAAAGACTCTCGCAATCAACGCAGCCAAGGATGCCACTGAGCTAGTTGCTAACCTACGGTCGCGACATGCTCTTTCACAGCGTACAGTGAACCCAGCCGACCCCTCATCGCAAGATGCCAAGCAGCTTGCAAAGTCCAAGAACTACAAGAACTACGGTTTGGATCTTACCAATGGCAAGGTACACGACACGCTCAAGGCTGGTGTGCTGGAACCCAGCATGAGCAAAGTCAAGCAGTTGAAGTCGGCAGTGGAGGCGTGTGTTGCTATTATGCGAATCGATACCCTGATCAAGCTGGATCCGGAAGAGCAAGGCGGCGGTGACGATGGGCATGGACATTAAAATCGCGTAAAGTTTATGCGGGAAAGAAATAGTCCAGAAAAGATAACGACAGCGTAATGAAAAGGCTTCGACATGCCCACGTGCACAACTACAACCCTCGCTGTGCATACGGAATCAACCTTGACTAACTTGAAATGACTGACAGTTGCGGCTTAGGCGCAAGGCTCTTTGGGGCGGAAATCATACCATGATGAGGGGTCGATCAACCCGTGTCGTCCCAAACGAGCCGTTGGCGTACCGGTGAGGCATGTACACCCCGAGCAGCGACCGAGGGTTGCCTGGCGGTCACTTTAAAAGGGAAGTAATGGGGCTAGCGGTTGGTGCCGTGGCCTATCAGAATGGTGGCTACACGACACGGGCGGGTACCGCCTGGCTGTGCTGGCTCAGCTCGCTTACCCTTGAACGTCACTGCACCATGTTCGCTGTACAATCGCTGGCCTGACAACAAGGAAAATACAGAAATGGACATGGAGAGAACCACAGACTGAAACATCAAGACCGAAAAATTGGAGATGTACAGCAGCGGGAGTGCTGTGAACATTGGGAAATGCAGGGCAATACTACTCCTGCAAGACTCATCTCCCTCTGCAGGTCGGATGCCTTGGCACGCTACCCCAGCTGAACAGCCTTCATTGTGCTCGTCCCAGAACTGTACTGACATGCAAGCCCCAGCGGGTCTCTGCGTCGCTGCGCGCCTGACGGTGCTGGAATTAGCATCGCTTGTAGCCCAAACCGTATGTAGGTACCTAGCCCAGTGAAATCTACATTAGCCCATGGTTCCCCCCCCCTTTCTGCTACTGTTCTTCCAATCCATACCAATGGCATCCGTTATGCTCGGACCTTTGCTACTCGCCCTTCTGGTTCAAGATGGCGCTGCTGCTATCATGGCCGCACCGCGGGCTGCGATTACTCCAGCACCAGTGCTAAAGAGAGCCGTCACTACCATTGGATACATTTCTACACGAGAATACGATGGCACTACGTACTGTGAGTCGATATACTCAGTCTACTCTGATTGTTACTGACCTGTCAAAGGGGACACAATCACAGCCAATGAACAGGGCAATGCAATCGCGACATCCAGCAACCTGTTCCAGATCTGTGACCCAGCAAAGCCATGCACGTTCTTTTCCTGCTCAGGTGACTATGTCATCATGCCTTCTTCCTCAATCTTTTGGTATGTTGATTGCATGAACTATGTTCTGTCTTTACCTAAAGTTGCTAATTCATATCGCGCAGTGGAGGAGAATCTAGCACGTGTAGTTACTGGGAATTGGCCACAGACATCAACGACAAAACCCCACTGACGAACTACTGGTGTGATGCCAAGACAAGTGTTGGAGGCATCATCTACAGGACAACGCCAGAAGCTGGTGAGCCAACCTTTCGGCAATGTCGTTAGATAGCATTTCTGACAGAATATTCTACAGGAGCAGCAACAAACACAGCAGCCAGCACTACTTCCACCAGGGCAGCACCCTCCATAACCTTCACATCGGCCACTAATATCGCAACGGATGTGACATCCATTTCTAGCTCAGGGCCAGGTTTGGGCGAAACCAACGATGGTGGTAGCTTGACTAAGCCCAAAAAGAAAAGCTCAACGCCAATAGGACCCATAGTCGGTGGTGTCGTTGGCGGTGTCGCAGTTCTAGCCGGCATAATCATCGCCATCTGGATGATCCTCAAACGCAAGAAGAAGAACAAGACCGACACCAACAACATCACTCAAACCGCACAAGTCCCTCCCGCTGCTCCCCCCGCAGTGCAACAAAACGCCCAACAGCCACCCGCAGGCGTCCAATACTACCACGAACAAAAGCCCGTTTCCCAACCACAGGTACAGCAAGTACCTCCTCCCCAGCCATATGGCCACTATGACCCCAACGCCCAACCAGCCCCCGCACAACCCTTTTACGACCCCAATGCTCAAACGGCATACGCGCAGCAGTCGCAAGCCGGATACGGCGCGCCTTCTCCCGACAAGACCCCCGCACCCTTGGCTACCGGCCAACAGACACATGCATATTACGCAGATAACGCGCCGATTAGCCCTGTGCCACAGTATTCGCCGAGCCCATCACCCGCGATCCCAGCCAATGTGAGTGAGTTGTCGAGTAGCAGGATGTAAATACATTTGTGGATATGAGATGGGATGAAAATAAAATGAGATTGTATAATGGTTATGTTTATGTAGTCTTGCTTAGCGTGAGTGGATGGATGGGAAGGCAGTGTGTGAGAAGGGATGTTGATAGTGATGATTTCGGACTTAATGATACCCTCCTTTAATGAACAGAACAAGCATATGAGCCGCATGCATGAATTCATGTTTTGATGGGCTATCTTACAACACCTAGTGAATTCGTATATCTAACGCTTTGCTCTAGCAGACGGCACCCTCGATATTCGAAAGCTTCTCTACTACTTATCTCACGTGCAATTACCACCTCAACTTCCGCAAAAAGCAATCCACGGGTAACCTGGGACCTCAAGACTCAGGGGGTCTGCGGCGCAACACACTGCACACATCAGTGATGCATAACCACGCCACATTGCCACTTGTATGAATTCATTGAATTCATGACTTCCAGGAAAGAAGCGGTTATTGGACAGCATAAACAGCGCCAAGTGTGACTTCATTTCCACATTTGTCGTATTGGTATCAGATTTGTACGCTAGTGCTTGATTTGTAACTCGCATCATCACTGGGTCGTCTTTAGAGAAACACCGTAGTTTCTGATTTAGATACGCCACGTTTCCTTGGGCAGCACTAGGCAATGTCAATGTTTTCGGTGCTTGTTTGTTTGTTTTTTTCGTTGCCTGAAAGAAGAAATGAATGTGGTTTGAGACGGCGGTTTCGATTATCAATGTCGGGAAGTATTGACGGCCAGTATGCGATTCATGACACCTCAGTGTGTGCCGTCGCTAGAGTACATTCTTTTTCGATTTTCCGGATGCTTCTGAGATGAATGTTTAGCTCATACCAGTCTACTCGTCGCCGGATTTACCAAGGTTACTGCATTTGAGGGAGCACTGAATCGCGGTATAGTCAGTGCAATGTGCCTATAAGTGAACGTTTCTCATTAGAAATGCCTAGAGACTAGAAGAAAGCAGTACTCAGTCTGTTTCAGAAAACTCGAATGATGGCTGGCGAGTTTTATTTGAACAAGGACAACGTGTTATGTATACCGAACTGACCATTTCCACAACATGGGATATTTGCTGGATCGATTGCACTTATTATTATTGAAGAGGTATCACACGTTACCAAAGCTACATGGGACGTAGGTGGTGGCTGAGTTGAGGGAAACTTTAGTTGGGGTTCGGCGTAATAGAGAAGTAGGCAGCATAGCCCGCTCCGCAGTGCAGCCATCTTATCGCGACCAATGGGCATTTGTATTCGATGCAGGTGCATCGATAACGACAACTACATCATCTGGTTTTCTAACTATCAAAGTTAAACTGTTTTCTGTAAACAACGCGGAACTGGGTAGTTTCTAGTCTCCGGAACCAACCCGTCTCTTTCTCACCTCACCTTCTCCGTCGGAAAAGATAAGACGGGTCATATATGTACACCACACCGCTCAACAACATGCTTAGTTGAACAAGCTTTATTGGACATATATAAGGCCTGACTCCAGACAATTATTTGTATTCGTAGTGCAACAAGTAAAATAAACAATGGCTCGACCGTACGAAAACGCAAACATCGACCAACTCCAACGTGATGCAGACGACTGTCTACTCACATACGGAACGGCCTTCCACCCCGAGATCATCACATCTACAGACGACATCTATGTCGAAACCGCATCCGGCCATCGTATGATGGACGTAGGTCAACCTCAACTTTCGACCATCTCCACCAAATAGACCAAAGCTAAATCCTCCATCACAGTTCACTTCCGGCCAAATGAGCACCCTAATCGGCCACGGCCACCCAGAAGTCGTCAGCGTAATCCAAACCCACGCCCAGCACCTCGACCACCTCTTCAGTGGCATGATCAGTCCCCC
This sequence comes from Bipolaris oryzae ATCC 44560, assembly GCF_000523455.1. Lineage (NCBI taxonomy): Eukaryota > Fungi > Ascomycota > Dothideomycetes > Pleosporales > Pleosporaceae > Bipolaris > Bipolaris oryzae. Next base: position 170,738 of record NW_006911280.1, read on the forward strand.
CGTCATCAGCCTTGCCAAACGCCTCACTAGCGTCGCCCCGCCCGGCCTCGACAAAGCCTTCTTCCTCAGCACCGGCGGCGAAAGCAACGAGGCCGCCATCCGCCTCGCCAAGTTCTTCACTGGAAAATTCGAAATCGTCGGCCTCGCAGCGTCCTGGCACGGCATGACGGGTGCATCGCTCGGAGCACAGTATCACGCAGGCCGTTCGGGGTACGGGCCCAATATGATTGGGAATTTGGCGCTGCCGACGCCGAATGCTTATCGATCGATTTTCCGGAGGGGAGATGGGGGGTATGATTGGGAGACGGAGCTGGATTACGGGTTTGATTTGCTAGACAAGCAATCGTGTGGCTCGCTTGCTGCTGTTATTGTTGAGCCCATTTTGTCGAGTGGGGGGATGTTGGAACTTCCGCCGGGTTATCTCAAGGCGTTGAAGCGGCATTGTGAGAAGAGGGGGATGCTGCTTATCATCGATGAAGCGCAGACTGCGCTGGGGAGAGCTGGTGATATGTTCGCTTTCACGCATCATGCTGAGGATGAGGGCGTGGTGCCTGATATCCTTACTCTAAGCAAGACACTGGGGAATGGTATGCCGCTTAGCGCTGTGCTGACGTCGAACAAGATCGCCAGTCATGCGAAAGAGAATGGGTTTTTGTTTTATACGACGCATATTAATGATCCGCTTCCTGCAGCTGTCGGAGACAAAGTGCTCGAGATAGTGATTAGAGACGACCTTTGTGCTCGTTCCAAGCGGCTCGGTGTCAAACTTCAAGCTGGACTCAAACGGCTTCAGTCTCGCTATGGATGTATTGGCGATGTACGTGGTCGTGGTCTCATGGCTGGTGTGGAGATTGTCAGTGACAGGAAGACCAAGGCTGGTGCTCCTGATGTCGGAGCTGCGGTATCGCAGAAGATGGAAAAGATGGGGCTGTGGGCACAATTGGCTACGATGGCGTCATTTGGTGGTGTTTTTAGAATTGCACCACCAATTACCGTCACGGAAGAGCAGTTGGATGCTGCGTTGGGGATTATTGAGGAGGCGTTGAGGACAACCCCTGGCACGATGCCATTGTATGTGACAGATGAGGCAGCGGTAGATGGCCAATCTGTTGGGGAGTCAAACATCTAATTTTGGCACCATAGAGTTTCACATTGCGAGTGTTGAACTTTGTTTATTTTTTATCCATGTAAGGATACTGGGGAAAAGACGCCTAGTAAACGTCATCACCTGTCGAACAAACCAAAAGTCACTTGCAGGCAAAAATGAGAACAGATATTGTGATCAATGACAAGATTTTGACATTTGTAAGCTATAGACAAATCGGGTTGATAAAGATAGTATATACAGAAAAGAATCCACCAGCTCAGCTAGCACAGCACGTAACCAAAAACCACGTCTGTCATCTTCCAATCATTCAGAGAGCCATCAGGGCCATTCGTTTAATCTTCTGAGAGAAGAATTTATGGGCAGCTGACGGTGATCTGGGCGTTACCAGTGGAGAAGTAACCCTCAGTGGCAACAATCTGGTAGTAGTGCTGACCAAGGTTCATGCCCTTGCTGGCCCAGGCGTCAAAGTGAGTCTTCATGTTGACGGAGCCGGAAGAGCGCTTGTTCTGACGAACAGACCAATACTGCTGAAAGGTCCTGGTGCCATCAATGGAAGGCTGGTTGGTACGGGTCGACTGAGCAATCTTGTAAGAAGATCCATCAGAGGTGACGGTACCCTTGTTCTGGGACTGGGAAGAGGGGTCGTAGGTGCCGAAGTTCTCAACGACATAGTACTCGACAAGGGGGTTGCGGGTCCAGCCGTAGATGGCAAGGTAGGAGTTGCCATTGTAGTTGTAGGTACCAGAGTAGGTGATGGTACTGTATCGATGTTAGTGTCTGTAGTATATCAGAGTTGAGTGAGGCAGTGTCCTTACCGGGCAGTTCCTGGGTTCCATCCCTTTCCACCGACGAGGTTGCCACCGCTTCCCCAGCTTACGCTGTAGCTACCACCGGCACCGTTGGTGTAGGTAGCGCGGGCACCGCCGTCAGACCACCAAGACCAGAAGCAGCCGTTGTGGGTACCCTCGCCGTTGGGGGTGTTCTGGCGGGCAACGAGAGACACATCAGTGGCGGGGGCGGCAAGAGCGCCGGTAGCCGCAACAGCAGCAGTGATGATGGAGGTGAAAGAAACCATTTTGATGGTGTTGTTGTTAAGTGAATGAGGCGAAGGGAAGTGGTAGTTGTGGTGATGGTTGGTGAGGATAGTATGCCTTGGAGACGACTCAGGATGGCTTTATACTCGCCCTCCCCTGGTATGTGAGTGGAAACAAGACCGGATGTTGTGCACAGCCAAGACAAACATCCTCGTCATGGTAGCGGTGTTTCCATCTGCTAGAGTAATATCGGCTAGGATGTAGATCGAGAAGCAGGCAGGGCGGAAAGTAGGCAGCAATCTGTTTGACTTGGCTTTTTCGTAAAGAAAGCGCTCAGGAGGAGCTGGTGGGAGCCAATGGAAGAAGAGAGGTAACGAAAAGTTTCGTATTTTGAGAAAAATCAGCCATGGTGGTTGGCTACAGAGATGAAACGGTATGGGTGGGGCAAGGCTGTGAAGTCATTTACTTAGAGGCCGCAATCTGCTACGTCCGGACATGTGGCTCCCAAAAGGAATCGCGCTACAGCAGCGGCGGAGACTACCCTCTGCACTCAAGCCTCCCACTGTTCCGCATGCATGTGCCAAGCTTTCCACTTTTAATCTTTGCCCACGGTTAAACAATCGCTTGGCAGGAGTCGCGAAGCCAACAGCCGTGAGCTTGTTTAATCAAACTGAAGCCATGGAACTCGTGTGGCGCTTGGGCGTGGCGAAAACGATGCGTAGAGCTGACCAGTCGTTCCTGATTCCGGGTCTATTATTGAACATGGCGTACAGGTAGAAAGGGCGCTGTGTAACGGGGTGTATCTTGGTGCCCAGACAGTGGAAGCGTAGTTGCTGATAAGAAGGGGCTAAGATCTGCGACGAAGGCGTCCAACTCTGATGAAAACCGCAAATTTGCCGGACCCACGTGTCATGCGCTCTGGCTTCTCTTCGTAAAAACGCATTTGTTCTAGACCAGAAGGCTAGCAAAGGAAACATTCATCCTTCCAAAAAAAACATTCCGGGTGACGGGATACTTACTCCACCGTTGACGATGGAAGTCTCCACGCCGCGCCGAGCCAGGTGGGGGCCCGGGTTTCATCAACATTGCTGCCACGACCTGGCAAACGTCACGCAACAGCCGCACATCCGAGAAATGCCTGTTTCCTTCACCAGACCCATTGGCAATATAGCCAGGGTGTATGTAAATGATTTTCTTCGTTGTTGTGCGTTGGCGCATGAAGCCATGACAACATACGCATATCAGGTCATGCACATTACATTTCCTTCTGCCGGCTAGACAAGTTACACTAGCCTTATAGGCATGCCGCTTGCCGACATAATACGGAGAATTATATACGCCTGCATCATGCTAGTGATCTGGGGAGCTTTAGCCCCACGAATCACCATTTAACCACAGGTATTATGCAAACCAACTTTCCAAATCGCCTTTACTAGCCTTTTACTAGTACAATAGGCGCCTGCACCCCGGATTTGAGGGGTACATATGCATGGAATTACCTGCTCGAGTGCCGAGTGTCTTGGTACTGCACAAGATGTCTTGTCCAGGCTTGTCCCGGTGGAAGAAGTGGTATTGTGTGGAGCTTGATTCAACCGTTGTTTTATGAAGGATAAGGTCGTGTACGAAGGACTGTGCGGAGAATGAAACAACATCTCGAAAGGCTCGGAATAGGCTCAGAATATACGCAGACCTGATATTGCCTAGTATCGAGGTTTCGCCGTACGCCTAAAGTCCCCTTTACGATGCAGCAAGCAATATCAAGGTTTTCGCATGTCGTTGTCGTAATCAGCCGGCTGGGTCGGGTCCAGCAAGCAGCCGTACAGCTCTACACAATGCGTTGGAAATATCGATGACGAGTTGCATTTTGCGAAAACTCCACCCAGTGCTGTATCTGTCTTGTTGACGTTGTGCAGCTACTGTAGAGACTTGCGGAGTTGAGACGTCAGTCTCGTCTGTCTGCAAAGTATGACTTGAACGAGTTGTATTTGTTTGCCGTATAGCACATCAGACTATTTTTCTCAGAAAAGAACGGCAACCCACAGCCAACCTACCGGAATCGGGTATCAAAAAATGACGTTGCAGCCAGAGTGTCCACAAAGTATATTGGTTCAACTCCATCCCTACTGTAGAATCCTCAACAACGTCAAACTCCTATCAAGAAATTTACGGAGACACTAAACACAACAGTAACAGCGGGAGAGGAAGTCCCGTTAACGAGAATAAAAAATGGTGTCTTTCAAACCAAGACATGTTGCTCACTGACGGCAGTGTTTGAACACTTGTCTAAACATTGTCTCACCACAACCTCACGATACATAACCACACTCCTCAGATACATTGTGAGAAAACTTCATAAGACAGAGAGATTATATACACAGATAGAACGTATACACACAGAATGCTCACACAATGCGATTCTCACGACCATATATACGATTATCTCCGACCACCATCCTAGAATCCTTCAAACTACCACTAACAACACGACCAACAACCCTACACACATATACCCAACCGTTTAACCACCAGATTCCAGCACTTCTCAAGAAAAGCGTAGAACTCTCCAACTTCAACATGTGCCAATACAACTTTGTTCACTACGCCGCCTGCAATCACACTGTCCCGGACAAAGACGTCCCGCTCGCCCGATGCAAGTCCAAGATTCGGACTCTGTGGCAGAAAGCATGCGACCAGTCTGAGACGGAGGTGATTGCGGAACCTGGGCTGTGTGAGGAGTGCGTAGACAAGCTGGAGGGAAAGTTGCTGAAGCTTGAGAAGCTTCAGAACAAGGAGTTGCGTGCGGAGGAGAAGGCGAAGAAGAGGCAGGGATGAGCTGGGATGGGGACAGGCTGCGCTGAATGTGGCGAGCTTGGATAGAGGGGAAAGGTAAGATTGATGAGTGTAGCTCGGGGATATGGAATACGGAGTTCAGGTATACAGGTTGTGTTGGACTTTTGTTCAATTAGACATGGGATGGGATTTCATCCGGGAACCACGATAGACAGATCTGTACTGGTTTATTGATTCACTCATAAAGCATGTACAGAGATAGAAATAGACCATCGCTCAAGATGAAGGAATAAAATATTCATTGATACAAAGCGAGGGTATATAGCATTGCATGCTGTGATGCTTTCCAAAAGAAGCAGAAAACAAAAAAAAATGTAGTATCCAACTCCACGCTAACAATAGGTCATGATTCCAGTCATAAACATCGTGAGTCCATGTTTCTCTTTCAACTTACCAAATGAAAAAAAAAAGAAACTGGAGAATGGCAAAAGAAAAAAAAAGGCAGTCATTCCCGTTCTAAAAAAAAATTCCCCCATTCTTCCAACACGCATGGAAACTAATGCACAGGAATCTTTCTTGCTCTAGCAGCCTGCAAAAAGGCACCATAACTCCAAGTCAAATGCTGAGCACCACGCATGTATCCAGTCACACGGTCAAACTGCTCACTCATGCTACCCTCGGCATCCACATGCGCCTTGACGACATGCAAAAACTCGTCGCCGGTGCTATGGAGGCGCTCGATGACAGAGTGGAAGAGGGCGTCTGTGGGGCCGAAAGAGCCAACGTCGACATCTAGAGAGGAGCTACCGAGGAGAGACTCGTAAAAGGGAAGACCAACATCAGTAATAGTCAAGTTGCCAGTGGCAACAATGTGCGAGGCGGTGCGGTACAGAATCTCGGCAGCGGAAGAGGTGCACAGGAACCATGGGTTTCCACCACGGTTCGAGTTTCCATAGCCGTCGTATACATCTTCAGGATAACGGCCGAGGCCCGTTCCCTGGAATGTGAACTCGTCTACGTTGTCATCATCGTCATCCTGGTCAGAAGGGTTGCTGTTGATGGGGAAACGGTCGCGCTGGTCCCGAGTCAAAGCAAGCAGAGACACAAGAATCTCGTCAGACCACGGAGGATACACGACATCGTCTTCCGATCCGCTCTTAGGAAGGGCGTGCAAAGAGCCGAGAAGCAGTCCGCAGTCGAGGCCGCTCCTCTTGCTCCACAGCGTCTCAACAAGATGTCCTTTTTGCGCGTTCCAGAATTTGCCCAATAGGTTCTCAATGTAGCCAGCTTGCTTTTGGTACCAATCCGCCGCGCCGTTGTCTCCAAAGATTCTGGCAAGGTGACTGCCCTCCTTCAGACTCCTCGCACTAACCATGAGGGTGAAGAAGTGCAGGCCCTCGACCTCCTCCCAGAGATCGAATCCCGACTGATTCCAGAAATGGCTGACATACTCGAGATCTGCCTTGATGATGCTACGAGGGGGCATTTCAGCGGTGTAGAATGAACTAAAAAAGTCTTCGGAGTCGGGGGAGCTCCATAGCGAGGGATGCGATGCGTTGTACTCGCGGAGATAATGCATGAGCGTCAGTGCGCGAAGGGCCGGCCCATCGCGCTGAGGTCGTCCCCACGAGCCGGTGAACGGCTTGCCATCGACTTGGAACTTGGGTTCACCGAGTCCGGAAAGGTCGTCAAATGTGCCAGACGGGTTTGAAGTGCGCTGAATGTCACCTTGGAGGGAGGTGTAGGCGTCTAGGATGGTGGATAGAGAAGCCGCGCGTGAGGATGAAGTATCGTCGGCATAGATGTTGACGAGGGTATCCATGGTGATAGCAGCGTCACGGACCCCTGTGACAAGATTAGTACCAAATGATTGCGGGATGACGTCTTAGAGAGACTCACATTGGAACCAGTAGTCTGGACCGTCTTGACTGGGGCTGGCGATGACGGTGCCTTCAGCCACACCTTTTCCTTGGACATTGCTACCTCCAGGCGCAACGTTGGCAAGCAGTTTGTCCAGTGCTATGCGCTCTTCATGCTTTATCCAGGCATCAAGCGTGTCTTGAAGCGGTTGCTGTTGCTGCACACGGCTGGAAGCAGAAAAAGTGGTGAGGGAAGGAAGACGAGGTATTGATAATGTGTAGGCATGGTGGACGAAGCCTGTGAGGAGGAACACGCGAGGTAGCATGATGAGCGCCGGGAGTGACCACCAGGGTGTGGATGGGTGGATGGCTGGCTTGAGACAAAAAAGAAGCCTAGGTCTACTGGCAGCTCATATGGGAGCGTTCAGAGTCGACGATGACGAGGAAGAGAAGCGCGATGTCACGAAGACTAGGCGGTAGCACGCGAAGTCGGGCATAAAGAATCGTCGAAGCCCGTAGGCCATCGACGCCTTCCGTGCGCGCGCCATGCCCCGGGCCGACGACTATGACTGTGTGGATGATGATTGCGGGCCCTCGTGCCAGTGTTAGCGGACAGCGTGGACGAGTAGGAGGCGGTGGACGAGGTCGCGCGGACAGTTGGTCGTCCCGATCCAGCTGGTGGATGATGGTGAAAGGACCACGCGAGTCACGGACAGCAACGTCACGCGACCCGCCCTCGTGGATCCGGGGTAGGCGGTAGGCAATGCAAGGCACTCAAAGGCTCGGCCTACGACACACCAGGGCCATGACAGCGCACCACAAAGCAATTATGCCCACGGGCCGAGGCATCGAGAAACGACGCTGTCTTTTGCACCTGAAAGGAGGAATGCGCATAGCAAATAGCCTGGCTGCTAACAAGAACCCCATAGTGATAGCTCGTCCCCGAAATGTAGGTACACGCCAAGATGGCTCACCCCATGTCTGGCCCGCGAGCGGCTCTCGGGAATCAAGACGCAGGGCGTTTTGGCCGAAGGTAGTACTAGCGGTCACCGTACAGTACAGTACAGTACACACATCCCACGAGTACTCGTACCTAATACATAAGTACATACATGTGACAATATGCGACATGGCATACATATGTGCCGCAGGCTAGAACCTTCCCGGCATGCTCCGAGGTCCGGCTGTGTGAGGCCTGCAAGGCGTGAGGGGTACATGGTGTCGGCTACTTGCATGTAGCCGCCGCCCAATGAGCATCGGCTATTCTCAATACATGCCGTGAAGTCAACATCATGCCCGTGTGTATGCATGTACATTCACCTCAGACTGGTCCAGAGGCATCAAAACAGTCGACTCTGAACCTGTCTCTTGGGCATTGGCCCTGTATGCCATGACTGTTTGATCCGCTGAGTTGCCACATCTCACCTTGTCTGATCAGCCAGCCAATCATTCCATGCCGCGTACTTGAAGACGCACGTTCATCATCCACCCCCATTCACCATGCTCTTGCACAAAACGCACGCACTGCGCAGTAATCTGCGTATGCTGCCCAACTCCGGCTACCGGACATGCCAAGCCTCCCTTTCCACGACAGCTAGACGCACCAACTACGATGCTACAATCCAGAACCTCAAGATTGGCTCTCACACCCGCGTCATCTTCCAGGGATTCACGGGAAAACAGGCTACTGCCAATGCAAAAGAGTCGATAGAATGGGGGACAAATGTAGTCGGCGGCGTCAAGCCCAATGGCTCTGGCGAGCATCTGGGACTGCCTGTTCTGCCCTCTGTGAGGGCAGCAATGGAGCAGCTGAAGCCTGACGCAACGGGAATCTATGTTGCAGCCCACCAGGCTACTGCTGCAATTGAGGAAGCAATCGAAGCAGAGGTGCCCCTTATCGTCGCAGTGGCTGAGCACATACCATTGCATGATATTATGAGAGTGAGTCAACAGGCTCTGAACACCATGTCAGAGACACAGAGCTGACGCGGCAGTAAGATCCATTCCATGCTACAATCCCAGTCAAAATCACGGCTTGTAGGTGCCAATGCCCCGGGAATCATTTCAGCCGTTGGGAAATGTAGGATCGGTTTCCAGCCACTACCAACATTTTCACCTGGTCACATTGGTGTCGTGGCAAAATCTGGCACCCTTTCATATGAGACTGTAGCATCCCTGACAAGAGCCGGACTCGGACAGAGTTTGTGTATTGCAGTCGGTGGAGACGTGATTGCAGGTACAAACTTTGTAGATGCTCTCAAAGTCTTTGAGAATGATGAGGACACCGAGGCTATCATTATCGTAGGTGAACTCGGTGGTACAACCGAGGAAGAGGCAGCGGATTGGATCAGAGATTACAGAAAGCGCGTAAAAGATCCCAAGCCCATTGCTGCTGTCATTGGAGGGTTCCAGGCACCACATGGCAAGATCATGGGTCATGCTGGGGCTTGGGTTGGCCTTGGAGAAGGTACTGCAGAGGTAAAATACAAGGCACTGGAGAGTGCTGGGGTGACTATGGTTGATCATCCTGCGAAATTTGGTGGAGTGATGAAGAATATTCTTGCACAGTCTGGTCGTAATGTCGGGAAGATTGTAGGTTTGCATTTGTCAAAGTACCCTCCATTATGTTCTGACTTGTTAATAGGAACAATCAGCAGCCCAGCAACGCCGCTCATATCATACATCTCCAAAGCAGCGGCCTATCACACACTCTTCTAAAACTGATGCTTCGTTTATACAAAAACGTTCGCTCCATCTCTCAAAAGAACAATCCACAGCCCTCCTCGAATCCTTCAATATCAACCTTACCATACCCCCCGAAGGTTCCCCATCAACCCACTACCTAGGCATCTCTCCTGATCGCTCCTCCCGCTCTCCCTCCATCATCGCCGCCCCAACAGCCAACCCATCCAAACTCACCCACCGCATCCGCCGTTTCCCCTTTGACTACCGCACCGGGCCCACTCCATCTGCCATTGCTGCCGCAACAGCCCACATGCAACTCTCCGCCCTACCCCCAAAATCCAAATCCCAACTCGTCCAAACCATCCACAACCTATGGAACCTCTACACCTCCAAAGAAGCCATAGACGCCCACATCAAAATCGCCCTATCCGTCGAATCCGACAATCTCCTCCTCTACGACCCCTACCTCTTCTTCGACGACGCAGCTTTCAAGTCCGGAAAACGCCAGTCCGACCTCCACGCTCTACGCGATCAGACAGCAATAAGCGCTGCAGACCGCGAGGCAGAAGAAGCAGGAATCGTCTACATTCCTCTTGAACCACCCACCACCAGCACGTCTACAAGTAGTAGTCCCGACTCAAGTCGTAGAAATCTCGTCGGCACCCTAGTCAACGGCGCAGGCCTCGCCCTCAACACGCTCGATACCCTCGCCTTACGCCTCGCCCCTGCCACATCCGCTGCCAATTTCCTCGATACAGGCGGCAAAGCCACGGCCGCGACCATCAAGACGAGTTTCAAGCTTCTCCTGGCCGATCCCCGCGTCAGCGTTGTTTTCGTGAATATCTTTGGCGGGTTGACCCTCTGCGATATGATTGCCGAGGGCATCCTCATGGCGTTTCGGGATGTAGGCGTTGAGAAACCCGTCGTGGTACGGTTGAGGGGCACGAATGAGCAGAAGGGGCAACGAGTGCTGGAGGAGGCGAGGCTGCCGATTTATGTTTTTGATGATTATGAGGAGGCGGTGGGGAAAGTGGGGGAGTTGGTTGCGAAGGCTGTTGTGAATGCGTAGAGAGATGAGAAAAAGAGAGGGAGGAGGGGAAAGATGATGATTAAAATGATTAGATTCGTCGCAGTCACACACACACACACATATATACTCGCTCTCTCTCTCTCTCTTACGTCCCGTTTTCCCCATCAGTCCCATTGCGAATAAAACATTTGTGCCGCTTGCGTTCGGAATTTCCCCTTTCCTTCCACGTCCACCGCCTTGGCCCTGTTTCTACGCAAAAAAAAAGCAGTGGGGGGAGGATGACAACATACGTAACAAAAAAACACCAAATCACAAAAATCCTCTCTCGCATACGCCATTGGAAGCTCAAAAAAAGTGTGTAGTACATCGGAGTATGAAAAAAAGATAAGAGGTATATCTCCAAGGCTGGAAGAAAGGTCGGGGGAAGAAGAGGGAGAGGAGGGGGGACATTCCAAACGATGGATCCAAAAAACCAAAGTAACCCAAAACATATCGCAGGAATTCGTTTGACAAGTAAGTTGATAAAAAAGGAAGATGGCCGGAGGGAATATAACAATGACACTATACAAAGTATTGGAATGCGGTTCTGTCAAAAAGTCAGTTATGTGCGCTCAACTGGGTTGGTTCCAAGGGTGGACAAAAAAAACTTACCCAATCGCTGCCATGACTCCTAAACCAACAAGTGCCCTCCGTGTCACCTTTTCCTTTGTCATCTTTTGTTCGGTTGTGTAAGCCTTTTTGGCGAGCTTGTTGAGGCGCTCATCGGCCAAATCTTCCTCGTCCAGCACCTCTTCGATTCCGCGCTTTGACGACCGCGTGACCGATGGCGAGCCGCCCTCAAGTTTTTGTGCTTCAGCAACCATGCGCTTAGCCTCTTCAATCATAGCCGTTGGGTCTTCCGGCTCGGGGAGTGCGGCGTGGTCGTGTGGCACATCGACCGTGACGCTAGTGCTGGTCTTTTCCGTGTCGCCATTTGTCTCAACGGTTTGCTTTACTTCAATGTGAACTGTGCCCTCCTGGACCTCAAGCTCCGGCTCTGGCTTCTTTTCAGCATCCAGCGCCGCCTTGACTTCTTGCTCCACCTCCTTCACCTCGCCCTCGATCGATGACGCAATCGTCTCAGCAGGCGCAATGCGCCTGGCGATGCTGTTTTGAAGCGCAGTTGACGGGGTGACGGCCTCAATAGGCCTAAACATATCATCTGCATGGGTGGCATCTGGCTTCATAGCGCTTCTTGTCGACCGGCCCTTTCGCGGGGTCGCGTACTTGCGGCCTGGTGTCATGGCCTTGCTGGGTGAGACTGATCGGGCCGAGCGCGCGCGAGTTTGGCGAAAGCCAAATGTAGGAAGAGTGGCGGGCTGGGCGTTTGCAACATCGAATCTGGGAGGCATTTGGATGGCGGCGTTTGATTTATCCTTGCCGCCCTTTTCGATAGGCGCGGGGTCGAGGAGCGCCTCTATCCAGTGACGCATCGAGTATTCCTCGGACAAGGCCAGAGCTAAGCGAATTGTGTCAGATGTCCATCATTTGCAGAGTGAGGGATTTTTTTTATATTCAAAGAAGACACTTACCCTCCTCTGGCGCAATCCAAACGCTTCCGGCTACCTCCTCGTCGCCGGCTGAAGGGAATGTCTTCTGGTACTTGCGTTCGAGATCCTCTTCCTGGAGCGAAGCCCAGGGGAACGCAGCCTTGAACATTCCCGTCGCACTGATGTAACCGTCGCTGCTGCGTCGCTGTTTGTCGCGTTAGTCGTCGGCTGCGCTCGTAGCAATGCGCTTGCTCATTGTTTTGCATGGCGTACCATCAAGAAATATGACTCTGGGAAAGCGGACATGCGGTTTCGCGAAAAGATGCCAGATCCCGTGAGGTCTTTTGGCAGCGGAACCCTGAGGTGCGCGTAGTCGAAAGTGCCCATGTTTTCAGGCTTTGTCGCGTTGGCAATACCCGAGACGCCAGCCTTGACACCCAAGTTTGTTTGTCCCAGGCGACGTCGTTCAATGAGAATCTCGACTGGGCGATCTTGTCAGTCGCGTTGCTAGATGGAGGAGATGAGAGGCGACGCGATGCGCGACGTGTACGTACTAGACGTCGAGTCGGTGGGCTCGAGGAGCGGGTTCTTCCTTTCGGGGAGGACGCGATCAACAACCATTTTGGCGACGTCTGAGGGGGTTGTCGTGGAAGAGGATATTACAATGGATGTATGGGAGGTGCGGCGCGCAGCGCGTGGGGTGTCGCGAAAAGATGGCGAGAAATAAGAGTGCGTGTTGCGCGTGCGATCGACGTGATGATGAAAGAGTGCGTGGTTGCGACAGAGGCGAATACTTAGACAGACAAGCACAAGCAGGAGCAATGGGGATGCTATCCCTGTGCACTAGCGCCGCCCACGCCCAGTCCAGCCACCCCCGGGCAATGTCGTCGCGCTCATCAGACTTTGGCAGCGGCCTTATTATTACGTCCTTTGGGAGCGCTTCTTCTAGAGTATTACTATATTAGTGCTGCTGCCGATTGGCCCTGAAGACACTTCTTCTGCCCATTGCAGGCCCGATGAAGCGTCGTGCAGATTGCAGGCGCTGCTTTGAGAAGAGGGCCACTAGATCACGCGTTCGCCCGGTCGTGACGCGCTATGTACATATCCATACACAAACACACACAAATATGCCGACCAACAATGAAGCTACTTACACTTACATACACTGGCATGCTCCCTTTGTCTGCCCCAGGCCGCCAGCACTGCGCCGCCCAACAGTAGCGTGCCGTCCACACCCAAGCATTACGGCGCCTCGCACGGTATCACATCTGCCGCCCTTGCTCTCCAGATATAGGCATGGCAGCATCTAAGTACCTACTTAGGTAGTACTTATACATGTCAATGCATCTGGGCAGCCATCCATGGACCCAGCAATGTCAGCATTCAACAGGCCACTGCTCTGTCCCAGCATCAGCCCGGTATCGGTCGGCAAAGCTGAAGCAAAGAGCAGCAATGCGAAGCAGCCATGAACATAAGCAGTCATCTGAAGCGAGCGATCCCCAGGGCCTGCAGGGCATAATCCCCATCGCATCCATATAATATCTCCGAATTGGTAGCCAGAGACTGTCTGCGACAGACTGCGCTAAACACGTCACCCTGGCGCCCTGGCGTCGACGGGCCAGAGGCCATTGGAAGCGTCTCGACAGCAGCAGCGGCCTGAAGGCCTGGTGTTGCTTTTTCTCGTCTGTGAGAACGCGCGGGGTCGGTCCCTGCACCGCTGTGAGACGTCTTCGTCCTCAGCACACTCGTCGCCTCTTCTCTCGCTGGCCCCCTAGAGGACTGTGCATGATGCACTCGTGTCACAGCACGAGTCTGGATGGCATGCGACGTATCAAAAGGATCCACTGCTCACCCAGCGACGCGGCAGGCCCCGCCAGGAACCAGGCGCCTTAGCCGCTTTGAGCTGCTGGAGCGGTGAAAGTGCCCCGCTAACCTCGAGGCTCAACATGAGGCCGCGCCTACTTGGGCCCCTCATTCCTCTAATTGACCCTGAACTTCTCCACAACATTCTCTCGCCGCCTGTTGCTAGCCACACACAACCACCCATCCCTCTCCATCCAACCACACACGCCATGGCCGACCACGCAGACGACCTCCACGCCGAGCAGACCGAGGGCTTCAAGGTCGGAGAGAAGAAGACAATCGACGAGTACCAGAAGCTAGGTACGTGGCACCCCCATCGCGCGGCTAGCCCATACAAACAGCCCAACAACACCTGCTGACCTTGGACCGCCACAGACCAGAACGATGAGTCTCTGCAAAAGTGGAAGGCGTCCCTTGGACTTGGCCAGGGCAAGGACATCTCCGACCCCAACGACCCCCGCAAGTGTATCATCCTCTCCCTTGGTCTCGAGGTAGAGGGCCGCGACGACATCATCATCGACCTGCGTGCTCCTGGTGCGCTCGAGCAGCTCGAGAAGAAGCCCTTTACCATCAAGGAGGGTGCGAGTTTCCGCATGAAGGCACAGTTCAAGGTCCAGCACGAGATTCTGGCAGGTCTCAAGTACCTCCAGAAGGTGACCCGCATGGGTGCTAGCGCCAAGCTGCAGGAGATGATGGTACCTATCCTCACCAGGCTCGTGCATCTATACATACGCTGACCGTCACAACAGGGCTCATACGGCCCCAATACTGAGGAGAAGCCCTTTTACGAGAAGAAGTGTACGTGTTCCATTTCGACAAACACTGCCACGTCACTCTGCTAACTCTTGCTTTAGTCGAGCCCGAAACTGCTCCCTCTGGCATGCTTGGTCGCGGCCACTACACAGCCATCTCCAAGTTCGTCGACGACGACAACCAGGTCCACCTGCAGTTCAAGTGGTCTTTCGACATCAAGAAGGACTGGTCATAGGCAATCATCCAAGTCCGCGTGTTGGAAAAGGGTTGTATTGTCGCACGGCGCAACACGGCAGTCTCTTTTAGTTGGAAGCGGTGGATATCCAGAGTGCTTGAACTCCCACGAAGTAACGAAGCGACGGCTGACGGTCGACCGTTTGGGCGGATACACCAATCCGACCAGATATCGATCCTATAGCTTTGGAAGAATCAAAATTTTCAGGACCTTTTACATCTCGTTCCCTCCTTGGCTCGAGTGTGCTTGATGTTTCTCGAGCTCGTCGAAGTGAAACCATCTTCCTGCAATCCTCTTCGCCTTGACAGTCCGACCCGCCCATGCCCGCCCACTGCTTCCAGAACCAAATCTCCGTGCTGAAACATTGAGAATGGATACTTCTTGCTCCCACGGATCCCCCATGATAGCTTCGCGTCGGGTCTCGTGCTCTGTATCCATTTCAACATCCTCTTCGGCAGGGGCCGCAGAAGTACCATAGTTTCCTTGACACTCGACTATATGGAGTTGGACGCCAGTATTCAGTGCAACATCAGCCGCTGTAGCAAAGCATCGTGACAATCCCTGGGCGGAGAAAGATGGCGTTTGTGCGTGCAGCGCGAGTGGATTTACCAACACTACCCTTTCTTTTGATTTAGTCTCAGCTATGGGTTCAGCCGCAGTGTGGCCATATGCAGTCAAGTAGGCGAGCAGTGCCTGTACAGATGGGCAGAAAGCAAGTCTGACGTGTCGGCTCGTGAATAAGTTGTGCAGCGAAGGCGCAAGCAGTCGCTCTAGATCGTCTGTGGCTGGATCGCCGCGACTCTGGTGCAATGAAGCAGCAAGGTACTCTAAGAAAGATTCCTGACTGGAACATATGATCAACAAGGTCGGGCTTGTGCTGGACTGGGTAGTAAGGACATAGCGGAGGAACTCAAGCAGTGTTAGCGGGTGGAGTACCGTCGGCGTCGGCGACATGGCAGATGAAGTGTCGAATAAGTTACGGCTGCCATGTGCCCGTTGGAGCGCGATGTCGATGTCTGCTGCTGCTGCTGCTGTTGTGTGGCGCCGAGTGCTCTAGGTGTACGTATTACCAGGCAGGTCACCAAAAGCCATGGACGGTCAGCACGGGCTGCAAGTGCCAATCGGCGGCTGTACCCGCTCCCCGATTCACCCCCCACCACCGTTGTTGTCCATGGCTCCAACTGCCGCAGCGCATGCACGCTGCCACGGATCATCACAACCTCGACGCCCAGAGCCTTTGCTGCCCATACCTTACCTGACTCTGCATAGCCGGCCTCCCGTCTGTCGGCAGAGACGAATCGAGTCGTGGGCTCCCGGAAGCAAAGCACTTCTCCCCGGGCCTAAGTTGCTGTCATGGAGTCCATCAGTCGCATATCGAGCTTGTTGGAGACAGGTATGGCGCCTTTCTCAATTTTCTCCTCTTACACATCCATCGCATCTCTTGTGCCTTTGCGATTTGTACTCGACGGGTCTTGAACATGTAATCGCCTCGCTCGTCCACTATGCATCCATCCAGCTTTGCTCACTGGTCTCTTTCTACAGCCCGCGACCTTACCCTCGAAGCTGCCCGCGATGCCAGCAATGTCCGCCGAGCGCCTACAAGAGAGCTGCCCTCGAGCCAGCTTAAGAAGCTTCTCGACAGCCGATCCGAGCGCGATGTCTTGGAGGGGCTCCGGAGAGTGATCACTGTATGCCAACCCCACCATAAATTCGGGCCATCTCAGCAGACATGGCACGCGTTGGGACGTGTAGTAACTGACTACAGTCCCTCTAGATGTCCTATCGGCAACCTCCTGCGCAAACACTGCCTTTCTTCTCCCACGTAATCAAGAACGTCGCCTCGCCCTCGCTTCAAGTTAAGAAGCTCGTTTACATATACCTCCTCCAGCATGCCGAGCACGAGCCGGATACCGCTCTCCTTTCAATCAATACCATTCAAAAGTCGCTTACGGATACGAATCCCCAATTGCGCGCATTAGCGCTACGAGTCATGTCGAGCATACGGGTCCCCGTAATTAGCCAGATTGTGAGTCTGGGAATCAAGCGCGGTACTGGAGATATGTCGCCGTACGTAAGGAGGGCAGCGGCTTTGGCGATACCGAAATGTTACAGGCTCGATCCCAACACCGAACCCCAGCTGCTGGAGCACCTGTCGACATTACTGGGAGACAAACAGTACTTTGTGACCGGAGCCGCTGTAGCATCGTTCCTAGAGCTATGTCCGGATCGCTTAGACCTCATACACCCGCATTACCGCGCCTTGGTACGAAAGCTAGTCGACATGGACGAATGGGGACAGTTGGCTACACTGCGATTGATGATGGTCTATGCACGTAAATGCTTTCCTAGAAGGACGAAAAAAGTCAAGAAGGTGGTTGGCGCAAAGACGAACAGCAAACCTTCGCAGTCCACAAAAGGATTTTATGATGATTCTGAGAGCGAATCTGAACAGGACGAGCAAGAGCAGGACATGGAGGAAATTGTTGTACTGGATCCTGACCTCGAATTGTTGCTAAAAGGCTGCCAGTCGCTGCTCCAATCCCGAAACGCTGCCGTGGTGATAGCGGTAGCCCAGACTTATCTGTATCTCGGTACACCCGAGTACCTGACCCAAGCCATCGGGCCTTTGATCTCCCTGCTGCGATCTGCTGCCGACATCCAGCATGTGGCGTTGTATAACATTGTACAGGTCTGCTTGGCACATCCTGAGCCATTTGTAAAGTACTACACACACTTCTTGGTACGATCAACAGATGCGCCGCACATATGGCAGCTGAAGCTCGAGCTGCTCACTCTGATATTTCCTTATGCCCATATGCGATTGCAAAGCTTAATACTTGCTGAGCTCAGCCATTTTTCACATTCTGGCAGTTTGGACCCAGCGCTAGTCAAGGAGTCTGTCCGCGCAATTGGACGCTGCTCGCAAAGCCCTGCGACCAGCCCTCAAACCTCGGCCAGGTGTCTTAAACTACTGCTAAAACACATTGGATCTGCCGATGCCCATTTGGTGGCGGAGTCGCTGGAAGTCATCCGACACTTGATTCAACGAGACCCAAATGCCCATCGTACTACTGTTGTCCGGTTAGCAAAGCATTTGGATGCAGCCACCAGTCCCCAAGCTCGCGCCAGCATCATTTGGCTAGTTGGCGAATTCGCGGGCCTGGATCCGGAGAACAATATTGCTGCGGATGTCCTCCGTATTCTTGTCAAAGGCTTTGCAGATGAGGCTGAGCCAGCCAAGCTTCAGATTGTGCTGTTGGCAGCCAAGGTCTACGTGCATCATTTGACAGCCAATCCGCCCCCGGAGCCCAAAGTGGAGCAACCCAAACTGAGCTCGTCCCTAATCGACGAATTTCAAGAAGAACAAGGAGGGTTCAGAGACGAGCATCTTGCTGCACTCGCCCACAACAACGAGCCTCAAGAGGAGGAGAAGCCACATATTATTGAGGCACTGTACAACTACGTTCTCTTGTTGGTAAGATACGATACTTCGTATGATCTTCGCGACCGTGCTCGGGTTTACAAAGCACTACTGGCGACACCCACCTCGACACAGTTGGCTTCGCTGCTGCTTTTGGCACCCAAGCCAGTGCCGCATATTCCCAGCCCAAGTGAAACACGAAAAGGCTACGTGCTGGGAAGTGCCAGTCTAGTAGTTGGTGATGAAGGCGGTGTTGGAGGACTCAAAGGATACGAAGACCTGCCGCGCTGGGTCAAGGAAGGAAATGAGCCAAATCCCGCGCTCCGAGACGAGGCCGCATCTTCATCTTCTTCAAATTATGTGTCGGTGTATGAAACTGCAAAGAACATGTCGGCAGCCGAGAGGCTGGACGCAGCGGCGGGCAGTAGCGGTAGGATGACCGCAGACAACACGATGAGCCCACGAGGCTTGAATGGGATTGGTGGAGACGGAGGTTTCGGCGGAGTGCCCAAAGCGCCGCTCAAGGAGAAGACACTCGACGACTGGCTGGCGGAAGAAGAAGGAGAAGATGACGATGAGGAGGAAACCGAGACGGAGAGTGAAGAAGAGACAGACGAAGAGGAAGAAGAGAGTGAGGAGGAGAGCGAATATGAGACGGACAGTGAGGACGAGGAGACTGACGATGAGCGAGGTAATCTCATCAAGCAGTAGTAGTCCCTTTGAAAAGAGAGCGAGCAAGACGTGATTAAAGTTTCTTCATCGACATGATCATGGATCACACTTCTCGTTGCGTAGCCATTTCAACCCCAAAGAGAAGAACCAAAAGAACGAAAGAAGTTGACTAGTAAAAGCCCACCTCAAAGCCTCGCCATGTTCCCCCTCTTCCGCATACTCTTCGTCTTAGTCTCTCCCCCTTGCCCCTCCCCTCCTCCCACCCCTTCACCCTCCTCAACAACCGCACTCGTATCCTCCCATAGCCCCTTGGCCACAACATCCACAAGCCCCAAAACCCTATTCTGCACCGTCGCTCCATCCCGGCGATTCTTACCCTCCCGCCTACTCGCACTAATCCTCTCTGCAAACCGCCACAACGGGCCCTCCGCAATGATACTCGCTGTTCCATCCGTTTTCCGCTGCGGCACCCACTCATCCGCCAAGCGTATCCCTGCCGCATTCTTGTTTTTCTTCGCGGACCCCTCGCCGTTGCGCGGGCGGGACACGACAATCATGCCTTCCTCTTGGAACCGCGTGTAGGCGTTTTTCAGCGTTTCCTTGTTTACGGCTTCGAAGTAGGAGAGGTCGCCTTGGTGGTAGAGGGTTTTGCCGAGGAGTTGGGCGTGGTCTTGGGTTTTCTTTTGGTCGAGCCATTTTGGCGACTGAGGTGTTGTTGGTGGTGATGAAGAGGAGGAGGAGGAGGAAGATGAGGAGGATAGAGGGGGTGTAAGCATCATTAGGCTTATTGCGCCGAGCCAGGCGGCTTCGATAAAGGGCCAGATGAGGAAGCAGTAGAAGTCGTAGTTTTCGCGGCCTTGGGCGCGTTCGGTAGGGGAGAGCTGGATCCATTCGATTTTCGATTCGGTAGACGAGGAAGAGGGGGTTTCTGAAGAGGAAGGTTCTGGGGAAGAGCGAGTTAGGGTTATGACGTCGTCTTTTTCGAGGCCGAGGAGGGTTTTCGAGAGGTTGGTGTCGAGGCCTTCGGTTGGGAAAATGAATTCGCCGCGGAAGAGCTGGGAGAGGAAATGGACTTGGGCACGTAGATCGGTGTATGACATGCGTTGGTACTCGGGCCCGCCGCCTTGCTTGACGTGTGTGTATAGCGCTGCGCTGACGAGACTTTGCAAGATGAACAGATGAATGGTCATGTTGCGGTAGAAAGAGAGCTGGAATCGATCGACGGCGTAGAATGTGTCTTCTGGGAGATCGGGTACAAGACCGACAAGTCCTGGGCCGAGCACTTCAAGTGCACGGTCGACGACAACGCTGGTGGGGAGATTGCCAAAGTGTGCTACACGGCCGCCTTGGGCCCGTACTCGGTCGCTGAGCCATTCTACGCGTCGGATAAGTTCAGTTTTGCCGACACCGCGACCGCGAAGTGTGAGCAAGACGGTACCAACCAACGCCGTGGGCATGACTACTGAGACGTCGTTGATTTCCGATAGCACTTTGTACCCCAGCGTGCGGAGGATACGGAGTCGATCTTCTTTGGTATCGATTTGTTGGGGTAGTTTGGAGAAGCGATCGCGTTGTTGGGTGATGAATGACTTGAGAGACCAAGGCTCGTGGAAACGGACATCTACACGACCAAGCTTGAGGGAGAGGACGGAAGAAGCAGACAGGAAATCCATGAGGTTTTCTTTTGGCTTTGGCTGGCCGAGGAGCTCACTGATATACGAGCTGTTCACTGTTAGCATCCATGTTCGTCTTTGAAGAAATTCGCAGACATACTCAACCTCAATCACCTTGTCGTACTGTGTTGAAACCGGACAAATGATGGCATCGTCTACCCGGCCACTGGCAACACTATCCAGCATGTAACTCAAAATGCCAAACTTTGGTGGCAGAAGCTTGCCTGTCCGACTCCTGCCTCCTTCGACGAAGCACTCGAGGTTATAACCACATCGCAACAGAGTATCTATGTATGCCTGAACTAGCGTGATATACAGTTGGTCGTCTCCGAAGCTCCGTCGTATCCACATGGCGCCCGCATGTTGAAGAAATGAACCCACAACTGGGAAGTTTAGGTTGTCACCGGCTACAACGGTGGGCAGCGCAAGACCAAGCCTGTAGCAGATAATCTGTAGGGAAACGTAGTCGACATGGGAGCGATGGCAAGGCAGGAATATGATCGAGTGCTTGTCCTTGGCTGCTTTTTCAGCTACCGCGCGTAACCGCAGGACTTCCTCGCTCGAAACATGAACACCCTGGTGGTATGCCCTGGTGAGGAGCTGAGTTGCAAAGTAGTATGCACCTCTTATGAACGGCCTGCTCTCCATTTTGCATATCATCGAGTCTGTCCAGCCCTCGCTGACCTGCATGAGTGACTCTTCGATCTCGGCTCTCCTCTTAGACTTTCTGTCGTCATCATTTAGCAATCCTTGCTTGACCTCAACCTCAATTCTCTTGTCCGCCAGCTCACGTATTTTGGCGATGAGCATTGGGCTGCTCAGGACCCTTCCCTTCATATCTTCGCTGAAGCCCGAGTAAAACTCTGGCTGGCCGACGTGGTGATCAAAGGACCGCCATCCTGTTCCAGAGAAATGAAGCGATACTTCGCGTAAAAAGTCCAGAGGCGAGGAGCGGAAGCGCGCGAAGCTGTGTATGAGGCCACGATCCGGCGACTCATTGTAGCCGGCTGCGTGGAGATGTACATTATCGTCTGCAGTTATGCTGAGGTCGGGAGCTTGTTCGGGGGTAGAGGAGGGTGAAGCTGGAGGGTTCTGCGCCTCGCCTGAGCGGGTCATGGTGTCCGGAGGGCAGAAGGCTGCTGATGCGCCGGACGGAGATGCGTCTCGTCAGGGGGAGTTTGGGACCGACTGCGCTGATGACATGGGCAGGCGCGTTTTCAGTCGGGGTAAGGCTTGATCTGCTTGATCTTTGGGTCCGTGGGTTGTGAGAGGTGTAGTGTTATGACATTGTCAAATCAGGCGCGAGAGGCGTTGCCTGGCAAGAATGACGGCGCGACTGTTGAACTTGAGGTGGACCCACTTCCCCGGTCCATCCCTTGGGCCTCGGCTTGTGGGGAAGGCATAGCGGGCCTGCATCGCCTCCGATTCGCCAGCCATCGGACTGCTACGGATACTGGTATAAGTATTCGAACATTAGTGCAAATGTCATTGATTCGCATTTTCAGCGAATTACAAGTAACGCTCTTAATTATTGATGAAGTTGTATGGGTATTTCTTGACCGGAAACACCGTGTCGAAGAGGCTATAGCCAAGTCAAGATGCTTCAAAACACCTCCCAAAGACTGACTTTGCCATCCTTGGCCCCAGCAGCAACCCAATGCTTCAACTTTGTTTCGTTCTCGCGCTCCTGCCCACGGCTTTCGGCACGTGTTTCTGGCTCTGAATCTTCCACTGCTAGGTCTTCTGCTGTCAACATATTGGCAAATGCTACTGCGTAGACGCCTTCCTTGTGCCATTTGAGTACTGCGACTTCCTTGAGAGTTTTGCTACTATATATACGGACGCGAGCATCCCAGCCTCCAGTGACAAGGAGCCGGCCGTCAGAACGGACTCGGAGTGATTGTTGGCCAGCATGTTTGGTGTCTATGATTTTGTATGCAGGCTCTAACGTCACTACCGACTGGACCGGCGGTGGAGGCTTGATGCGGGGAAGTGGTGTAGAGGACGACGAGAGTAGGGATGATAAACCGCCCGGCTTCGGAGTCTCTGGTGTCTTTCCCTTGGTAGGCAACTTGGCAAACAAAGGTGGAGACTCGGAGGAGTCGACGGGCTGAGACACGTCTTCTACTGGCTCTGATAATCCACTCGCAGGTACCGATGGCGGTATCATGGTAGCTTCATTTTCACCTACCTCATTGATACTGAGAGTCGGCTCGGGCACACGATGCTTGGCCAATTTGGCGTCAGCAGATGAAGTGAAGAAGAAGTCACCGTCCGGCGAAGCATCGAGTGACAGGACAGGCTGAGAATGGGGCTGGCTGAGGTAAACAAGCTCAGCGGAACCGACGGAAGGGCCGGTGCAGTCACCCGGGAGCTTGAAGGCTGCGGCGACGCCACCCTCGTACCCAGCAAGGAGCAAGATGTTTTGCGAGCGTTGATGGCGAAGCAGCTTGACAGCCATGACCATGCCTAGGGATGTTAGCGCCTTTTGTGGTTGCAGGGTTGACTCAATCAAGCGAACCTGTCTCGACTGCTTGCACTCGCGGGACTATAATTTTCAGGCTCTCGTCTGGAAGAAGCCATACTTCAATCTGCTTGTCGTCCCTTCCCGGAACAGCTACGAGGATGGGATTAGGGCCTGTCTGGTCTGTGCGGGGCCGCGTGTACTGGCAGCACATGGAAAAGGCACAGAAGTTGAGGGTGTTGACAGGAAGCGAATGGAGCAGCCATGGCAGCGGCTGGGTGTGGTCGTCCGAATCTGCAGGAAGAGCAATCTTGTCTGGCAGACGACCTTGCGGCCTCAGCTGCCATACTCGGAGGGTGTTGTCTCGACCATGACTACGAGGCAGACGTCAATCGGGCGACTTTTTTTATTAAAATGAGGATATCTGGCAGGGACGAATGAGGGACGAGCAAGGGGCGCATGCGTGGTGTATGTAAGGGTGGATAACGAGAGCAACGTACGTGAGGATGCGGTCGTAATCCCATTGGGCGAGGGCGAGAATGGGGCCCGCATGGGCCTTCCACACGTAGACGGCCCTCTTAGTAGCGAGGCTCCAATAGACGACGCAGCCATTGGCATCGCCAGTGAGCAGATAGGCGTTGCAGCGGACAAAGTGCACGCAGTGGATCTGGGAAGCGTGGCCGCGGAGAATGCAGGTGGGCAGGGCGGGTGGCAGGGTGGACGAGTGTTGGGCGACAGCCATGTGTGGTAAGGGTAAGCTGAAGTGGTGGTCTTGGGCAAGACGGCGCGAGATGGGATCGGCGAGGCAGGACGAGTGGGGCAGACACAGCCAACAACAGGCGGGGGCATTTCGGCTGAACGGTCGAGGAGAAGGAGGCCATGTCGAGCCCAAGACAGCCCAGGGAGTAGTGTAGTGACTGCATACCCATACCCATACCCATACCCATTACCTACGCGGCGAGCTGATGGTGGGCCATGCTGGCGTCATGAGAGCGACGTCACGAGGCCGGGGGCTGGCATTTGCAATCCTTCTGTATGTACACCATGTGCGTGCTTGCATAGATACAGCCAAGTGCAATGCGTATCTACGTATGTGGGTGTAAATACTTGGTTAATGTCCCTCCCTGCCGGCCGAAAAACCCACCAGTGCTTCTCGTCATAACAACAAAGTCAACAATCATCAGGAGGCAGGCGCAGATAAGCTAAGAATCAAGAAATCAACTGTACGGTAAATCCAGAAGCGGGATAGCTGTATTTTAGCAATGCCCCCGCTTGCCCCCTGCAGTTTTCGCCACCTGTGGCTCAGTCTTCCCAGTCAACCATCTTCCTCCCACACTCTCATTGAATCCAGTATATCTCGACACGGCCCTGGCCAGAGCGGGTCGGCCGTCCTCCCTGCTAGCGTGGTCAAGACGTTCATCCAATCCCTAAGGTATGAATATGTCAAATTTAGTCGCATGCCAACTCCCCCTCCGCTAAAGTCTGACTCTGCATGCTGCACGTCTGCCACACATTGGGGCTGAGCATTCGGTCCCACCTGTCCTGAGCGAAGCCGTTCCTTCAAATCTTCTCTTGAACTGTCTCATATTCGGTATTTTGTTTTGCTATTATACTTGTTAACTTTAATGACTAAGTATGGTATTCTCAGGCGACGAGTGAGTTGCCGTGCTCTTATCTCTCCACCCGGCCTGTTGCGTTTGAAGTAGGCTATAGCCCAACTGGCCCCTGTTGGACTTCACGCGAAACAATGCGTCTTTTGCGACGCAGCAGTACTGGCGACTTCTGCCTCACTAAGGATCTGATTGGTGATGACACTATTCCTCCGTATGCGATACTTTCGCACACATGGGAAGCAGACACCGAGGTCACCTTTGCAGACATGATAAATGGGACTGGCAAGGGTAAGCTTGGCTATAGGAAGATCCAGTTCTGTGGAGAACAAGCCAGACAAGACGACTTGCAGTACTTTTGGATTGATACCTGTTGTATTGACAAGTCAAACCACGTTGAGCTTCAGGAGGCTATCAATTCCATGTTTCGCTGGTATCAGCATGCGATGAAATGCTACGTCTATCTATCTGATGTTTCGACAGCAAGGCCGAGTGCATATGAATTCTCTGAATTTACTTGGGACTCGTCTTTCTTGGAAAGCAGATGGTTTACCCGGGGCTGGACCCTTCAAGAGCTTCTTGCCCCGCATTCAGTCGAATTCTTCTCCAAAGAAGGCACGCGTTTAGGTGATAAGAAATCGTTAAAGCGGCAAATTCATGAGATAACAGGAATCGCTACCCTGGCCCTTCGAGGTACCCCATTAGAGGAGTTTGGTATTGAGGAGCGATTATCGTGGGCAAAAGGCCGTCGGACCACGCGCAAAGAAGATAAAGCGTACTCGCTACTGGGTATATTTGGGATCTACATGCCGCTCATCTATGGTGAAGGCGAAGATAACGCATTCAGACGGCTTCAGGAAGAGGTCAATAAGCCTTCATACGGCGCCCAACGGAAAACGGATTCGCCTTCTATTGTAGAAGCATCCATCGCCACCATCCAACTCATCAATGCCGCGTCGATATCGATATCCTCCTTTATACGATCTGTCCGCGAATCTCGGCCGGATCTCAACCTTGTCGAAAATGAACTCCAGTCTATCAAGAGGACGCTTGAGCTGCTTCGCGAAGACCTCGATACGGAATCCGGTAGTGGGGCGCCACCATCACTTCCTATCTCCTTCAAGAAACAAATCATCGGAATCATCGACTGTTGTGCTACCACAATTAAGCAAATTCAAGAATCCCTTGAAAAGTCTCGCAACCTTCTGGTCAAGTCTGTCCCTGGCCAAATCACATGGGCTACCAATGGAAAATTAGATATCCAAAGACATCACTCCGTGCTCGAGTCTAATAGACGGGCATTGGATATTGCGGTTGACCTGCTTTCCTGGACAATGACAAGAGAAGCCAAGGACACAACTGTCATCCGAGACGATACTTCTCACATTAGGCAAGATACGGCGCGAATCCTGGAGGAAATAGCCAGGCTCCAGGAGCAACTACCTCGAGATCTGACGCAGCCTAGAGATGAGCGCGGAATTGTGCTAGACAGATATCTGGAAAGCCTCACGTGCTACACCGAAACACTCAATGCCGAAATTGACGCCGACTGGGACAGTAACATCGATGATGACCTGTCCAAATCTGACGAGGATGCGCCACCAAATGACTCGGTTATCCTCCAGCCTTCTCAAACTCAACTTGCCTTGCGCCCTTTCAGCAAGCAGGCCCACGCAGTCGCCTTGGGGAGTCTTGAAAAGATGGGCTTTACAGGACAATATCCTGCCCTTCCCAAAAGCTTCCTCCTCGCAGTCAACAACCGCATCTCAAGAGACCAATTCCTTCAATTACGAACAGGGAACCTGCCGTTTAAGAAATCCGCGCCTTTGCTTTCCATCGGAGCCTTCCTCTTCCCGGGCACAATCCGCGTCGTCACGCAGCGCATGTCACTCGGCAACATTGCGCAGAATATGACGCCAGCGGTGCTCCGCGGGTATCAACGGCGTGCAGTCAAGGGTGTGGCATATCCAGCGCTCATCCCAAGTAATGATCCGCTTGTTGAGACGACAGGAATGATGATATTCGGGCTAAACGTTGCGGATCGGAGGGCAATGGATGCTTTCCAGGGGGGCATGTACGATTTGAGCCGGGTGACGGTGGAGATTGAACTCCAGGATGGGACTAAGGAGTTCCATGAGGCTTTGGCCTATATCTGGGATGGACCATCGACGGACCTTGTTCCAGTGGAAGACATGTCTTGGTCACCGTTGGATATGCTCCGTGACAAATGGTTGTCTGGGATACTCAAAATGGTTGAACACGAGGAGGAGGCGCTTTAGCTTGATACTACGACAAGAGCGATCTACAAAGCTTCACTAAAATCGACCGAGTACATTAGGAGATGTTGTCAGATATAGTACACTACGGCAGTCGGGAAAATACAGTCTCCAGTTGAAGAGACGAGCAGGCAACTCGCCCAGTCTGCTCAGAGGGTTAGTCTCGGAGAGCATCGCATGCCTCTCGACATGTCGAGCAGGCCGAGGACATTGGGTACTGCGGCTGGGAGGCTTGCATATGGGCGAGTGGCTTAGCGTCAAGATGTGGCTTGGAGTTACCCTCCATTCGTATTGTGCAGGAGAATGACTTGCATGTACACTACACTAGTTGCATCGAGCGATGATGTCAGTATTGATAGAACACCGCTAGTCTCTTTTCGATATTTCAGTACAGGTGCAAAGTGGGTCTCTCGCTTGACGATGCCGCTCGACAGAGGCACGCAACACCACTCACTGATGTGCGCATAGTACACAGCTATAGGCGCTGCATTTGGAATACATTCCTAGCATGTTTTTATGCAGCTGAGCAGATTTTTACGAGGATGCATCAGCTCTGGAGCGCGTCCAAGGCTGGCTGAGCCCAGGGTGTTGTGCACGTCGACAGCGAACATGGTATTGTCGGTGGTGCAACAGGGGCTGATTAGAAAGAGGAGAGAAGGTATGACCAAGGCTAAGGGCAGAAAGCGTATTTTCCAAGAGTATTGACGCGTTTTGACAAGTGCTAACGTTGTTGCGATGCAGAAGAGGAGTAGGTTCTTAGCACGCAGGGGGGGGAGGGAGGGATATTGGGTATGTACTTAAATAGATACATACGCAGATACGCAGAAGTAGTGGCCATGCGATTGCCGATGGATGGATGCAGGGATCTCGTATGGCGACGAGCTTATTTGCAGCTGTCTGCAACATTAGACGAGTCTTGCTCCCTGCACCGCCACGGAGCCGCCGACGGTCGTAATCATGGACGCTCTTGACAAGCCTCCGCGGGTCCGACACATGCTTGCACTCACACTCTGTTACTCTTTGTTCGCTCCTCACTCTTCCGCCCAGCCCAGGCCCGTTTTGCGCATTGCGCCCGGGACGGCGCGCACATCACGCCCTTCGCATTCGGACGTCGCACGCCGCCCATCCAGCCAGTGCGCCCAGCGCCAATACGCTCTTTGAATTGCTACTACGCACATCACACGCAGTCTGCGTTACCCGCGCTGCCCCTCGCTTCATGGGCCCTCCCTCCCCTCGCCTCGCCTCGACCTGCCCCTCGCAGGCCCCGGCAGCCACTGCGCCCCCCATGCCATCGCCCGCCCTCCCTATTCCCCGTCGTCGCTCGCCCGCCCGCCCAGCTCCCATCCAATATTCCACCCGTCTGACGCCTTGGCCCTAGTCGACATTCATATTCGTTTCTTTCCTTCTTCCTTTTTAGACGCCGCCTCCGTTTTGCTTCTGCTCTGCTCTCCCCCGACTCGGTGTTCCAGACTCGCGCCCGACACACATCTCCCTCCATCCGATCCCATTCCAGACCATTACCCTTCATCTGCGCCCTCCAACCGTGCGCCCTTGCCTCGACTTCTTACCAATCTACCCCGACACCCAAGACCCCCCCTCCAAACCCACAACCACAACAACCACGTCCACAACCACAAACGTGGAGGGGTTAAAGTAGTCGCTTCGCTGCACGCCCTACTTCAGGGTCGTGGTGGCCTCACGCCCAGCAGCCCCCCCTGCACAGCGACCATCCTCGAACCGGCTCTGTGCGCAACAGCAGCGGCACCATGGCAGACACTGCTACGCCCCCTTCCAACAACGACTCTCCCACCAACAAGACGCTGCCCAACAGGAAACGAGCGAGCGACACCACCGTAGACGACAAACCAAAGCGCACGCGCACCGGCTGCTTAACATGCAGAGAGCGTCACCTCAAATGCGACGAGAGCAAGCCCACCTGCAACAACTGCCTCAAGTCCCAGCGAGAATGTAATTGGGGCAAGAAGCTCAACTTCCTCGACACCACCTGCGAGCGAAATGCATACTTGATCCCCCAGGGCATCGACTACCAAGTCGCCTTCATGGACGAGTCTCGTACAATCGCCTCCGAATACGTCGGTGGCCGAGAAATGTATCCCGTTGAGGAAATGGAGTCTCACATGCCCATGGCCGACAATGCCTTTGGCATGGCCCCACCCCCTGCGTCGCGTCAACACCTCCCACCAATGCAAGGCATCGCCCATGACTCGTACCAACAAGCACAACTCAACTACAATCTGGATCAGCACCGCACACAGCATCAACACGGACGCACAAGTGAGCTTTATCCGCAATATACGAGAGAAGAAAAACGGCTGCTAACTTACATAGTATCCAGTTATTCAAGCGGCCCAACCCCTTCCTCATACACCATGGAACACTCGGCTAGCCCAGGTCCCCTTCCCACGCGTGACTATCTAAAAAGCCAAGAGGAAGTGTTGTACATGCAAGTCTTTGTTGAAGAAATTGGTATCTGGATGGATAGCATGGATGCACATAAGCACTTTTCACGTCTACTGCCCTTCCATGCCCTCAACGAACCCATGTTGCTGCATGCTTTTCTTGCATGTGGTGCACGACATCTTGCCCTTGTCAACCCAAAGTACAGCGAGGAAAAGGCCCTGCATTACTATGATGTAGCCACACGCGACCTACTGCATTCCCTGCAGAACCCCGACCGTGACACCATTCTATGTGCGACTACTGCTGTCATCCTGAACGTATACGAAATCATGGCCGAGCGCGCATTACAACGCATGAACCACATTGCCGGTGCCCGTGCCTTGATCAAGGAGTGCCGCTGGAATGCCCGATCTACAGGCATTGGCGCAGCCTGTTTTTGGCTCAACGTAGGCATGGAGATTCTGAGCTGCCTGCACTTCAACTGGCAGGTCGCGTGGGATCCAGATGACTGGGGCATCGAAATGGACTTTACCCCAGAGACTGAATCCGGAAGAGAAGAAGTTTGGACACATCGGATTTTGTACATTGTCGCTAGGATATGCAACTTCCGCGCCTCCATACCGCGCAACCAAGATATCGCCAGGCAAACATTGCACGACCGCCACAATGAATGGCTGCGACTCAAGGAAATGACTGACAGATGGAATGAAAACATCCCTAGGACTATGCACCCAATGGCCTACCTGTACCCTGGACAAACCATTTCCGGCTCCGCATTTCCGGAAGTTTGGTTAATTAAACGTGCATCCATCATCGCGCGCCTATTCTACCATACATCCCTGGTTTTGTTAGCTCAAATCAACCCCGTACAAGCAGCCAGCGAACCGGAGATGTGGGCAATGCTCGAGCAGAATTCAAAGTTCATCTGCGGTATTAGCGCACATGTCAAAGATCGTGGCGTCGCTAGCGTGGCGCTAAGATCACTCGCCATTGCTGCCGAGCCTTTGACCGATCGCCGCGAGCAAGAAGAGGTTCTCCAAATCTTTGATAAGATCAGACAGGAGACGGGATGGCGAGTGGGTTTTGTCAATACAGAGTTGAAGCAAAAATGGGGCTGGGACACCCCACAGAACCAAGACCAATCACAACAACAGCCGCTGCAGCCGTCTCAGCAGCAACAGCAGCAGCAACAACAACTCAACGGCCAGATGCAAGACGGCAACATCATGTATCCACAGCAGCCGCAAATGGTAGTTCAGCAAATGTCCCAGGTCTCTCTAGCACCTGTGCCAGCTCCGGCTCCCGCCCCAGCACCTCGAAGACCAACAGGCTTTGGCAATCCTCTTCTTGTCGCAGACTTTAGTATGCCGCAACATCCTTACCAGGCACATTACGTTCCAGCCAATATTGTCCAACAGCAGCAGCCCCCAACACTTCTCCAGCCGCCACTTAACGGAGTCAACGGCTACGGCGCTCATTTCTTCTAATACGTTCTTGCCATCCCCATACTCCGCGACTGCGCCTCGTCATCTCTCTTCATACACCAGTGTATTAGTGCAACTCTATTACTTTATGAAAGTTTCTTGCGTGTACAAAAAGCGGATTAAAACGCACAAAGACGGCATTATTTGCGGTATCTTCTTTAGGTTCTACACGTCTACTTAGCGGCGTCTGTCGAGGACGGATGTTTACTTGTTTCCGTTGTAACGACATAATGAGCGGATTTGCATGGGATTAATTTGATAGCTCGTGGAGCTGATCTTGGGACTATTGCCCTTCTTGGCTCGCTGGCATTGGGTTGGGTCAGAAATGTAACCTGGAGAGACTTTGTTTCTTGTAAATATACACATATACCTTGGTTTACACCCGTTGTGGTGTGCAAGTTCATGGAGAGATGCTCAGTAGATAGAAACACACATCCTTATTGGCAAGTCTTGTTCTCAACTAGCTTGCCCCCGCTGCTTATCCGCGTCTTTGTCGTTTCTCTCCATCCAGGCCCGTCTCGCTTGATTGGCTTGACAGCACGTATAATTTAGTGCCATGTGAACACCAGCGGCTCACCGATGGCTGTAATACGAAGAGGCCATCAAGCATTACCGAATATCTGCTATGAGCGTACTGGCGCGGCATGTTTCTTCCGTTGAATCAGTCTTGTAGAGTTGACTTAGTTGATCCAACATTGTCATACTAATGCACCTGTCTAGAGTGGTAGCGGAGAGTATGCTGGCCTTCTGTTATAAGGGCAAGAATGCCGATAACGACAGTCATACCCCGTCGCTTCCTCATTCGTAACCCCTTATTTGTTTCCGAACAAACACCACACCCACTTTCACACTATCCACTTGCCCATCTCTGTTCCATTACACATCTTATCCATGACCTCCACATACGAATTTATCCGATGCAGCATCCACCCGGACTGCATCGGCCCCGCACTCTCCCCATCCACACCATCGTCTCGCCAGCGAATGCACTTGTTTGCTGAGCTCGAATACTCTATACAAGGCCTAGTCGCAGCTTCACCCAGTACCACATGCGTCGAAGTAGAGCACGTAGCTCCAGAAGCAGTAATGGCATAAGAGAACTGGAGACAAGTGGACCTAGCCTCGCAAGCAGCTTTGCAAGACTCAAAGGATAATGACGATGTAGGGTCTGTTTCGAAATCCATGGAGAAACTATCCCAGCCTTCCATCTTTAGTTTTAAGCGTGGGAGGATAAACTGTTTGAACACCTCTCCATGGGTGAGTGTTGTGTTTCCACCTTGTGGATGAGCAGCGCGACTCATCTCCCACGTACTCAGCCTACGAATTTTGCTCTCGTGCATGTGATGATAAGTCATGGAGGCATAACACCACAGTGGGCGCCCAATCTCTACCGCATTGACATCGAGCGCATTGACGGGGTCGCCCTGGAACTGCGGAAACGCCCAGAATAGCGGCACATCGGCGTCTGCGAGTATCTTGCCTAGCACCATATCGCCCGCCCAGTTTGCGGCTGTGTAGTCGTCGTAATAGGTGGGGTGCGTCTCGCGCTGCTGGACGACGCGGCGCATGGCTGGGTTGGAAAGCACAAAGCCGGAGCCACCGTGTGCAAAGATCACGTCGCCAATGGACATTTGCCTGCCAATGTAGAGTGGAAGAGTGGCGTTGAAGAGAGTAAGATACGACACCCAACTATTCCATACCGGGTACGTATCTGCCTCTACAAAGGCGAACCATTTCGCACTCGGTCGATGCTTCAGCGCCTTATCCACCATGGGCAGAAACTTGAATCGATCCAATTTCCATGCCGGATTATCTTGCGCGCCAAGAGGCCCACTACCGCGATGGTCGCCCAAAGACTCATTGGCGATGTCCTGTCTCCCTTGAGTACGAATTCGCTCATACAGTGCGAATTCCTGCGCTGCATATGGCGACTTCCTGAGTCTCTCACTGACAGAACCCTCGAAAACATCATTCACATGATGTCCCGCAATCTCTTCATCCAGATCAGAATACAAGATGTAGTCGCTGACACACCGCAGCGTCGTCTGGAAATGAACAGGCAGTTTCTCCAGCGCCTCGGTGGCGCCAGTTCGTAGAACAACGAGGATGTCATCTGTTACTATCGGTAACGTGGGGCACTGTGTTTGCTGCTCTAACGACGCCCGATACTGCCACGGTAAACAAAATCTGTACACGAAGCATAGCAACAATGCAAACCATACTACCCCTCTTGTCCGCCTACGCTTATGACCTCCCCCTACTTGGGACCGCAATCTAGGCGTTTCCCCTCCTCTTTCGACCTTTTCCATCCAATCGTCTTCGCGCCGCATGTTTGGGATGGAGCGTAGTATATATCAAGAAAAAAAGGAGCGATGTCAACCAAAAAAGAAAATCGGCAAGAATAATACTATGTAAGAGTCCAGATCGACAAGATAAGTTTACTTTCCTCTCACTTCCCGCCCCCTTCGCCTCTTCATTCGAAACCGTATTTACATATCAGGAGCTCATCGAAAAGCTTAATGCTGCGCAGACATCCCGGGTCTGCTTCTTTTTTTGTTGCCAGACGAGTCATCATCATTTGGTGGTCTCATCCGTCTCACGTTGCGGGACCAAGCGGGGTCGATGGGGTCAGTCTGTATTGCCAATCATTTTAGGTTTGACTTTTGGCTAGGCACAGGGCTGTAGAAGAGGTACTTATGGTAAGCACAAAGAGGGGGGGGGGTTAGCATTACACTATTCCTCATCGACTCTGTTTGGTTGGGGATAGCCTTGGAGAGCTGGATGTGGGAAGGTCGATTTTCTCATATTCATATTGAAGAGAAGGGAAAAAACCCGCAGAGGAGCATGTACATGTATATCTTGTCTTTATTTGTGTTGCATTGTCATTGAAATGCCGAGACTTGTGCTTACGGCTACGTGTAATAATGGTACGTCACCAGCGAATAAGAAC
The DNA here is from genome assembly GCF_000523455.1 of Bipolaris oryzae ATCC 44560. Lineage (NCBI taxonomy): Eukaryota > Fungi > Ascomycota > Dothideomycetes > Pleosporales > Pleosporaceae > Bipolaris > Bipolaris oryzae. Next base: position 204,595 of record NW_006911280.1, read on the forward strand.
TAAGTAAGCCGAAATTACTGCGAGCAATGCGCAAATCAAAATGTGAGAATTACAACCGTTTATTGTCACCGTCACCCTCACTATGATCAAGTGCTGCACCGTTATACAAGCATGGAGCGACTCAGATATAAGAACATTTCTCATTCATAGTCATAAACTCAATATATACAGTACGCTTGCTCCATAATCACCCTCCTGACACCCTTTACACGCTTACTTGGATGTATCGAGAACATAGCGTCCAACTACGGCGCCCTGGTGCATCTTGTCATAGACCATTTGCAGTTCAGACAGTCCAACAACCTTGTACGGAGCCTTGATCAAGCCACGACGGAAGAACTCAATCGCCTCTGAGCTGTCCTTGCGGTTACCAACATACGATCCCTGGATTCTGATCATCTTGATGACAGTCTCGAAGACGGGTGCCTTGAGATAAGCACCGGCAGGAAGACCAATGCAGATGACGGTACCGCGCGGCCGGACGTATTCAGCAGCCTGTTGGAATGGCTTCTCATTGACGGCAACAAGAATGACAACGTGAGGGCCGAGACCATCGGGAGTTGCCTTTTGGACGTCGGCAACAAGGTTCTTTGATGTGGCAAAGTCGACGAATGCTTCGGCGCCAAGCTCGCCAATGCACATCTTCTTCTTCTCCTCACCAGAGTCAATGGCAATTGTTCGTACGCCCATGGCCTTTGCGTATTGACAGGCGAGTGAACCAAGACCACCTCCGGCACCGACAATGGCAGCGAATTGGCCAGGCTTGACACCAGACTCTTTCAGTCCCTTGTAGACCGTGATACCGGCGCAGAGAACAGGGGCAATAGCAGCGAGGTCACACTCCTTGGGAATGCGGGCAACGTGGGCAGCCTTGGCGATACAGTATTGCTGGAAGGTGCCGTCGACAGTGTATCCAGAAAGAAGTGGTTTCGGACAGAGGGGCTCGTCTGCTTGTTGGCAAAAGTCGCACGACAGGCAAGAACCGTTCAGCCATTTGACACCTGGGGAGAATGAGCAAGTGTGAATTGGCAGTAAAAGTGAGAGGAGTCAATCATACCGACATGGTCGCCAAGCTCAACGTCGTTGACAAGCTCTCCTCGTGCAACCACGACACCGGCACCTTCGTGACCACCAACAAGAGGAAGTTTGGTTGGCTTGTGGACGTTAGCATCTCCAACAAGAAAGAAGACCGGTTATATGTACCAATGGCCAGTCGCCATTGACGGCGTGTAGATCGGTGTGGCAGACACCAGAGTATTTGATGTTGACAAGAACCTCATCTGGGCCAGGCTTCTGTACTGGGATCTTCTTGTACTCGACGGGGCCGCCGGTCTTTTCAATGACCTGCGCCCATTGCTCTTGGGGAATGCTGCTCATGGTGATGGAGGCGATGGATTGTTGTGGAATTGAGTAGCTGGTGATGTGAGTGTGTTGGATGACTACAGCGTCACGGAGGGCGCGAGCTTTATATACTCAGTAGTGAGGCAGTGAGGGCTCAAGGGCTCAACCCCACTCGGCAGCAAACGGATGACGCCAGGGTCTGGATACAAACGCGCCTTCACGGAAGGAGCTGTGTGTAGGATTGCGTCCGTTCACCCATGGCAAATGCAAGCGTCATGCTCGGCGTGCCGGAGGTGAGCGATTGAGGACTAGGCGGCCCCATTGGCTCATTCTCACGAGGTACAACTGGACAGTGGACCTCTTGGAGGGGTCAAGAGATCAAGATTGGATGGACTTGCGGATCATGATGCATCGGTTGAGTGGCAGCAGCAGTAGCGTGAGCAGCGAGGTTCCGAGGTCAGAGCAAAGTCAGCATGAGCAGACTTTAGCGCGTGTAAATCAGCCCAGGGGCCAGGGCAGTTGCAAGCCCGCGTCTGTTATGGTGTGAGGGGGACTGGGAAGGGCGAGGTCTCGAGATGGAGGGGCGCTCCAACACCAGGCAGCTAGCTTCTTTCAGCCAAATATCTCCTGATACTTTCTACTCCCCGTCCACGGCCGCGCCATACAGAAAAACTCGAGCGCAAGTTGTTCCGTCTTGCGGTTCCTTTCAGGGCCCATACAAGTGCTCAGTAATTTGCTGAGCCCACAATGGTCTTTCGGTCGTATGCTCCTATGGACGGCCGCAATCCGGCCCCTCCGTGACCATCTTCGCCTGACAGCTCCACTACCAATTCCGCGGGAGCCCATGTGAAACGAACATCGACATGAATCCAAGGGCTGAGCAGGCACTCCAACTGGGTCGGTCGAGCGCAAAGTTCAACGCTATTCACAGACAACGTGCGCAAGCTCTTCAGCCACACGTAGCCTCGCATACGTATGTTCCACTTCAGGAAGTACCACGTCGCGGTCGTCCAATGAGATGACCCAGCACTGCCTTCGGACAGTTCCACCGCATGCGGCTCCTGGTCTACCATGCGGGGGTGTTGAGGTTCGACTACCATGGTCGTAGTGCGGCCGCAATCGCGGGGTAGTGCACGGAACGCTGCCCACCGTTCAAGGCTGCGGAGAAAAGGACGTCAAGCGACTGACAAGGAACCGAGCATCGTTATCGACGGGGGACGGCCTGATTCCAAAAAGACCTCCGAGGCCAGTCTTCGATCTTGCCTGCGAGCACAGCACGGTCGTCAGATGGAGAGGTTACCGTCATCTTGCAATCCGCATACGGCGCACACAAGGCCCCTCTTTATCTTCATGTCTGCGTGAGAACCCTGATGTATACTTGAGAGCCTCGGTGACGTGATAGGGCCACTGTGTGCTACGCGCCGGCATATGTTGAACATGGGCGATTCTTGGCGAAGAGCATCATACAACTCCCAACACCAACCTTACGGCCGCTAGACAACCAAATAACTGTTACCACCATCACACATGACGACATACTACAGCAGGTTGGGCAAAGCAAAAACACAATCAACAATCAAGGCTTGTATTGCGGATACAAAGTTCCGTGTTACCGGAACTTTACAGTGGCATCGTAGCCGACTCGACGTCTCTAAAACCCTTGTCGCTCCTCCCAAACCATATTATCTATTGTAACGCATGACCCGATCCAGACAAGATAGTCCACAATGAATAGACGCTCAGCGCCAATGCTTCTACTGTACCATCACATCAGCAGCCTCATTGTGCCCGTTGGCCGGCCTCTCGTCGGCGTCTTGCAACCCGAGAGGAAGGGAAGGAGGAAGATCCTTTCCGGCTGCCCGTGCCTTTGTCTCCGCCCATTGCCGTAAGCGCACTAGGCTCCTCATGCGAGATTCTCCGCGAGCCCCCATACTAGTAAGGATCGCTTCATTGACCTTGCTCGCGACATTCCTACGTAGCGACGGTTCCAACAATTCACTAAGCTCCCTCTGAAGAGTACCAGAAGCGGCAGGAAGAAATATAAGCAACGACATTGTAAGCTCAAGATCCCTCAGAAAATCAGGGTTTGTGGCCGCACGGGGAGCAAGCTGGGACGAAGCAAAGCTGAGCGCAGGTGTGATATCAGAAGCAGTAGACGATGTGCACACCCGGATGAGCTCGATCAGCTGTAACCTAAGTAGGTCGAAGTGCAAGGCTGGGTCTGTGTCTAAAATCTGGCCGGTGCATTAGCAAAGTTCAACGATAAATACGCCAGACGAGTGAATGTAGTTGCTTGCAATCATACTGAGGACTGAAGGTTTGATTATCATCAAAGAGATTCTGCGTGGTGCATGAAACTGGATCTAATCCTGCAAGGTGGTGGGAAGTATAAGTGGAAGTGTCGCATACCTGAGGGTTCAAATCATTGATCTTAGTGATAGCAGTATCGATATCACCAGCATGAATAGCCCGACGTATTTCTACGCGGGACTGGATGGACTCCTCCTCAAGAGGAAGCTGGATGTTCGCTTCTTTTGCAAACTTTTCAGCGGCTCTAGGATAGCCTTCGCTAACGAGGTAGTCCATGATGACAAAGTTGATATCCCTACAGAAGAGGTGTTAGCATTGATGCGCCATATACATGCAGGTACAGCAGCACACGATGCAAGCGCTACCAAGAGATCAGAGATACAAGTTAATATGTTCTCCACATGTTGGTTCGGAGAGATTCCCAACTTATTTTGAAATCATCATTCGAAGGAGGTAGCGGAAGCGACGCGGACGGTGGGGGACTTACGTCTTGGACGGTTTGACATCGTCGACCTTCCTCTGGAAAGGATGATGTTGGGTAGGCGTTGCCGCCGACACGGAAACTGTGGATGAGCTCTGCAGGGTGGTTAGATGGTGGGATAGGTCGCAACAACAGGTGCAGCAAATGTGGCTTACCATGGTGAAGCGAGACGCCCAGCAAGCCTCAACCGACGTCCATCAGTAAGCGATACGAGCTGCCCGACCGTTGGTCGAGTGTGCTGGCGGTCACGCAAAGTTTTGCGTGTGGAGAGGAAGTTTGAGAGCACAGCTTTGTGAAAGAAGAAGACTGAGCTTGCGCGCTTGGCGAGACTAGTGCCGGTGGGTCCTTATGTAAGCTCGACACTAAGGTCAGAGCCACCCACTGCAGAAACCCATTCGTCTCAAGAACCCTGCATACCCTTTTGATATCTCCAGCATTCGCCGCAAGAGGTGGGATTTTGGTAGAATAAGGATACGGGGTGCTACTAGGCGTTCAGCACGCTAAAAGAATCTCAGATATGGCTTCAGCAGGCCGAAGAACGCACTACGAACCGCCATGGGGTAACGCGAGTATTATTGGAGTAGCTGGTAGTTCTGGCTCGGGCAAAACATCTTTGGCAATGGCTATTGTCTCTTCCTTGAACTTGCCTTGGGTAGTCATCTTATCTATGGTTCGTTCCAGCCTTGTGAATTGGGTCACGTGCCCCACCCAGCTAAGGAACACTCCATGTAGGACTCGTTCTACAAACCTCTTACGCCAGAGCAATCTGCAGCAGCATTTCGCAACGAGTTCGACTTTGACTCTCCCGACGCTATAGACTTCGACATTCTCGTTGACCGCCTAAAAGACATCAAGAATGGCAAGGTTGCTGAGGTACCAATCTACTCTTTCCAGAAGCACGCACGCCTCTCCAAAACCACAACAATCTACTCCCCGCACGTCATAATTCTGGAAGGCATATTCGCCTTACACGATCCAAGGATAGTCGATCTCTTGGACCTCAAAATCTTTGCGGAAGCCGACGCTGACCTGTGTCTCTCACGCCGTCTTGTGCGAGATGTGAAAGAACGAGGCCGCGATATTGAAGGCTGTATCAAGCAGTGGTTCTCCTTTGTCAAGCCCAACTACTACAAATATGTTGCCCCCCAGCGAGAAATTGCAGATCTCATTATTCCAAGAGGTATCGAGAATCGGGTTGCCATTACTATGGTGAGCAATCAACTTCGTCAAACGCTGCACAGTAAGAGTGTTCAGCATCAGTCAGAGCTCAGACGATTGGGCAAGATTGCAGAAGATAGTCCGCTGAGTGAGAACGCTATCGTACTCAAGCAGACGAATCAGGTCAGGGGAATGCACACATTGTTGTTGAACCCTGACACGTCTAGAGAGGACTTTGTATTTTACTTCGATCGCATGGTTGCACTGCTTGTCGAGACAGCAGTAGACTTTTTACCGTTTGTATCGTACGAGGTTACAACACCCCAGAACACCACTTATCAGGGATTGAAGAAGAATGCAGAAGTCAGTGCCGTGGTGGTGCTACGCGGCGGCAGTGCTTTCGAGACGGGTTTGCGACGGACCATTCCCGATTGCAGGACCGGACGAGTACTGATCCAGACAAACTACAGAACTGGAGAGCCAGAACTCCATTATCGGGCGTTACCCAGCAACATTGCTGAGCATGGACTAGTCTTAGTCCTTGACCCCCAATTCTCTACGGGAGCAGCCGCCCTGATGGCGGTCAGAGTGCTTGTTGACCACGGTGTGCCAGAAGCCAATATAGTCTTCGTAACCTATACAGCAGGGAAGGTTGGGCTGAATAGGGTCTTGAGCGTCTTTCCAGATATCAGAATTGTGGTTGCAAGACTAGGTAGCGATGAGGAGGCGCGATGGGTTGAGACCAAATACTTGGGCTGTTGAAGCGAGAGCACCAGACTGCAATGACAAAGCGATTGACACTACGCATTTTTTGCTTGTAAATGATTTCATGCTGCGTTAGAACGTACATAGCCAACATGTCTTTATCCGAACGCCGTGTCTATCGCCAACGCCGATAAATGCAAGGTTAGCGTTGAAGCAACAACGCATCGCTATGTACAGTGGGTATCACAGAAAGTATTCCGTCGTGACTTCTTTTCCTTGCTGCTGTTGCTGCTCAGCCCTGTGGACATCGTTATCCGGACTGGCATCAAACACGTTGAAGAAGCGTTCGCCCGTATCGCTAACTTCGAGCACACTAGCCATGTTACCGCATCGGTAGCAGTAGTTGGGTGCACTCCAAACGGTGCTTAGCCTGTCGTCGTAAAGAATTTGGTAGCCTTCTTGGCACAACTGATGCGCCCGCAGAATGTGCGACATGGAGTTGACTTCTAAGAACTTTTTGACTACCTGAGCGCCAAATGTGTAGCCTGCTCCTCTAGGGCTGAGGGAGAACTCGTCTCTTTCAGGATCTGGATCGCTCCATACAAGATCTGCCATGGGCCCTTCATGAGGGATTTCCCGGAAACGGTCGATGATTTTGATCTGGTCGATGGAGTGTATGGAAGGCGACAGGCCACCGTGTACGCAGAAGATTTGGTCATTGATGACCACAGAGAGAGTGAGAAAGTCGAACATATCGGTAAAATAGTGCCAGACATTCGCATTGCCATATTTGCGTGAGCATTCCGTGTAGAAACCGTAAGACTGGGTGACGCCGCGAGACTCGTGGTTGCCACGGATAAGGTGGACGCGGTGCGGATAGCGGAGTTTCAGACAGACGAGGAGCGATATGGTTTCGACAGAAAAGAGTCCGCGATCGACGTAGTCACCTGTTCAGTGTCAGCTCTTTCTCTAGAGATCGCGTGCCCCCCTGTGAGGGGCAGACCAGGACTTACCCAAGAAGAGGTAATTTGTGTCCGGACATGGGCCACCAATCTTGAATATCTCCATCATATCGAAAAACTGGCCATGGATATCACCGACGACAGTGACGGGCGCTCTGATGTGCACCACGTTGCTCTCCTTCATGAGCAACTCCTTGGTCTTTGCGCATATTGCCTCGATGACCGGCTCGGCCAGCAGTTCCTTCTTAGAAAGCCGAGATATGCATTCATCAAGGTCTACGCTGGCTGCGCAATGTTAGTCTGGGTGTGGGGAACACGGCAAGCATCGCTGGTGACTGACGTACATGGTAGGCCGGGCATGGTGGTGTTGATGGCGTGGATACAAGGGTCGCAGCATCCGCGGCTCAGTTCAGGGTGTGGAGTCTATACTGGTCGCTATCAAATGTCTGTAGCGCACAATCATCCTCAGAGGTCCATCTGGAGGCGCGACACAGGCGATGGCGCAGAAGCAAGCAACTTGATATTGGGAGGTGGCCAACTAGTCCTGTTCCCTGTCCAAGGTGCGGCGGCATCCCGCTTCGTGGCCCGAGCGCATAAAAAACGTGACTACGCTGAAGACTTCCGTCTTCCGCAACATCTGCTGTGCGTGTTTTTCAGAACTTACGAGGCGCTTGGCTCTCTGGTGCCCGGACCTCTCTTTCCTTGTTATGCCTTATAGATCTGAGAGGATACTCCTCTGCGGCACTCTCAATTCGCCACTTACCTGCTATCGTGCTCTCAATACCTACTTCCAAGGGTTTCCCTCGCACCAGCAACTGGCCCTGTCTCGCTCTCCGTGCCCACTCACTTGCTCCTCCTCAGCGTCACATTGCCGTCGTTCATCCTACAAATCTCAACCTTGCATACCAGGAGATACTGAATTGATTGCCCTTCCGTAAGCTTGGGCGTCTCTTTCGTCCTGGCTCGTGCGCTCAACCTGTCCAAAAATTGGACGCGCGCCTTATACTTTAAAATCTCTCCCTAAAATCACCACCTACGCCGCCTCCAACGGACTTATCGGTCTCCATTAATCTTTTACTCCACCAAATCCCCTCCATTTCCATCGTGGATTTTCATAGGTTGATTGCGTAGCGTGGTATGTCTTGGAACGGGCCCGTAGGGGGTGCGGCGCCTTTCCAGCAGCAACCATATGCAAATGGCCCACCCCCATATGGTCAACAACCGCCCTATCAGTACGGACAACAACCAGGACAGCAGCCACGATATGGCCAATATCAATCGGGGGCTTCCTATCCACCAAATGGCCCCCCTAATCGCGCTCCGCATGTGCAGTAGGTCTCACTTCCGATCTTAGCAAGCTGTTCATCACGTGCTCGTTGAATCTGTCTTTTTATGGTGTGCGTCATTTGTTCTGACTCCCTTTCAGGCCACCAAAGAAGAAGGGTAATCCAGTAATCACCCGGTATCCTCCTCCACCGGGCTATCGCGGACCAGCGCAGCCTCAGGGTCCATTCGGTACTAACAAATTCCCCAACTCATTCAAGTCGTCGCATATAGGGTTTCCGCCATCGTCGGCGCCTTCAAACTACCCGCAGCAAAGTTATGCAGCACCTCCTGCAAACCAAAGTTATTCTAACCAAAGCTACGGTCAGCAAGCGCACCAGGCACCGGGATTTGCGCCGCCGTATCCTCAAGCACAGAACGGCTATCAATGGCCGAAATCAAGTTATCCTCCAAATTCAGGCTATTCGCAAACTTCAGTTCACCCAACTGCTCAATCTTATACTTGTTCTCATAGCAGCTACCAGGGTTACCCATCGCAGACTGCTACAGTTGACTCTGGTCATCCAACGTGTGGCAAAACTGGAGCATGGCCACAACAGTATGCGCAAGCACCTTACCAGTCAAACCAACATGGTTCATTCAGTGGGCAAACCCACGGCCAGCCCGTGTTGGATCCGGAGGCTACACCCACCCCAGCAACTGCCCATCTCACCACTTCGCAGCTCCCGCAGCAACCTGTTCAGCCCAGTAGCGTTGTAAGCGATGGAAGTATAAGCGACAGGCCACAGCTGTTCTTGGCATGGGACGATTGGGATTTTGACTTTGATGGCGCGATCTGGCCCAAGAGCAATGAGCCTGTCGATCCTGCTCTCAGCCTTGGAGTCATCATCTGGCACCCTGCTAAGCAGGTTACTCGTGCACTACCCTCTACTTTTGCTGAGGCTGAAGAAGACGCACTGAAGCCCACGCCTGAGAAGCTCGACAATGGGGATTCCGTGTCCATGTACTTCACTGCCGATAATTCGCACGAAGCCTTCCTTAACGTAAGGCAGACTGACGATTGGGAAGCTATCCAAGATGACCCAGTCTTTGTTGTTTTCACGGATGAAGATATGCAGAACAATCTAGTCACACTAGAAGACTGTATCGCGCAGCGGGATCGCCCTGACGAACATGAGGATATGGCAATGCATGATGGAGACATGGAAATGCACGACGCCACGTGGGACATTATGGATAACCTTGAGCAAGCACTCTGTACGAGTCACGGAGGTTCAACGTCAAGCGCATCGAAAAGGGAGGCGGTATCCCCCTTGCAAGAAAGTCAAGAGGATATCCTTGCGAAGTTGGGGGTGACTGGAGCCCCGAAGCCGCCGTCGAATGAACCAATACCTGTACCGTACTCCCCCTCTGAAGTACGGCAATCAGTGCTACCTGTCGAAAAGCCATCGGCTGCTCCTTCATCTACTCCGCTCCGAGACTCTGCTCAATTGACCCAGCGGGCACAGTCGTATGGTGGTTATCGCAACAGTGGACCCAGATCTGCTGCTCCCCGTCCGTATGGATCTATGTCGGCAGGTGCCTGCTCCAGGCCACCACCTCCCCCACCCGCTTCAGCAGAGCAGCGACATGATTCCTGGAATGCGCTTCAAAGCAACGGCCATAGTTATGAAAAATCCAGAGAAAGCCCCGCACGCTCCGAGGGGAGCAATCGGACCATGGCTGGTTCTGATTTTGAGCCCGAAAGCCAGGGTAATGAGTTACATCAAGATGCACCTGTTGTATCATCCCTAGATCAAAGCGACAGCTCCTTCTCTAGGAAGAGAAGCTATGAAGATGCTGATCAAGAACATGAGAAATTGCGCCAGCACGACGACCATAGCAAGCGGAAGAGGCGTTCCCAGGTTGATGCCGCTTACAGGTAAGGCTTCTTGACATCAATGAGGTGCATCTCGCTTGTTTCTGGCAAATTCTTACTAGTCTTGTAGTCGTCGGTGAGCACGTATTTACGAACCCAGAGCCTGGGCCTCATCCCCCATGATTACTCCTCGTCACACCTTGATTTACCTTCTACGCCATTTCTGACACCCATGGATCCTCTTCTTTATTTTCGTTTCTGCAACCACGGCCTTGTTAATGATCCACAAGAGCCTTTCATCTTTCCTTGTCTCATACGTCAGGACCATTCACCTATCATTATTTATTCTTCTGCAAACTTGCTTTCAATTCTCTACCACCCCGGTTCATGGCTTCATACTGCAATCTTATTTCCAAATGTCGGCCAACAGTGTACACCAGAATGGGTCATTCACGGGTACCGGCGTTCTTCGCGCTTCATTTGTTGTCTTGAACTTGTCCATTACCTTTCTGTTCTTACCATTACCATTATTACTACTATTACCACGATTATTACTGTCGTTTCTTATTCCAGGGTTACTCATTTCACGGTTGTCTTCCACAAGAATCCACATCTGATTTCATTTGATCTGGCGGTCTGGACTTCAAGCGTCCAGTCTCTCAACTCACTTGTTTTGTTTTATAGAATTCTTGCCCAGTTTACCGATTGTTCTGTTTAATCTTTTTACGAATCTTTTTACGAATCCCCTAACTTTTGGTTTCTTGCAGGTCTCACCTCTCTCGTTTACTTATTTCTTCTCCTCCAGTCACTACCAAGCACGAGTATCTTGATATCATGATTGAGAATATCGGCTTCTGCTACAGTGGTAACTTGCAAGCACAATGACCAGGTATTCGGTACATCGGAGTCAACGTATCCGGAGTGTACCAGCGTCAGCGATTCCTCAGTCTATACGTGATAGGTTATTTGGGCACTGCCTGTTCGCGCAAAGAAGCAATGCGCCAAATGAAAAGCCCAATATTTTGGCAGGAATGAGTGCTTCTCAGCCTTGACTGCAAGCAGCGTTTAAATCAGCGCTTAAATCAGCGATCAAGTTCTTGCAGGCAGCTTTGGGCATTGACAATTTAGCCATACATGGCTGCTGTTGCTATGCGCGTCGAATGTAAGGGTTGTATTCGTCCTCGGTTTTGGTGAAATCGTTAGTACGATTTCCCTTTAAGCGCGTTCAATAGTATAGTGAGTAGGATGACGACATGACCATGATCATTCTGCAAGCTATTTCTCTGTTACCGTCACAGGGCTCTCAATCATACAGTTGCGGAGATGCTAAAGTGACATGTTTGTAGCGTACAGAACGAAAAAACTGGTAAGTTCACGGAAACATATTTTTCCGACATGAATTAGGTGTATGGAAAAGCAAGTAGAGCAATACAATGTGGCAAACAGTACAATGCGCAGCTTTCGAGGCAGCGGTGAGGCCCGTGCATGTGTGAAACCAAGCCACATCTAAGCCACCGGGTGCGTCATCTGATCTACTGGTTCGCATCGCCCGCTCAGGCGACCCTCTTCTACCTTAACATCTACTTCATCACACCGAAAACCGCTGCCTATACTCATACTACAATTACCTGATAGCCAAAACTGACATCATGTGTGGCTCCGATTGTTTCCTGATGCTCCTCAGCGTCCTGGTACGTTTGCAGTTCCCGTACGGCGGAGGCAGGCACCGACTGTCTCTGCAGCTCATGGCGCTTGACAGCTAACATAACCTACAGTTCCCACCGATTGGTGTTTGGGTGAAGAAGGGCATTTGTAGTGCCGACTCGCTCATAAACCTCGGCCTCTCGTGCCTAGGCTTCCTCCCCGGCCTCCTCCACGCTTGGTATGTGATTCTGCAGAATCCAGACCCATACGACGCATACCAAACTGTGCCCGATCGCGAACACGGAAGGAGCACCGACGGACGGGTGACATACTATGTGATTTCGCACGAACAAGCGGGTGGCAGACCTGCGAACTATGGTACTGTGGCATCTCAGCCGAGCAGTGGACAGTTCCCGGGACAGCAGAGCGGCGTGACAAACAGCTTTGCACCGCCACAGGGACACAAGAGCGCAAATGGCAGTGGACCTGCTGCGCCTGCGCCGGCAAATGGAGGTGGCGAGGGAAGCTCAAGTCAACCCGAGGGTCCGCCTCCGACATATGCAGATGTCATCAAGGGCGACCACAAGATCCAGGACCAGTAAGGGTGAGTAGGTGTTGCAGCATTGTGTTTCATGCGGCATGAAGCGTGCTAGCGCATAGAGGAACACAGGATGTGAATATGGCGCTGAGAGGGAACGGATAATATTGTACACCTAGAGTATTGCTAGCAAAGACTTGTATGAAACGAATTAGCCATTGCGTTGATCAAACAAAGCGAATATATTCATTGTTTGCACTAAGTGTGTTGCCAGTTTAGCCTGGGACCCCTGCAACCGATATTTTGTTTCCGGATTGGGCCTGTACGTCATGGCGCAGATGTCCGCACGAGTTAACCCGTTTGTGTGCCCTCAGTTGCACCATAGGAGACACAACCATTTCGTACATGTATACATGGACGCATATGGATAGCTGTATGGGTGTAGGATGATAGGCTAAATGGTAGGCGAGAGTAGTCAAAGGGACGGCGAATTAAACGTCACCTTGCCGTAGTCCAGCCACGTACGTAGGCGCGGCATCCTCTCGGCGACTGCAGGCAGCCAATACCGCGAGGCCGGGCCGGCATATTTTGTGCTCTGAGCCCGCCGCAATCTATGCCTTTTGATTCGAATTGCCCGTTTGGGTAGGTGCATTTAAAAACAAAGAATATGGATGGGGTTTGTTAGGGGAGTTTGGCAATGGAACGGTCTTGGAATTAAGGTTTCAAAGGATGAAGGTAGTGGTGATCCTGGGGTAGTGTGGGCCTGGGGCTGTGCGGGGGGGGGGGGCGCGGTGCTATACTTACGCAAGGTACATTACGTGGATTTTGGAATAACGTGTATTGGACTGGAGGCGGCCAGGTGGCACAGAGGGGTTAAGATAGAGAAGCTAGAGCTCAGTCTTTTGATGTCCACATCAAAGAACACGATACCATAGGCTGCACCTCGGTATTCCACAGAAGATGTTAGTTCCAGCCGTTCACCGGTAGATGTGCGTTTCAAATCGCTGGCCTAGACGTAGTTTGGCAGTGTAAGAATAGGTTCGGGAAACAAACATGCTGCAGTTTGATGTTTGCGGCGAAGATCTCATCTGCGCCAGTCCAGGGTTTCAGAGAATACACAAAGAGCCATAGACATAAGATTGGACGGAAACAGTGTATATTGCTTGCATAGGATGTTCCTCCGCCTATTGGTGGAACGATATTAGTGTAAGGAGGTGCATATCCCGCGCCTCTCTTCTACTGAAGATCAAGATGCGTATGAGCATGAGCGATATTCTCGAAGCCGCGTTGCGGTGAAGAAAAGCAAGCTTTCTCCAGACTTATTGCAGGGCCGGCGTGTACAAACGTACTTGGGACGATGATGGCAGCGCGCCATGTCAGCGAAGAGCCAATTAAGCGTTTGGATTGTGCATAAGCGCCACGCCCCTGCGTCATTGCCCAGACACGCTGCAAGGCTTAAGGCGTAGCCAAGGGCAGCTTGGGACGCTCCTTGGAAGGCTTGAACATGATGACGCTGAGCTTCGCACATTGCATTCGACAATCGACATGGTAGCAAATGATTGTAATCGGTACTCGCGCCAAATCGACTGGCGCTGTGCAACTTCGCCCGCGCTACTAGACACAGCCTCAGCAACTTCCCGCAAAATGGCAGTCTGGCCGAGTTGACCTGTGGCTAGAGCATTCATTCCACGCTCTTTATTCGCCAACTTTATACTTCAGCCACACACTGACGCGAGCGGGCGTGCGCTGTCCTTCGCGTCAAAGCAGGGAAGCCCAGGGCCACTTATTATCTCTCCTTGGTCCCTTTCTCCCTTTCTTGTTTCCCTCCACCCGCCTCTTGGTTTCGCAAACCCAAACACCAAATCGACACTTGCTTTTCAACGCCTTCTTTGATCACGACCGACACAGAGACAGTACATATATCTGCATCCATGCGTAGGTGGAGCCCCGTGCCCGAATCATCAGCACAAACCCCAGCACCACTCGAATCTACACACTAACTCATACCCAATTCAGACACTGTACGGAGGCAGGCGCACCGCGTTGCCTCAAAACATGGCAGCAATGGAACTAACAATTACAACCCATTCGCTCGACAGCGCTCTCGAGATTCCCATTATGATGTGGAAAACGTAATGCACAGATCACGATCCGAGGCAAATGCAACATCGGGATTTGAAGAGCAGAGGCGCCTCGAGACCATGCAATCAGAGAAAGAATTTGGAATGCCAGACCACCACAATACTGAGCCCGCCTCCTCATTGCCAACACATGCGACCGCTTCAGCCGCCGTTCCAAATCCTTCGCTTGACAAGGATGGCGCGACTGATTCAGACACTGCGCACAAGGCTTCAGTGGACAGCACTCTTGCGCCCTCCAACCAGGACCAAAACGGCGGCCCTACCCGCAGAGCAAAGTTCAAGGGCATATTTAGGAAAGAGCACGAAGACCAAGATCATACCGGCTTGGACGCGCCCGAAGGAGACGAACTATCCCTGGAAGAGCGCAAGAAGAAGGCTTTTAAAAGGAAGATTCCCATCGGTGCCCAGATTCGCTTTGTCTTGTTTGGTGCCTGGATCAACGTCCTTCTCATCATGGTACCCGTCGGTTTTGCCGTGTACTACGCTAGACTCAAACCTGTGCCCGTCTTCATCATCAACTTCATTGCCATCATCCCACTCGCCGCTATGCTGAGCAATGCCACCGAAGAACTCGCCATTCGGGTTGGAGAAACTCTTGGAGGTCTTCTCAACGCCACTTTTGGAAATGCTGTCGAGCTCATCGTATCCGTCCAAGCCTTGATCAAGAACGAGATCACCATTGTCAAAACCTCGCTTATCGGCAGTATGTTGTCCAACCTGCTGCTTGTCATGGGCATGTCCTTCTTTCTCGGGGGTATCAACCGCTTGGAACAGTTCTTCAACGTGACTGTGGCTCAGACAGCAGCATCGCTACTTGCTCTCTGTATCGCATCCCTCATCATTCCGACCGTGTTTCACAACACAATTGCCGAAGATGACGCAGTCGCACACAATGGCAGCGAAGATGCTGTCAGGAATCAAGAGCTATCTCACGGAACTGCCGTCATTCTTCTCCTCGTCTACGCTTGCTACCTCGGTTTCCAGTTGAAGACACACTCCACCATGTACAACGAGCCCAGTCAAAAGGTGCCCAAGCGCAAGTCCGGCAAGAAGGAAGAAGGTGATGCATCGCGCGGTATTGCAGCCATTGGCGCTGGTACTGCCGCAGCGTCTGGAGGCGGCGTCAACATGACCACACTTTTCAAGAACCCAAACTCGGATGACGAGGACGACGAAGACGAATTCGAAGAGCCATCGCTCTCTGTCATTGGTGCTCTCATCACTCTCGCCATCTCGACAACCCTCGTTGCTTTCTGTTCGGAATTCATGGTCTCCAGTATCGATGGTCTTACTGCTACGGGTCATATCTCTACCACTTTCGTTGGTCTTATTCTGCTTCCCATTGTGGGTAATGCCGCCGAGCACGCCACTGCCGTCACTGTCGCCATCAAGGATAAGATGGATCTCTCTATTGGTGTTGCTGTCGGTTCCAGTATGCAGATCGCGCTTCTTGTTTTCCCTCTGATCGTCATTCTCGGATGGATCTTGGGCAAGGACTGCATGACGCTCTACTTCGACACTTTCCAAATCGCTACATTGTTCGTCTCGGTGTTGCTTGTCAACTACCTCATTCAAGACGGAAAGTCACGTAAGTTCGCGCCATTCAGTATGCAACTGGGACACTTTGCTAACAAGATGTAGATTGGCTTGAGGGCATTTTACTCATGGCGAGTTATGTCATCATTGCTCTTGCGGCCTGGTTCTACCCCAACCTTGATGAGGCGCAGTGCTAGATTCTTTCTTTACAATACGTTTGATCCTTTTTTTTCGTCATATAGATACTAGGTGGGAGTTCGATTAAAGGTGGCGGTTAAGGAGTTCTATCTTTCTACTTGCATTACGTACAGGGATTGCAATTGTCATGTCAATAGTACTTTCGATACCCTCATATCCTCAACAAGCAAGTGCCTAGTTGGGACGAATATAACGTATAATTTTTACGGTCGCGACCCAATGTCTTTGCAGCTTTGTGCTAGCCATGGCGATGTTCGGAGGAGAGGGACGCGCCTGCCATTATGAACACAACGCACCTTCCTCACCAGTATCATGACAGCACAACATCGAGGATTATATCTTGTCATCACCTTTAGCATACTCTCCATCACTTCATTTCACTTCTCTCACACCAGCACATACATCGTCCCTCACTTACACGCATCACCTTCTGCCCTCAGACGTCAGATACCAGAGCCCGCTCAGTACACTACTACGTCTTACCTTTGCAAACTATGGTTTCCATCCCAAGTTCCTCACCTCAACTCTCACTTGCTCTCATGGATCCACTTGCATAGACGCTTGTAGGCTCTCACCTCCACAGCTGCTGTGCTCTATATAAACTTGCTCCAAGCTAGGTTTGGATATATCTTCTTCCATACACAACCACTCTTCTTCTTTTTACTACTAGTTTTTCTACCTCTTCTACATGACCACACTTCTTCTTTCTTATATCATCTTACTTTATATCTTCCAATTCATCACACCACTTCCATTTCACCATAACACTCCTACAACTTCTTTCTCGCACCATATCTCTGTCTAATCACAGCACACCTCTTCTTCTTTGCCTGGTTGGTTGCCAGGATTACTTCTACCAGTTCTCACACCTATCCCCATCCTACCCAGTTCACAACTATACGGTAACTCAGCCTACTGACCAGCCGTCATTGTACGTGCTCCAATCCTTGAGAGCTGCTCCATCGCCACTCGTGTTCCCATCTCACCCACACAGCGGTATGTATCATTGAAACAGCCATCTCAGGCTCGTACATTATCGCTTTACCAAAGCTGACAGCTCAAGTCATCATGAGTAAGCCCGATAGGACCAACGACGACAGCGACATGACTGAAGTGCAGACCTCAGTTCCAGGAACTGCGCAGGTTGGCGATGAGGCCATGATCGACTATGATGACCAAGTTCAACACGAGATCGACACACCTCCATCTCATGTAGAAGAACATGTCCAGCATGATTCCAACTCATTGTTCGGTCCAGAAAGCGATTCTATCCCACCCGAAGATCCCCACTCGTTGTTCATCCCAGAAATCGAACCCATTCCACTAAGCAATTCTGGACCATTAGCTGTCTCAGAGGATGACCCGACTGCATCAAGCGCCTTAGAGTCATTGTTGATCCCAGAAATCGACTCTGGTCCACCAAATCTACCATCTCCAGCGCCTTCAGCGCCTCTTTCGAATACATTCACAGCCCAACTGCGTGAGAGAATGCGCAATAGGCAGCGGAAAATAAAAGACAGGGTGCGACCAAGGACTCTCCAAAGGGGGCCAAGCCTGCCACAGCCCATTGCACCCGCAGAATCATATCATCTTGACGATGATGATAAAGCAGACATGAGAGCAGCAGAAATATTCGAGGAGAGAATGCGGTACTTTGACGACGTCAAAAAGGCCAACCATGGAGTCCTTCCTTTCGAAATGGAACTCGAACAGGCAAAGTTTCAAAGCGCCGAAACAGTCAGAAGGAAGAAACGAGCGCGTGATATTGCCAAGGCTCTAGAAGATGATCCTGTCAATCTAGCTGTACCCCCCACAATTGATCTAGAGCAAAATGTTGAGGAAGAGGAGCTATTTGATACCGATTTTGTTCAACCTCGCGCTCCCAAGAGATTTTGTATGCAAGATGCAGAACTCCAGAGTATGATGGTCGCAGTTGAGGCTCGTAGGGATAATTCAAGAAACAAGAAAAAAAAGAAGGACAGACAGAAAGGAGCAGAGGCCATTTCTAATGCCGTTAAAAGTGGTAAAAGCTTGAGCAAGAAACAGAAGATGATTAACAACGGGGCTAAGCAAGCCTCTTCGCTTTTGGATTCAGACATTTTTGCCCAACAAGCTCAGCCAGATGCACCAGAGCAGCCGTTCTTCAGCTCGAGAAACCGAAAAAAGGCAATGAAAGAGCTTTTGGCTGGTGTGCCTCTCGAAGATGAGAAGCAGGCAAAAGATGATATAGCAAGCTTGACAAAAGCAGCGAAGAAATTTAGCAGGAACGCAGTCAGACCTGATGCCGAGCGAGGAAATCTATGGTCAGTCAAGGGCATGAAAACATCATTGAAGGGGTATCAGCTCATAGGCAGTGGGTGGATGCGCGATCGAGAGAATGGCGATGAAGAGCCAAGAGGTGGTATACTGGCAGACCAAATGGGACTTGGCAAAACGCTTATGGCTCTAGGTGAGTAGTAACCGCACGAAACGAAATCAGGGTAAATACACTGACTGTTCACAGCGAACATCCATGATGGTCGCCCACCAAAGAATAGCCCAGGCCCCAAGACCACCCTCGTTGTTGCCAGTCCTGCACTTCTCACTCAATGGAAGAGTGAAATCGAAAAACATAGCTCAGCCAAACTGACAATCATGCGGTACGGCGCTGGAACACGTGATAACTTTAACGCGTCCTTGGAACTTCTGCAGGGCCATGATATTGTTCTCACCACATACACCGAGGTGATGAGATCACACCCCAAGTATAAGCCGCCGAGTGATTGTAAAGATAAAGAAGAGGAGGAGGCCTGGTGGA
The DNA here is from genome assembly GCF_000523455.1 of Bipolaris oryzae ATCC 44560. Lineage (NCBI taxonomy): Eukaryota > Fungi > Ascomycota > Dothideomycetes > Pleosporales > Pleosporaceae > Bipolaris > Bipolaris oryzae. Next base: position 223,548 of record NW_006911280.1, read on the forward strand.
TGGAAACTTGGGAGCAGAAAAGAGGTGCCCTGCACCGAGTACGTTTCTTACGCATAGTTCTCGATGAGGCCCAAGCCATCAAGAACTACCAGTCGCTCACATCAGTTGCCTGTCGCGCACTACAGGCTGACCACAAGTGGGCTTTGAGTGGAACTCCGATTCTCAATAGCTTGACTGAGATGTATTCTTACTTCAAATTCCTTGGCGTTCCATTTATCGACAACTTTGAAAACTTTGATGAGGAGTACTGCGACCCCGACAATCCAGAAAAGATTATGGTGAGGCTCTCACAGTTCATGATGCGCCGCACTCATTCAGATAAGATGATGGGAGCCCCCATTCTCAAGCTGCCTCAAGCTCATCAAGCTACGTACTGGTGCGAGTTCAATCCAGTTGAGCGCCGTATATACAAGATTGTCGAGAAACGCTTCATCGAGCGAATGAGCGCGGCGATGGAGGGTGGTGCCTCAGAAAAATCGTATGGCAACACCCTAGTGTGCGTAACAAACCTCTTCGTGTTTGGTAGCTAGGATCACTAACAGATATAGACTGTATCTAAGACTTCGCCAACTAACAGCACATATTCTTATGCTTCAATTCGTCATACAGGATCTCCTTGAGCAGGAAGATATTGAGAGCATCAAACGGGTGCTTCAGCAGCATACGGCTAATAGTAACACTCAATCTAGCAGCACAATAATTGCAGTTCGAGAGCAGCTTCAAAAGATAGCGGATGATAAGAAGAAAGCAGACGAAAAAAAGAAGAAAAAGAAGCACACTCGTTCGGAGGCGAACAAAGAGGCCGAAGATCAGGACCAGGACATCATGACCGATGAAGGAGAAGAAGGACCAAAGTCAACCCATCATCTCGGGGCCGGCGGCGAGTTTGGCAGATATTACAACTTTGGGCCCTTTCTTAGCAGTCTCCAAAAAGGCGAGAGCTGGGAAAGAGCTAAGGAAAAAACCAAGTGCAGCACCTGCGGAAACAAACCACGACAGCCCATGATTCAATCATGTGGCCATTTCATTTGTGCGGAGCCTTGTTACTCAGAGGCATGTGTTGAGAGTGCTGAGCAGGGGCAAGAGAATAGAGCTTGCAACAGCTGTGGTAAAATACCCAGTTATGTCCATGCATTCGAGGTGGAAGCCGACCCGGAAGATGGACCTGCATCTGGCACGCGATCAAATAATAATAAGAAGAAGAAGAAGAAGAAGGGCAAGGGACGCAAACGCCCCTACCATGAGGTTATTCCGAATGACTGGCTCGCTTCTCTCAACGACCAAGTCCTTCCTTCTGCAAAAACTATTGCAGTCAAGTCGCAGATTATGAACTGGATCAAGGAGAACCCGAACGTCAAGATTATTGTTTATACACAATTTCTTGCTATGTAGGTCAGATGCACACTCTCTGGACCCGCACTGACAAGCTGCAGGGTTCAGATCTTAAGGCGCGTTTGCAAGAACGAAGGCTGGAAGAGCGTTCAGGTGAGTGAATACTTGTTACGCATACAATGGAGCCATCAGCGGTAGCTTGGGAACGACAATGAAGCCGTTGTCGAATGCTCTGGAAGTTCAGATTGCTGACCACCAAAACAGTACCACGGCAAGATGAGTTTTACCGCTCGCGATAATGCCATTCGGTCGTTTGCCGAACAAGGCGATATTCGAATCATGCTGGCAAGCATGCACTGTGGCGGCTGTAAGTACTCATAACTGCGGCAGCCTCTTTGTTACAAGTGTATATGTTAATGATCTTGCAGTGGGTCTTAACTTGACTATGGCTTCAAAGGTTATCTTTATTGATCCTTGGTGGAATTCTGCTAGAGAGCAACAAGCTTTCTGCCGTGTATTCCGCATTGGGCAACAAGCAGAGACATTCATGACCCGTTTTTGTGTCCAGAAGACGATCGATAGTAAGATCGTCAAGATTCAAGAACGCAAAGAAGAGGAGATTGGATGCGTAATGGAAGAAGGGGGCAAGCCGGTCCAAGGGTATGTTTTCTTCTACTGGGGATATTCTTAGACTAACAAGTTTGCAGCATGAATTTGGAGAGGTTGATGGAACTATTTGGCGCTGAGATGAATGGGGCTGAGAGTGATGAGGTAGAGGAAGACCTCGAGATACCGTAAGAGCAGCAGGCTTGGCAGCCATGAGGACAAGACTTGGAGGGCGAATAATTGATTTTGGAGAATGGCGTAGGGGTCTGGATCGTGAATGGATCTTGAGTTTCATGGGGTGTGTGGGAGCCTGGTTGATGGAAGGGACTTGCTTTTTTGCCTACAAACCTTCAAGCTGTCCTATCAGCCATCGGAGTTTCTCTAGTGGATAGGTGCCAACAAAAGTTCGATTCGAGCCGAAGGCCTTCCTGCCAGCCGTGCCGTGGCACGTCATTGTTCTTTTTCTCAGACGCCTCCTCCTGCAGGCATGGACGTGTTTGTCGATGGGCGCGGGTGCAGAGGGAGAATGTAGATAAGAGGCGAGGGGCGGCCAATTAGAGACGAGATGATAGCGATGGCGCTTGGCAAAGGCAGGCGTCGCGTCTTCCCCGCCCCAATGCGATACCTGTGCTATCGATTGCACGCGCATACTACTCGCCCCTGCTTGGCCGGCCATGGTGAGGGCGCAGTACTTACAGAGGCGTGGAGGACGGCAAGCCCACAGCTTTTCGCGGGCCGCTGATTAATGTCGCGCGCTGACTGAAGGGCCCGTCGGAGCGTGCGCCCCACCATCCCCCCCGCATCTTGCATCTCCGGGAAACCTCCCAAGAACTGTAATGGAGAACACCAGCACGGCGGAAGCGCAACCACCGACCACGGATACGCCCGCCAAGAAGGGACGACGAGGGAAACGGGACGCCGGGAGCGACGACTCGAAGAAGAGGAGGTGCATTTCTTCCGCCTGTGTGCCCTGCAGGAAGCGCAAGTCAAAGGTACGTACCTCGTCTTAGGTAACGGGAACTGCTCTGCTCGACTGCCTTTCTCCGGCCTCTGTACTCCTTCTCCGCCTGGCCACCAACCTTGTCGCTCTCGTGCCTCCTGTCGCCAGCCGTGCGCTAATCCGAGAAACAGTGCGACGGCACCACACCAGCCTGCTCGGCCTGTGCCGCCGTTTACAACACGCCATGCATCTACGATCCGAACTCGGACCACCGCCGCAAGGGCGTCTACAAAAAGGACATTGACAACCTCAAAACGCGCAACTCAACCCTCCAGACCCTCATCCAGGCCATTCTCAACTATCCCGAGGACGCAGTTGCAGACCTCGTCCAGCAGATTCGCACATGTGAGAGCCTGGACTCGGTCGCTGAGGCCATCATCGCCAAGGAGAATGGAGAAGAGGATGACGATGAGCCCCTCAGTCCGACCACATCGCCCGCAGCGGCGCCTCCAGAGGGAAGCTTTGAGAGCCAGCTGAGCGGCAAGATGGGTGAGCTGCGGCTCGAGGATGGATCTACAAGATACATTGGCGGAACGTCGCATCTCATCTACCTGGGCAAGGGCAATGACACCGTCGACTCACCCGATACGTATTCGGACGACCAGTTCCAAGAGGCGCAGGACCCATTTTGCTCGTGGACCACCGTGACCTCGGACCCGGAGCTGGTGCAGCATCTGATAAGCATGTACTTTTGCTGGCACTACAGCTTCTTCACAACCCTGTCCAAGAATTTGTTTCTGCAGGAGTTTAGGCTTGGCAAACCGCTGCCCGGATCTGGAAGGAAGAATCAGTACTGCTCGCCCTTGCTAGTCAACGCCATGTTGGCACTCGGATGTCACTTCACATCATGGCCTGCTGCTAGGGCTATACGCGATGATTCTGCAACGGCTGGAGACCATTTCTTCAGGGAGGCCAAGCGACTGATTATGGAGGACGATTTGCACGAGGTCCCTGCATTGACAACAGTGCAGGCTCTAGCCTTGATGTCCGTACGCGAAGCGGGCTGTGGGCGGGAAGCAAAAGGCTGGGTGTATAGCGGCATGTCCTTCCGGATGGCATGCGATCTCGGCCTCAATCTGGGCATGCATAGCAAGGATGTCATTGATGAGAACGAGGAGGATGCACGAAGGATCACATTCTGGGGCTGCTTCTTGTTTGACAAATGTTGGAGCAACTACCTCGGGAGATTGCCGCAATTGCCCAACACGATTCTAACAGTACCCAAATTCGACGTCTTCCCTGTTGAGGATGCAGAGACCTGGAGCGCAGTCACAGACTCTGGCCTAAGTCAAGCACATTCGCAGCCCAGTAGGACGCGCGCAGTTGCTCTCCAAATTTCAAAGCTCTGCGAGATTTCTAGCGACTTGATGAATGCTTTCTACAACCCCATTGACATGGGCAAGGCCAAGGGAAGGCAGGCAGAGTTGAAGAAGCTCAGTGAGATACACATGAGGTTAGAGACGTGGAGACGGGAGCTCCCGAAAGAGCTAGAGCCGAAAGAGGGTGGCTTGCCCCATATGCTTGTCATGCAGTAAGCAGCACTATCCACCGTCGCTATCAACTTGTACTAATGACTGTGTAGCATGTTCTTTCAGTTGCTTTACATCCATCTCTTTCGTCCATTCCTAAAATACAACCCAAACAATTCACCACTTCCTGCCCATGTCTCTCCCCGAAAGCTCTGTACCCAGGCTGCTGCCATGATTTCCAAACTACTACGGTTATACAAGCGATCACATGGCCTGCGGCAGATATGCAACATCTGCGTATATATCGCGCACTCTGCGTGCACAATACATCTTCTCAATCTACCCGAGAAGAACGCAAAGCGCGACATCATCCACGGTGTCAAGCATCTGGAGGAGATAGCAGAAGGATGGCTGTGCGCCCGACGAACGCTTGGCATCCTCAGCGTACTGGCAAAGCGCTGGAACGTTGAGCTACCAGAGGAAGCTGCTACAGTGCTTTCCCGTACTGATGCCAAGTTTGGTCCCTGGAATGAGGTTAGCACTCCAAAAGCACAGCGCCGCGCATCGGTACAGACCAACCAGCACCCTTCACCAGCGGATCAGGCTTCACCGAGTCTCCAACCATACAGCACGAACATGGCCAACATGACAGGACCACAAATGTACAGCCGGACAGCCATAGCAAATAATAGCTCCGTAAGCTCTAACCCTTCTGCCCGTCCTTCTAGCACCCACTCTCTACCTCCCTCGGACCCAAACGCTCTGGCTTACATGCGTACTCAGCAACATCCTACTACACCCCAGAGTTATTCGGCAAACCTGAACGCTCCTACTCCAGCATCGACACAAGGACGCCGATCCGTCGACGGCGGTCACACCACTGCTGGAAACTCGCCAAGCCAGCTCTTTGGTGGTGTTGATCAGCTACTACGCGAAGGCCAGGATTGGATCTACCGAGATCAAGCACAACTTGCAACTGATTTCGAAAATTGGAACCCCCAAGGAGTAGATGATATAGCAAGTTGGTTTGCCGGCACAGCCAATCCTACAGGTGTCTTCCAACCTACGACTAATGTTCCTCCTATGACCGGCAATGAGATTAACGGAGGTCCAGTGGGTGGTGATGATGGTGCCATAGCCGCTGCTAACGGATATCCCAACGGGAGGTTCAACGGCAATGCCAATAATTCCAATGTAAATGGGTTTGGGGCCATGGGGCTCAATGACGCGGGTTTGCAAGGATTCACCTACGATGAGCAGAGTTGGTACCAATGATGTGTTTTCATCAATGATGGCATCATGTGTATACTCTTTTGGCAATTACGTCTTTTGGGCTTGGGCTCACTGGAGGAGCTGTTGTAATTTCTCTCGTTGATTATTTCGATTGTCCGTATATCTAGCGAGGACACACCCCGTTTGTTTTTTTCTTCGTTCTGGTGTATAGCAAGTTATTTTTCTTCTATTTAAGCGATTTATTTGGGGAAAAGGACAGGATGAGAGGAAGGCAGTGACGAATATGTACACGAATGAACAAATTATACGTTGCTTTGCCTTCTTGTTTTCGCTGCTGGTTGGGTCGGGTAGATGTATGCGTGAAAGGAATGCGAGTGGTGAGATGCGTGTTCTGCCGAATACTCACATAGTATGATCTATCTGTGCTCTAGACAAAACGGGTACGTGTCGAGGGTTCCTTCGAAGATTGACAGACGCAAGGTTAAGCTGTACTTGGTGGCTTACCACGCTGCACGAATGGTGCGACGTCGTTACCGCCCCCAATGTCAGCAATGCCGTTTTGGTGTGCAACCTTCAGTTAGTCTGGGGTAGCGCAACCAGTGTATCGTCCAGTAGATGGTTGTGCTCCGAGGCGAAGTTTTGCTTAGATAAGCTGCGCCTGTCGTGAATGTGTGACAATACAGGCAGCTGTGGGTCGCACTGTACTCCGCTCCGCCATGATATACACAGGCGCTCTGGCCTTGAATATCCATAACATTTATGAGACTAAGACAGTGCAAAATATGCGTGGTGATGGGGCTACACAACACGTCTTCTTATTACAGCTTGGTCACATGCATGCGTGTGATCACACAATATTGGCGACCTGAGCTCTTTCCGCCCCCAATTCCAATCAAATCCTCCGTTTCAAGCCACAATGACAAGCCTTTCAGCCCCGTCCATGATTTAACCACCCAGCCATACCTCGCGATACGTCCAGTGATGCGGCGCTTCATTTGTTTTCTAGGTACAGCGTGGAGGTATTCCACCAGCTAGCACACGATGAGCTTTGGAGTCAGTATCGGAGACATACTCAAGGTGTGCGAACTAGCGGGGAGGGTATACAAGAACTGTCAGTTGTTTTGGCAGCTCCGCAAACTTATAGTATGCTGATCGAAATGCAGGCCGCGACTGTCCTGGAGAGTACAAGACCTTGACAAGTGAAACACGCAGTCTCACTAATCTCCTCGACGACATACAAGACAAGTTCGATAAGATACCGGAGAGTAAGCAGCAACAGCTTATCGAGGCGTATACACCATGCATCGAGGTCTTGGAAGAGCTCGACAAAGTCCTATTGCACTACAATGGGCTCGACACAAAGAGCAAGCGTGCCTGGGACCGTCTTAAATTCGATCCAGCCACTTTGCGAAACTTGCGCGAGCGGCTTGTTGCGAGCGTGGCGATGCTCAACACCTTCTACACCTCCCTGATACACGATGTCCAGGTCCTGATACTCGAGGCCTTGGAGAGACTGGAAAAGGATTATAGAGGCGGACATCGCGAAGAAAGCATTTCTTCAATTGAGCGACTGACTTCTGGCGCCCTGGAAGACAATAATGAGGACGACGAGGCATGGCGCCAGATCATCCGCGATTTGGAAGATGTCGGCATCTCTCAGCAGCAAGCTTTGGGCTATCGCGATGTCATTGTAGACTGGCTCGTCGCAGCGGTGAATGAAGGGAGACTTCTTGAAGATCGACCGGAGCATGAACCATACTCCTCAATGTCGCAAGATCTCAGACCAGTACTTCCTGAAATTAATGTTGGGGAATCATCCAGTGGCCTTGAAATGCTCACAATCGTCACGCCTATGGAAAGCAGTTTGTCACCACCATCACGAACGCCTCCTCCCATACCCCGTCCACCGATACCACAGGTCCATATGAGCTCAACTCTTTCGGTGGCTTCACAAGCGCAATCCGCTACATCGTTGCCAAACATGCCACGGGACACTGATTCAGACAACTCTTCGTTATATGCAGAGCCACATCGCTCAGCGGTTACCACCCCCTCCATTCGGACCCATACCATTCCAATTCCACGTGTGCCAGTTCCTCGTGCAAGCGGGTCGCTCCAGGCGACGAATCCTGACAGTCCTGACCCAGCACTATTTACATCATTGCCTATTTCTGGAACACAAACACCCTCTGATCCTGCTCCTCCACTGGGCAACGATTTGCCCCCATCATATTTCGAGAAAGGCACATCTATTACGATAGATCTTAACTGGACGGCTCATCAGGCGGTGGCTGCATGGGCTCGCCACGACTTCGTCAGTGCAGAAAAGCACCTAGAGGACCAGTTAGCAGCTGTCGACCGCGGACAGAGGTGTATATCTGGTACTCAACCTGATCGTCGCATTCTCAAGCATCTACTCGGAGTATGCGCATCGTTCACGGGAAAGTTTTCAAAGGCAAAAGAGCTCTTTGAAAGCGTCTTTAACGGGACCTTTCTCGATCACGAGAATCTGGATGATGGTGACATAGCTGCTGCGCGATGGCTAGGAGATATTTGTTTACATACCCAAGAGCACGCAAACGCCATGCTCGCCTACAGTGTTGCTTATGAAGGATCCATAGGCCGCTATGGAGCGACCAGCGAACGTACCCGACGAGTGGCAACTGAGATAATACTCATCGATCACTGGCTGTTCGGGTTCAGGCGCATCGAGGCCACTCTCAACCTTAATCTTGACCCGACCAGTATCTTTCCATCGGCAAATGTTGTGGAGAAGAACAAGTTGATGATGAATGTCAAGAAGAGCGTATATGAATTGGCCAGATCTACCAGCACCACGTCAATCCCAGCGATGTCCATGGGACGGCCAACATACAATCTCGAACCGAGATCGAGATACGAACTTAGATTGTCCGAAGGGTTTCTCGTGGGACCCCTGATATCCCTCAGCACCTGGCCACTTCCATGGGATCCGCTTTTCCATCCTACAGACGCTGTGCAGCTAGACCGCTACATGAACACGGTGCGGCTTGCAGGTCATCTGTCTAGATCCCTCTACGATCGCCAATTACCTACCAACTCGCTAGGCGACTCTAAGAAGCTGCACTTTCTTACCAAAAGAGGCAGTCGGTGGCTGATTAGTGCTGTTGAACGAGGCCTCAACGAGATGGGGATTACGTATGCACACCATCCCTTTGAGCCAGCGATAGTGTGTTGTCTCAACCAACAGCGAGAAGGCATGGCCTTCTCGGAGGGGGTGGAGATACGCTTTTGCAAATTATCATTTCGAGACGTATATGGGATCAAGGTGACAGATGTCAAGTGGGCCACTCGAAGGGTTGCGAAGCCCGGTGTGTATGGTGAGATACCGCCCAAGTTCCGCAGCTCAGCGGACTTTAGGGAAATTATCAAAGGTGTGCTGGACAGAGCAGAGGAAGAAGAGAGCGGTCTACCAAAGCCTGTTCCCAGCATACCTCGCGGCGTCTCCAATGGATTCCAGCAGGCACCCCACGCATCACTGTACAAGCCACCCATGTATGGCTGAGTAGTCACGTCATTTACTCTTCCGAGCCAATGTAATCTTTTTCTGGGTACCATAGAGGTGCAATAGGGAACTACGTGTTATATGGCCGAATTTGCTTTTCTAGTGGTGGCACAAGTTCGGATTCATTTGCGCAGCTTACATCTGGAGATTTTGCAGCGGCGAGACCCGTTTTCGAGCGTAACCACGTTTGGGCGATTACCCGAATGCTCGGCGGCTCGGGAAACCGGAAGATCGAGTTATTTTGGTGTTCGGAACAAGTGGTGTGGTGGGGTGTTACGAGCAATCGACATGTCAGCTTCCTCGTGCGAAGATGGGACATTGAAGGGGCTACTAGAAGAATCAACGTTTGCATCCGTCGTTCCCCCCAACGGTCCGCGATGTCGAGCATTTTAGTCACTACGGCGCCACGGCTCAGGGTGAAGGGCAATACGAGCGCCAACCCCTGCATGCCTATGGGAAAAGAAAACTAAGCAAGCGGTTACCCGGAGTTGGAGGCGCATGTCGTAGAAGGAGATGAAACCGCGATTATCGTTGTTTGCACCCAAGAAATCAGGAGGGGGTTGGCGATGTCATTACTTTTCGATCGAGCAAAGGAGGAGGCGCAAATTTGGCCACCAACACGGCCGTCGGAAGCGGGGATAGCAATCAATTCAAGGACCGGCCTCTCTGTTAGCGTGACAGACGGATCTTTGCGATGGGGAGGAGGACTGGCGAAATGAGAGTCGGCCTGAGCAGCGATGATGTGGGCTCCCCTTCTGCAAGCGCCACGTTAATATAACAAGACCTCCTGAACCAAAAAAAGTCGACAGCAACCTGAAGTCCCTAGCGCGCGCCCCGAGGACTGGATCTGCGCGGCGCGAGAACACAGCTGCTCTATATCGATAACCGCCCCCGCTCCTGACGTTATACAAGCGGCGCCTCGACACGCCTTGGGGCTGGCAATGACCGTATACGAGGGGCGATGGCGCGAGAGAGTTGAAATGAGAGGCCTGGTACCTGACTTGGCGTCGTCTGCAAGGACGCCACCTAGCGGGCAAACCATTGCGGAATATAGACTAGGCCACTCGCTAATAGTCTTCGTTTGTGTTTCATGTTTCAGAAGCACAACCTCATCTCTCAGCTTAGTGGCCGACAGGGCTCGAGGCTGACTGCATCCTGCGCAACCAAGCGTCACTCCTAAAGGAAAATAATAACACTCCGCTGCAACGCTCGGCAGACGTGTCGCAGGGCCTCCAAGGGCGCCAAGGGCATGTGCCGCCCGCAGGTAGCAACCGGGTGGAAATCACTCATCCGCCCATGCCCATCACCCGGCCTAGGCTCAGCGGGCGGGTGTGAAGGAAGGAGTAAAAAGGCCCCGTCATCCCCGTCTCTTCCTTTCCTCACCCCACAAGGACTCAAAATCCAAACTTGTTGTCTGTCTCTCTTTTTCGAAGGCTCTTTGTGGCCTGTTTCATTCCTTCACTTGTCGCTAGCTCGGCACATTCATTCATTACCTTGAGTCCTAGTGACCAACTTCAGTTCGATTGTTACTACCAAATAACACGTTGTTTTCTGCCCTTCAAGTCAACTGTTGAACATCGAATACCATGAAGACCCAATCTATCCTTCTTGCGGCCCTGGCCTCAGCCCCTGCTGCCCTTGCCCACACTGTCTTTACTGACTTTTACGTTGGTGGCCTTGCTCAGGTACATGGTGTTTTTTGGTTTGAATGCGACTTATACTAACAATTGTCAGGGTGATGGTGTTGCTATTCGCATGAACCCTTCTGGAGAGCACACTAGCTCCCCTATTGGCAGTCTTGATAGCACTGACATGGCTTGCAGTATGTCCCTTTTCTCTTGGTGCTCCCCTAGCGCACCATGGCTGACCAGACTTGCTAGATGTCCAGGGTACCAAGGGAGTTTCGCGTACCCAGCAGGTCCCAGACGGTTCCGTTCTTACCTTTGAGATTCGCGAGTGGCCCGATGACCCATCCAAGGAGCGCCTTGATCCCGGCCACAAGGGTCCTTGCGCCGTCTACCTGAAGAAGGTTACAGATGCCACCACTGACACTGCTGCTGGTGATGGCTGGTTCAAGATCTTTGACCACGGCTATGACGCTGACTCCAAGCAATGGTGCACTGACAAGATCATTGCCAACAATGGCCTTTTGTCCGTCAAACTGCCCGAGAATCTTTTGCAAGGCGACTACCTCGCTCGTCCCGAGATTCTTGCTCTCCATGCTGCCAAAGACGGTGACCCACAGTTCTACACTGGCTGTGCCCAAATCTTCCTCAAGAGCTCCGGCAACCTCGTTCCCGAGTCCACTGTGTCTATCCCCGGATACGTCAAGTACAACGAGCCTTCAACCAGCTTTGACATTTACAACACCCCTGCTACCGAGTATGTTGTACCTGGCCCCAAGGTCGCCAAGCTCATTGCTGGCGCGAGCAAGTCTTCCGCTACTGTCCAGACCAAGGGCATCAAGCCCCAGGGCTGTGTCATGGAGAACGCAAACTGGTGTGCCAAGGAAGTCCAGTCCTACACCGATGAGAAGGGATGCTGGGCTGCCGCTGAGGACTGCTGGGCTCAGAGCGATGTATGCTACGACTCCGCACCCCCAACTGGTGGCAAGAACTGCAAGCTCTGGCAGGACAAGTGCACCGACATTGGTGCGCAATGCAAGGCTGGCAACTGGGTCGGGCCTCCCAACAAGGGCAAGGACCTTACACCAGCCAAGAAGTCCATTGATGTAGGCCTCATCATGCCCAACCAGGTCCAGCCTGCCTCGCCATCCAAGGAGACGCCAGCGCCTTCATCCGAAAAGGAGCAGGAGGAGCCCGAGTCCACGCCCGAGCCCAAGCCTGAAACCAAGCCTGAAGACTCCGAGTACCAGCCTGCGCCCGCGCCCGCTAAGCCCGCTCCCGCCGCCGAGGCCCCAAAGCCCACTCCCACCCCTGAAGCGCCCGCAGCCCCAGCCTACGACGAGTACGAAAGCCCTCCTTTCATGGAGCCCACCAGCTACCCTGCTGCTCCTCCTCCCGCCCCCACCAAGCAGCCCACCACCCTCAGCAAAGCCCCCATCTCCACCATCACCGTTGCCCCTTCGTCGGCCGGTGGACCCAAGCCTACCCAGCCCCCTTGCCCCAAGGGATACAGGTGCGTCTACGTGACTGACCTCGTCATCGTCACTACCACTGTCTACGTTACTGAGGGAGCTCCTGCTCCTACTGCTTCGCCTACGCCTAGCTCGGGGAGCTACATGAAGCGCGCGCATCTTCACCCCAGGAGGCGTCTGCACCAGATTTAAACTCTGTCGGTGACTGAAGACGTATATATCTACGACCTAAGGGCTTTTGGAGTTGAGATCAAGGGGAAAACAGGTTTACGTTCACACACCAACGCCATATTATTGGCGATTTTGGACATTGGGAGGGGCTTCGCGACGGAAAACAAAATTCTCTCCTTTTTCTTTACCTTTCTGCGACACTTTTTTGTTGTTCGCGAGTCCTTTGAGTGACTCTGTTCTTTTTTGGATGGGAAGGAATGGAATGTAGGATAGGGAGCAGACTTCTTTTGTCTTATATTCTTCTTCTTCTCCTTCACTTCTTCTTCTAACCTTTTTTTGGCACAGATATGAATGAATCATGCTTGATATGACCATGACAAAATATGTGTTGCCTTTTGAATTATTGCTGTGATGTTGAAGCTGCGCTGTGTATGGGGGGAGATACCAAGGGGAGAGAGTGTGCGTCATTGCAGGTAGTCAGTCAAGGAAGAACAGAAAATGTATTTGCTCTGTAGATCACGGCCGTCATTTTACCACTTAGCCCGGTGTTTTGGCCAAAAAATTCTCCGCGCTCAAGCTTTATTTTTATGTCTCGCCCTCGATAGTGCGCACCTTGATGCTTCCATCTTGCATACCAAAGTAGACGGCGACGGGCTTCTGGCCACCGCGGACAGTCTTTGTGCTTTGGTCCTGTTCACGCAGCGCCTGTGCATCGATGCCGTTCAGGCCCGAGAAAATGCCAACCTCGAGGACACCGGTAAGGCCCTTGATGGCCCTGCTCAGAGTGTTGACCTCCCACGTACCGTCCGTGCCGTCGCCCTTTCCTTTACCCGCTGCTACATCCGCGGATGTAAGCAACGGAGGAAAAGGCGCATCAATGATGTAAAAATCCTGGTCCGTCTTCAGGGGTCCTGACTTCTCCAGTAGCGTTGTCCTTAGTTTAGGGCCTGTTGATCCCAGCATCCTGAGCGCACCGGCGACCTTGAGCTGAGACAGGGGCGCGACCTCGATAGGGATGGTGGGCCAGTTTGTCAAGAGACGGTCCTGTCTTTTTCTGTAGTCTGCGACGCAAACAAATTTTCTGGCGCGCTCTGCGACTAGCTTCTCCTGGAACAGACACGCACCTCCTCCTTTTATGCAGTTGAGCTCTGCGTCGACTTCGTCGGCGCCGTCAAATGCCACGTCGAGCATGACGTGGTCGGGGAGACTGTCAAAGGAGATGGCAGTGAGGCCGGCATTGACGACTAGTTGGCGCGATTGGAAGCCAGTAGGGACGAAGAGAATGTTGGGGTTGGTCGATCGCTGCTTGATGGCCTCGACGACGTAGACAATGGTGGTGCCGGATCCAATTCCAACGTGGGTTGCCGCCGGGTCAAAGTGGTCCGCTACGGCCTGTTGTGCAGCCGCACGTTTAGCAGCCTCGACGTTTGTGTCGGTCATGGTTTTTGCGGTTTGGAGTGATGTAGTGTTATGGAAGTGCCTTGGAGATGGCGGACTGGGTTGACGGAGCGATTTTTGTAGAAGAGATTTGCCGGTGGTGTAGAAACAGGATGGATGTATAGCTAATCTAGGAATCGATAAATTTTGGAGGGGCAGTGGAGGCTTGAGATGACTGATGCTGCGGGCTTGCTGATTTATACTGGCAGTGTAGATGGTAGGAGGTCTCCAGGGCATGAGCCGGCATGCGTTCGCTAGCCTTCCTCTAGGCCTATATGTACAAGGTAGCTGAGAGTCTGAGACCTTCAGCAATGAGTCTAGCTGATGCCGAAGGATGCAAGTGTATGATTTGCTCGTGACAAGGTGATGGGGCGCGCGGCGAAAGATGACGCTGTTGTGCCCCGCCATTGGAATACCCCGCGGCAGGGGTCACGCCTAGCGCGAGCCGACAGCTCAAGCGCGTCCGGTGCCTGGCAGCTCTAACAGCGGTAACAAACATCCCTCTGCCATTTCTCTTAGCCACTACCAGAAAAAGAAAAGAAAAGAACATCCGTGAGAATGGCAGACCTCCCTCCTCCCGTACAAGGTCCAACTGCCAAGGAGAAGAAGTGTGTCACCTCATTGCTGCTGAACGGCATTACCACGTACTGACCGCAATAGGTACGATCGTCAGCTACGCCTATGGGGAGCTACGGGCCAAGCTGCGCTCGAGAGCTCCCATATTCTCCTCATAAACTCAGGGCCGGGAGTTGTCGGCGTGGAAACACTCAAAAACCTCGTTCTGCCATGCATTGGCGACTTCACTATTCAAGACTCAGCCGTCGTCAATGAAGCAGACCTAGGCGTGAATTTCTTCCTGGAAGACCAACACTTGGGAGGCTTCCGTGCAGAACACACGTGTAATTTACTCAAGGAGCTGAATCCAGATGTACAGGGTCACTTCATCACAGAGGTACAACCACGCTTTACAGTTCGTCTCTGATCTTCTGCTAATGGACCCAGCCTATCGAGTCGTGGTTATCACAGCCCAACGTCCTGCAACCATACTCGTTGATCATTGCGACCGCGCCTATCCGTCCCGATGTTCTCGCAAAGCTGTCTAGCCATGCAAGTGCTACGCTCGTTCCGCTATTCTATCTCCACTCGGTTGGCTTCTACGCTCACTTCTCCGTCCACCTGCCCCCCGCGTTTCCCATCGTGGACACACACCCTAATCCCGAAACCACATCGGACCTACGACTAATACAGCCGTGGCAAGAGCTAGTACAGTATGCAGAACAGAAGACGGCCGACCTAGAAAACATGAAGGCTGAAGACCATGGCCACGTGCCATGGATAGCACTTCTGCTGCACTACCTAGAAAAATGGAAGAAGGAACATGGGGGGGAGGTACCACAGACTTACAAGGAGAAGACAGAATTTAGGACTTCCGTATCACAAGCTGCACGCACAGACAACCCAGAAGGCGGCGAAGAGAACTTTGATGAAGCAGTGGCAGCTGTTCTAAAGTCTCTCAATCCACCACAAGCAAGCAGCGCCGTCAAGGAGGTTTTTACAGCGCCAGAGTGCCTTCTGGTTCGCCAAGACTCACCAAGCTTCTGGGTTATTGCAAACGCCATTGGCTTGTTTTATACAAAATACAATGTCCTACCAGTCCCTGGCTCTGTACCGGACATGAAGGCTCGCTCAGCAGACTACATCGAGTTGCAGAATGTGTACAAGTCCAAAGCGCGGCGCGACTTAGCAGAAGTAGTGGAGAGTGTACGATTTTTGGAGCGCAATGCTAACCGCAGTGAGCCTATTGACGAGAAGGACATTGAGACTTTCTGCAAGAACGCAGCCCACATCAAACTAGTGCGTGGTCGACCATTTCACATAGTACAAGCGGGCGAGAAGATCAAATGGGGCGATCGCGCCAAGTCAATTGGTAAGTGTGCAGATATGAGAGACTGTCGATTGAGCTAACAACCCAAAGCTCAAACGCTCACCTTCCCCGACTCACAAATCCCGTTGTACATTGCCTTCCTAGCTTGGGATGAGTTTGCTGCGACGCACAACAAAGACGGTTTCGGAGGGGCGCCTCAAGTTGCCGGAGAAAGCGACCTGGATGCGGATTCAGAAAAGCTGATTGGAATTGCTCTCAAGATCGCTGATGATCTGATTAAAGAAGCGAATGCTTCAATCGAAGAGGACGAGTATGCAACCATTCGATCACAAATTGGAGATTATGCACGTGAGCTGTAAGTATACTTGGCAACACCAAACTTATTGTCAGACAGTTCTCTTCCAAAGACGTCTGGACGGTGATGGGGGGCACTAAACTGACTATTTGACAGTGTGCGAGCTGGTGGTGCTGAGTTGCACAATATTGGCGCTTTAGCGGGTGGTATGGTCTCACAGGAGATCATCAAGGTGATCACTGAGCAGTATGTCCCCGTCGACAACACTTGTGTTTTCGACGGCATCAAGAGCAAGAGCACGGTATTCAGAGTTTGAAGGAAGCATCCTATTGTTTTTATGCATAGTGCCATGAATGCCCTCAGGTTTGCAACCAACGAACAGTAAGTTACAGCAAGATTATCGTTTCAGAGAATGGCGATGTCGCATCAGATTTTGCGAAGACACGGGTTCATCCTCGCTCTCAGTTGCAGAAAATGCGGTTGATATTGTGTATGGATATGGCATGAGAAATTGGCAGAAGAAGAGTTGAATTCGCCTGCAGCCAATACCAAATAATGCGATTGTCTGGCGTTGAGCAGATTGACAGATGACAATTGAATGCAGAGAAAGCATCGAGTGGCCATGAAGACCAGATCGAAGTTAATATCAAACCAAGAGTCTCTTGATTGTCCAGTGATTGAAAGAGTGAAGGAGAGACACAATGAGCGCTTGCCTCTGTTCTGACATGATGCGCCTGTGCTGGTATTGAACACTTTCCTCTCTCACACGAATTTTTTAGCTCAGGTATTCACAAGTAATACAACCCCTTGTTTAGCATACCAAATTCACAACCATGGTGAAAAGGCGCAATATCACTACAAAGCAACCTACTCTACCACTGACTGCTGAACCCCGGCCGACAAGTGGCAAGGATAAGGCAGCTAATTTCCATGCGTCATCACGTGATGACGCATACGCGACTGGAGTCGCGTCTAACCCTGGCCAAACTTGTCTGCCTGTCAACATTCGCTCAAACCAGGCGCTTCCTGTCTGCAATAGACCCATGGACTCTTCATTCGATCTTCCGGACTCCACCGACTGGATCAAAACGTCCTTACCCACCTTCGAACCGCTCGAAGCTGCCTTGCGCTGTGAGGTCTGCAAGGAGTTCTACCATAACCCCGTCATCACGCCCTGTTCCCACACATTCTGCTCGATATGTATACGAAGATGTATTGCGACAGATGGGAAATGTCCGAGCTGCAAGACAGGATGCTCCAGCGACAAATTGTTACCAAATATTGCGGTCAGGGAAGTAGTAATGCGGTTTCAAGAGGCGAGGCCGAAAGCGCTGGAGTTAGCGCGTGCCGACAAAGACGAGGAAGTTAAGGGCGGCCGCAGAAAGAAGAGGAAAATGGAGGACACGGATATAGAGGAGGACGAGAATGTCAGGCATACTCGGTCTCGACAAACCCGGAGCAAAAGTCAGCGCAATGGAGACAGAGCAGCATCGCCTGCTGTAGTCGCTGATAGCGAAGATGACGGTGACGAAGATTTTGTCCCGGATGGCATGGTCAAGTGCCCAGTCTGCAATCGTGCCATGAAGGAGGAGCTGGTCTACAACCACCTCGACACATGCACTGGGCCCAATGCGTCGCCGCGCAATACTAGGTCAAGGTATGTTTAAGAGCGATGTAGCCTCGCATAGCAGGAGACTGATCTTTTTCCTATAAGAAAACCAGCCTTCCCCGTGTTACAGGCACGAAAGAAAGACCCTTCGCCTCCGCCAATAAGATTATCGCAACTCAACTATGCTATGATGAAAGAGACCGCATTGCGGAAAAAGCTCCAGGAAATCGGCATTCCCAATTGGGGCACCAAAGATCTAATGAGGAGGCGACACATAGAGTGGATCAATATCTTTAATTCGAACTGCGACGCCCATGATAGTCTGAGAAAGAGTCACAGGCAGTTATTGAAAGAATTAGACGAGTGGGAACAGACCCAGGGCGGTAGATCGAACAACAAGGAGAGTGCGATTATGAAGAAAGACTTTGACGGCGAAGGGTATGCGAAATCGCATAGAACAGAATTCGATGATTTGATTGCACGAGCGCGGCAAAAACGTGCCACGCCCAAAACAGACGATGAGGAGCGTTCTGGGCAAGACACGCCTGCAGACGGACAACGCATAGGATCGCGAAACGAGATCACGGCGAATGGTACCGATGGTCCCTCTCAAGAACCCATATCGAATCATGCTTCCCCAGGTACACATCTATCAGGCTACGATCCCCACAATCCATACGAAGATGGCCAATCAGCGCCAGCCACTATGCCAGCAAAAGGTGAAGCAGCGAATAGCATGTCGCCGATACATACTCTGAAATCCGACAATTCGATGCAAGGAAAAGAGATTCCCTTAGGGAGTCCGAGCCGTCAGGTGCCCATTTATGCGGTTCCTGAGGAACCAGTCAGGGACATGGAGGGTAATGCGGCAGTGCAATAGTAACCAGAGCATGCAGTTGGAATAGAACCTTGGTTGACCTCGAGGGCTGCTTTATTCACAAGTTTTCCAATATTCAACGTGCTGTATTTCAGTCCACATCCCCTTCAGCACCTTTTCAGGACAGAGCTAGCTTCACACTTCCCGTTTGCACTAAGAAGATTTCAACCTACAGCACAATCAACCAGCCTTTGCACGTCATGTCTCCGCCTTACTCAGCCCAATATTTTGAAGAGGGACCATCCATGGATTCAGGAATAGGCCTTCTGCCTAGCCCAGCCCGTACCCCACCAGATGCGTCGGAGCTTTCACGCCAATCCTCATATTACCACCAATCACCGAGCAGTTATGAGGCTCTCTATAGTAAACTATGGGATATTGAAGACACCACACCAGTGTCAGTAGACAATTCAAACAGAGACTCACCACACAATAGCGTGCGCTTCGCCAGTCAGACCGCCCAATCTTCCTCACGGCCTGCAAGCGCAACCTCTTCCAAAGGCGATGGCCGATCAATCAGAGCGAGAAACTCGCAAATTCCCCCAAGGCCTCAGACGCCATATCCACGCCAGCGTAAAGCAGAGGCTAATGAGACTCCCCATACCGTGGACGCAGAAGAGGTGTTGGGACCACAGAAAGGAAGAAAGACGCCAGTACTGATGAATGCCCCGGATCTACAATGGGACCTTTCCAAGCCGCCTTTTGTGATGCAAAGTCGGAGCACTCTGGATGATGTGGAGGAAGCTGGTAAGAAAGAAGAGGTAAAGGCAGAGCGACGTAGTGCCAGGAAGGTAGAAAGAGCAGGCACGCCGATTCCTACGTCCGCCCCAGCAAAGAACTATGCACAGCACCGCAAAGCAAAAAGCAAGCCTCACCATGCTCACCCTCAAGGAATAGCCAGCCATATACTAACAAGTCCTCCAGGTGCACTACCCCCAACCCAATCATCTCTTAAAATATACACTGTCAAGCGACAAAATACCCCTTCACCCGAGCAACAACCATCTCCCTCACCCACACCACACATACCCGCTCTCCTACGCGTACTAGACGCAAACCTGCAAGCACAACCCCACCAGCTGAATTCCCTACCTGAAAGCGACGAGCGGGCCGAGCGCTCCCAGTCCCGCCCCCAACTCTCACCCTTCCCCCGCTGTTGCCAGACAATGAGTGGAGATGCCTTCAGTCTAGACCGTTCCTACCTTGACGACCCGCGCAACCAAGACGGCAGCGGAAGCCTTTGTACCCAGCGCACTAGGGAAACAGATCCTTACCCCTTCACCACGACTGAGACGTTGGGAGTACAGACCGCACACATGTTGCCTGTGCAGCGTGTTGAGCGCTCTGATATAAGGTGTGGGCATGTCAGCATTGCGAGTCGACGATGCTGCGGTGTGCTGGATTTGAACAGTGAGGAGGAGTATGTGGGGGCTGCAGGGACGCCAAAGGTTGGGGCAAGGGTGAGGAAGGCATGGGATAGAGTTCGGGGTTTGTTTTGTAGGAAGGAGGAGGGGTTGAGTCATGAGCGCTGGAGTAACAATGTGTAGTCGTGTGTTTGTCTTTCAAATTAAGGATTGTTCGATGGGGGCGGTGGAAACTTTAAGGGACGACACATGAAGGGACATGTTACTCGGCGCTGAGTAATTATTCAAATAATATAACTTTGTTTTTAAATCTAGTAGGCCCGAGTTTCTCTATCCTCTTTAACCCAAGTTGAACTCGCTTGCTAAACCAGCATGACGCATAAACTTTTCCCTTGCCCTAACTGCCTTTCTCATCTTCGCCGCCTCGTCCGCGTCCGCACCCTCCGGCAGATCCAGGTCGACCTTCTTCCTCGTCGACACACCCGTCTCGGTGGCAGCTTTACGACTTGCGCCATCTACTCTTGGTCCACCACGAACCTTGGCAGGCGTCTTGTCATTACGGCCAGCACCAGTTCGTTGACCTGGAACCTTCATGCCACTGGGTCGCTCGCGAAGGGCAAAAGCCTTGGCCAAGTGACCCAAGTGCAGAGCTTTGATGTCGAAATACTTGCGTTCGTCAGCAACATGCGTGGCGTACGCACGGATATGACTTTGGAACGCGCGACGGGCAGCTTCGAGACGAGCAGGAGAAGCCAGAGCCCATCGCTCAATGGCGAGCTGGAGATCTGTTGCTTTGTCCATGTAAGCATTCTTCTCCATGACACCGCTGGTGACGAGACCGCGGTTGAGAATGTCGTCTGCGTCTTGGCGCGCAATATGAATGCCCGCCTCGGTTTCCTTGCGGTCGGATTTGAGGATGTCGACGTAGCCTTCTTCGGAGCCGGGCATGAGGAAGATGCATGCACGTCCGTCGCGACCAGCACGCGCCGTACGGCCGATTCTGTGCAAATGGTCTTCTCGGGCAAAAGCAGGGTCGAACTCAATGACTAAATCTACGTTTGGCAAATCAAGACCACGCGAAGCGACGTCGGTAGCTATGAGGACAGAAGGTTCCTTGTTCTTTGCAAATTGTGCGAGGGTCGATGTTCGGAGGGATTGTTGGAGGGAACCGTGGAGACGGTACGCTGTTACTGAATGTGTCTTTGCTGATAATATCGGTGCTACTGCACTCGTTACTTCGAGTTTTGTAGGATCTGATTGTATCGCCTTGGTCTTCTTGCTGGCTTTCTTGTCATCTTTCGTAGCCTCGTCCTCGGTCGAGTCTTCTTTGTCTTCCTCTTTTTGTTCTTCTTTTCCTTCGAGATCGCTAGTAAGCATGTCGAAATGGAAGTCGACAGAGTCGGCACACGATATGAAGACGATTGCCTTCATCACGGACCCCTTTCGCGCAAACGCGCGCTTCAGATAGGCAATCAGCGACACTAGTCGCAACTTGGGCGCTACAACAGCATACGACTGCTTCAATTGTGCCGGTGCGGAGAAAGTAGTATCCCTGCTTGTCTCGCTTGTTTCTGGTTCCTTCTCTGACGGATCGGCTCGAAGATGGACGGCATCCTTCAAACTTATCTGACCCAGCCTCTCAACGTCCATCTTCATGGTTGCGGAACAGAGTACTGTAGTGCGCTTCTCTGGAAGCCCTGGTATCCGCGACTTTTCGTCTTTCCTCGCGCGCATTCGTAGGTTCAAAGCACCAACAATCTTCTGAATCTCTTGCTCGAAACCAAGTTCCATCAGGCGATCTCCTTCATCCAGAACCAACCACCTGACATTGCTTACATCCAGCGCTTCTGTGTGCTCCAGATGATCAACCAATCGACCCGGTGTTGCGACCAGGATGTTGATACCTTTTCGCAAACGAGCCTTCTCCGACTTCTTTTTCTCACCACCAATAACCGTCGTGGCTACTAGCCAATGTGCGCATCCTAGAATCTTCTCCAGTACCATAGCAATCTGCTTGCTCAATTCTCGCGTTGGCGCCAGAATAATAGCAAACAAGCCCGAATTCCTTTGCACATTTTCGTCGACTTTCCGTTTCTTCATGTTCGCCGACAAGTCCATTAGTCTCTGCACAATGGGCAGAAGATAGGCCAGGGTTTTTCCGGAACCGGTTTCGGCCTGTATAAAAGCATCCGAGTCATCTTTGACCAATTGTGTTATCGCAGCTTTCTGAATAGCTGTGGGCGCCTTCAGGTCCATCTTGTTGAGCAAATGACTGGCAAGCGTTGTGGACATGCCGAGTGAAGTGAATGTGTGGAGTTCGCTACTGAGGGGCGCATTCGAGGGTTCGACGGGCGCATCGTCTTCGCGTTGTTGAGTCGCTTCCGGCTTGGTGGTAGAAGTGGGATTGTAGGTGAACAGCGAAGAAATGACCTGCTTGCCGCCCTTTGGTGCGCTCTGCTGCTCGCCAGGGCGTTTTGTTGCATTCGCGTTCGACTGGGGCCTGAAGTTGGGGTCTGCAGTCTTCTCAACGGCCTTCGGTTTGAATTCTCCGCTCACACGCGCTCGCTTTGGATTTCTGTCGCCATGGTCGAGTAGGTCAGAATCGTCGACGGGCTTTGGTGTGCGCGGGCCCAATTCTGTGCGGTTCACGTTGGTGGCATGGTCGACCTTCTTCTTGGGTACTGTTTCGCCGTTTAATCGTGCTGTCGCCTTGGTATGCCAGTTCTGCGCCGCCTTCTTTGCTGTGAGCCGACTCTTCCAGTTGCCGCCCTTGAAGGTTGGCTTTGCGATAATGCCGCTTTCCGGGATGGAGAAGTTGAGGAGCATGCCATCGTCGCCCATATCTGCGTTTTATCGCCGTCGCCGGTCGTGAAAGTAGCGGGGTGTCGGTCGTCGACTGCGCCAGAATGCGAAATCTCGACTTCCATCTTTTTAGTGGGACACTAAACCCGATGTGGCCGTACGTGTGCACCCATGATGCTACCTTCAGCGCAGAAACCAGACGTCTTGTCCGTTCTCAAATCTTACAAGCCATGGCAGCCTTTTCACCGCCTCGCCATGTTTCATCCATCTCCACGTTGCGCGGGAGAAGTTGCATCATCCGCTTGGTCGCTGCGCGACTCTATAGCTAACTCCAGTCTTGTTCCGAGCGACACCTCCGCAACTCCCCGCAATGTCACCACTCCGGTTAGCACCTGGTGAATACAACCTTACACACAGACCCTGAGCCATTGAGCTGACCAAGATCAGTACCGACAGCACGCTCGTGTCTCCTAGTCAAGTTTTCGCGTCCATTGCAAGCTTCGAGAACAAGTAACGGCATCCGCTTCTTCTCCGGATCACCGAGTCCATGCAATACCTCGTCCTCGAATCCCCAACCTCAGATCTTTCGCCATGTCGCTCCCTTACGTGACTTCCGGCGAGATCTACGCCTCAATCAACGTACTGTCGGTCTAGTGCCCACCATGGGCGCCCTGCACGAAGGCCATATCTCGCTCATGCGCCATGCCGCAGCTGAAAACACCGACGTCTTTGTCACAATCTACGTGAACCCCACCCAATTCGGCCTGAACGAGGATCTCGACTCGTACCCAAAGACATGGGAGACAGACCTGCGCATAGTAGAGCAGCTGAACCAAGAGCTGGCAAGCTCGGGCCAAGGACGAGTTACGGCCATCTTCGCACCAGAAACGAAAACTATGTATCCTACCCTCCCGCCCGACAGCAGCATCCCCGGCGTGGGAACGTTTGTCGAGATGCGCCCGCTTGGCCAAATCCTTGAGGGCGCATCAAGACCCGTCTTCTTTCGCGGCGTAGCAACCGTGTGCATGAAGCTCTTCAACATTTGCGCTCCGGACCGCGTCTACTTTGGCC
Source organism: Bipolaris oryzae ATCC 44560 (assembly GCF_000523455.1). Lineage (NCBI taxonomy): Eukaryota > Fungi > Ascomycota > Dothideomycetes > Pleosporales > Pleosporaceae > Bipolaris > Bipolaris oryzae. The sequence continues at coordinate 247,340 of NW_006911280.1, forward strand.
AAAAGGACGTCCAACAGACTCGCGTCATCAAACGGATGATCACCGACTTCCACCTCGACATGGATCTGCGTATAATCCCTACGTCAAGGGAGTCTGACGGCCTTGCTCTTTCATCTCGCAACGTCTACCTGGGCACCCGCCGCCGCAATGTGGCTATTGTTCTCAATCAAGCACTTCGCAAGGCAGAAATCAAGTACAAGAACGGGATGCGCCTGCGGAATGATGTGTTGTGGCCTGCGTTTGATCACACAAACATGACGCTCCTTGACCAGGAGCAGCTAGAGCCTAACCAGCGCGCAAAGTTTGAAGTCGATTACATCAGCCTTGCCGACCCAGATACCATGGAAGAAATCGAGCAGATTGATGACAGCAAGGGCGCCATTCTAAGTGGTGTGGTCAAGATGCTGCCGGTTGAGGAACCACAGCCAGACAAAGAAGATTTGGGCCGACTGGACGCTGAGGGTCATCAGGTTCCTGTCCGGTTACTTGATAATATCATTCTGGAGCCTATGAGATGATCCATCTTGAATATCGATTTTTCTTGAACTAGATAGTCAAATAAATAATACATTAGGTGCTGTATTGCCTGAATAGACCTATCGAATGAAACGCTTTTGCAACCTGTGCATACCCTTGCTTTTTTGGCTTTTTGACCTCGCCCTGCGATTACTGTTTATTTGCAACTCTATTGCCCTGTCCTGTGAAGCATGAACCTGATTTTACACACCCCTTAACACTCCTCATTTCTGAGTCTTTTGTTGGCCGGGCAGTGTCTCGTACATGATCGCATCCTGATCACGAACATCACCCCGAGACTGGGTCTCAGTCTCCAGCATATCCTCCATCTCCAACTCCATCATACTACTCTTCTTACGTGCCGCCCGTGGCGGTATCGCGACATCAGTCGGCGACTTCTTTGCCGCATCATTCACCAACGAGTCGTTCAACGACAGGCAAGATTTTGATTTCCCCCACGAGTCCTCATATTCCGATCCAGACCCGCGCGTCGATATATCCCGAGTAGCAAGACTGGGTGGATACGGCAGCACTTCAGTTCCGAAGTCAAGTAAGCTTGTGGCATTGCTCCTGCTCTTGTTCCGTATTTGTTCACATTGCGCCTCTGAGAGACCGGGTATGCATTCTGAGATGTCTAAATGTCGTACATCTGTCGGTGCGCCCTATATATGTGTATATTAGAAAAATGTGACGGAAACATCATGCATGTAACTGGTAGGATAAAAGGGAGCATAGGGGAGACGGCGGACGTACAATGACTATAGCCCTCTTCGTCCGTGGAGCAAAACAGGGAAACACACGTTGCATCACAGTAGCCATAGACATGGATGCCATTGCTGTAGGTGTGGGGTGAAAAAAAACAGGTTGCAGCGTCACTGGAGAAGAAGCAACAACAAATTACAGATCTGGATCAGTAAGAATGGATAGATGGATGGTCGGTATCTGCCAATACGGGCCAAGTTGGGATTTCCAAAGCCGGAGCCAGGTATGGGGAGCACAGACGCTGAAACATAGGCCTCGGTACAAAGGGAATTGCGCTGTGCCGGGAGGCTAGGCGCGCGACAAAGCCGTGAAAGAAAGAGCGGAAGAAATGGCTTGAGTTTGATCGGTGATATGCATGAAGAATCACAGGCACCGGAAAAAATTGATCTCCAAAGTAGAACCCAATAACTGGAGAAGCGAAGAAAAATGGATACGGAATCCAGGGTTCGCATGGAAGTTATCATGGTGTGACAAGCTTTTCTCTAAACTTGGCCGCCCGAGTCACGACCCTTGCGGATCACAAACTTTAGTCGTGTTTGAGATTGATTTCTTTGTTTATTCTTCCCGTATCGATCTGAGGTTATCAGCTGGTGCCAGCGAAATGTGGAGATGAGAGAGCACCTGTTCAGGCGCTAGTAGTCACATAAGATTCTCAACAAAGTATTGTTGTTTCAAGATGCATGTTCACGTGATTGCACGCAAGAACACATTGCTACTAGGTTCTGGTCAGAGTATTTGTACCTGTGCTCTTGCAACGACAATGTTAACAACCTGCTGGCTGTCAATGCACTTGAATTCATCGTCACGCTGGTCCAAATTCGTGAATGGTGTTTAGTAGTTTCTTTGCAAGACTGGTTGCATTGAACTATACCTATGGTATCCCTAACTGTCATCTCAGCGGCGAGCACTCTTGACAGGCAACAGGCTTGTAACATGCCTCGGATGCTGCATCTATTTCGGGTAATCTTTGACATGGTAGCTCTTGAGCTTAACGAATTGGTCGAAGCCGAACCTGCTGAGAGTCTGACCTCGACCAGAGTCTTTCCAGCCAACCCATGCCAGGTCCTAAAATTGTCAGTATGCAATACTATGGCTGCGGCGATAGAGCTACTTACAGGTGCGGGGTAATCGCATCGATTGACAAAAACGGTACCAGCTTCAACATCATCGGCGAGTTCATGGCCTTTGTTAACATCCTTAGTCCAAATGCTAGCTGTAAGACCAAATTGGCTGTCATTCATGAGCTTGATTGCTTCTGCGTCGTCCTTGACCTTCATGACTGGAATAACAGGGCCAAACGTCTCCTCAGTCATCACTATCATCTCGTGGTTGACATTTGTCAGCAGGGTCGGAGCAACATAGTTTCCGTCTGCGGGCGGATTCTGGAATGTTGCATTTTCCGGGGTAGCATCCTTGGCTCCCTTTGCCAGAGCGTCTTTGACGTGCTCGCGGATAGTCTCCGCAGATCTCTTGGAGACCACGGGACCAACATGAGTGTTCTTATCAAATGGATCGCCGAGCCTGTATCCCTTGAGTACCTCTTGGAGTGCTGATACAAACTCGTCGTGGATTTTCTCGTCCACGTAGATCCTCTCAACACTGCAGCAACTCTGGCCTGAGTTGAAGACTGCACCATCTACGAGCTCTTCGGCAGCCCATTTGACGTCAACATCAGAACGAACATAAGCGGGATCCTTGCCTCCTAGTTCAAGGCCAATTCGGAGTGGAACCCTGTCATTCGCAGCTTGCTGAATGGCGAGACCATTGGCCACCGATCCGGTGAAGCAAACAAGCTGAATCTTTGGCGATCGTGCAATCGACTGAATCTGGGTGACGGATCCACAGTGAAAGATTTGAAGCACACCATCAGGAAGGCCGGCTTCCTTGAAGATCTGCTGGATCTGCTCGGCACTGGTTGGCGTCTGGGGCGATGGCTTCAAAATGACAGAATTTCCTGCAAGCAGAGCAGGCACTAGCGAGTTGATGAGAGTCAGATATGGGTACTGCATATATGGTTAGCAAGTGCAAGACTTAATGTAACCCTTGACCACAACCCACATTCCACGGAAATAGAATCAATACGGGACCAAGAGGGACTTTCTTGATGTAGCGCTTGAATCCCTTCTCCGGTTCGCCGTCCGTGTCCTTGAGCGTATCATCGCTAATTTTGAGCAGGTACTCGCCGCGCATAACCGCCGTGCTGACTTCCTTGGCGGTATAGGCAATGGGGCGACCCATCTGTTCTGTGATCTCTTTACCCAAGACATCTTGGCGTTCATTTAGCAGCTTCAAGGCCTTCTTAACAATTGCCTGCCTCTCAGAGAGTGATGTGCGTCGATAGGACTCAAATGCTGTTGCAGCCGTCTCAGGGAGAGACTGCAAATCAGCATCTGAGAGGCCATTGCGTGTGACGATTGGCTTGTTGGTGATGGGAGAAATGGTCGTGATCTTCTCGAGCGACATGGTGCAGGTGCTTGTTTGGTACGAGGCCCCTATGGATAAATTCAAGTGGCAATGCACAATAAGCAGACACGGCAATGTCGATTCAGCGGCGTCTTGGGAGCAGTTAATTTTGAGTTGAAGCGTTGCCCGCCGCCAAACCGGAAATGACGTATGACACGCTAGGATTAGCTCGTGCACGTTCCATCTTGGTGGAGGACATTCACCCCTCCACGCCGAAAAACGGACTCAATACAATCTCTCTTATCACGACGGTTATCGACGGCGCGATTACATACTCACTTGCCCTATCGTGGCCATGATGGAGGAAAATTTCCGGGCATTTGCTCGGCCATCTCATCGGATTACTCAAGCCTTCTACCACATGGCTGTAATAACCTGCACAGTAGGGCCGCAGCAGTAGCTCCATACCCCGGACCGTCTCCACCGACCTGGTCATCTACCAGAGAATTGGCTTGGTCGTGACCTGTGAGTAATGTACCACCGTAGTTTATGTTGAGACGCAAGATTGCCGTCGGCATGGGTTCGGGCCTTTTCTTGTCATCTCATTGAGATGCCGCCACTGCATCTCAGTGAGTGGTAGACAGTGCTGGGTCAATCACATATCTGAATAGCAACAAAGGGCCATTTTCATCAGTGTACTACGTCGAAAGCATAGTATCGTTACTGCATTTATGACTCCTCTCAAGTAGTCTCATTAACTCACCTTGCGCAACGGAACGCAGAATCTTCAACGGGAGAAGAGTGGCAGGTTTACCGACACCGTCTTTTTCTTTATAGGTAATTTTCATGCCAATTCTCTGCACACGCTCCACAGAGACTTTCAACTGTGCCTGTTGAGCGCCCTGCAGGGGAGTATCAAATATGCCCTGGTTCCTACACCACCCTGCATTCTGCATAGAACCTCTAGAATACCCACTCAACCCCGCTATCGTTGGATCAACCCCTTGAGATGGGGCGGGCTGTTTTACCTCACGATACCTACTGTCTATTAGGAAGCCCGAGACCGAGGCCTACTCGGTGTACAAAGTTTCACAAGTGACAGGGTGTACATGTTCACGTGGGTCTGTGAGCTTGTCAAGCCTTTGTGAGCCATGTGACCCTCAAGAGCGGATGAACTGGCGCTAGAAGCCGAAATCCAGCGTCCATAGGGACTATATCTTGGGCGGCATATAGTCCCGTCAATAGCCATACCTCTACCTGTTATGACCAGGTCCCGCACGTGTCCATCAGTGAGGCGGCCATGGGATTTATGCAGCGATGTCAAGGGATGTATGAGCAATATATGAAAATCAATAAGCCGAGCTGAAGTCGGCTTTGGAAGCCGCGATGCCTTGTCCTGCCAACTTCCCTGCTCGATGGTGCAGCAGTATCGCTTGCTCCATGCGCCTTATATGAATTCTCAAGAACTTGGGTGCTGTTTATTTGGGTCTTTACCCATCCCCATGGGGTGGGACAGCTGTGCGGAACGGCTCGGTACGACACGTCTTCGAGTTGTCATCGTATTGAGGGATTTGCTCTGCCTATGAAGATCTCGGCCTTAGCGTAAGCAACTGCTTACCTTGTTTTGAGAATTATTCCAGAATGGAATGACGGTCAGCACAGTCACAACATGAGGACTCAATTTATCATTGCTGAGTTTGGATTTTGCCTGCCTCATCGCCACTCAAGCCACATGGTTCGTGCAAAGTCGAATTGTGGCGCGATCGTCTGGTCGAGGCAATATGTATATGTTGGTGCTGCATGGCTTTGAATTTCAAAGGTAACAAACTGACACAAGTCTCAGAATGTGATCGATGTAAGTAGACCAGTAGTAACAAGTGTCTCATAGTTGCACACCAACATGTTCTAGATGAGTAACATACTCTTGGTACGCCAAAGTGGTTGGATAGAGCTCTTTGGTTGTCTCCCCCATCCCGTCTTACAGTGGGCCGATCAGATGAAGAATATCCTTGTATAATTCAAACAAGAATACAGCTTGAAGATGCCTCTATTTGATTCTGTAGTTAGGAACCACGGCAAATTCGGCTCATGACATGTTGAAGCCGCTCAAGGTCCGACTAGTAGAAAACCCCGCGTAAAGTCGCCCCGGCGTTTAAAAAGTAACCAGTGATTGAAATTGGAGGTTGTATTAGAAAGACACGACGTACCTAGTTTGTTGAGTCAAAGCAGCAGCAGTAAGCAATACGAATTGTGGTGATCTTTTGCGGCCCGTCGGTAATCTAGCGTCGGCGTGTTGTCATCTGTCGGTGCGCTAAAGTGACTGGATCGCAATGGTAACCCAAATGATATCTAAACCATTGCCAATAGTATCAGATATCGTGGAGAATCCAGAAAACCTTGTTCTTTACGGTCATATAGTTCTAGAATGTTGAAAACTAGCAGGACTGGTGTTGGGTAGCTGCACTGCTGTGGTAGGAGCACCTCAAGTCTGTTACTACAAAAATCATCGAAAAGAGCAACTCAAACCCCTTTACTGTGTGTGTTTTGGTAATTGTCTTTTAATGCAGAGGTATTTGTTCTTTTTTTGAAACAAAAAGATTTGCAATGCCAGATGGATGATGTGATTGTTACTGCAATACTATTTCGACTTGCTATCTAAAATGTGAGAATACCTTCAGCGTCAATGAAAATCCAATTCCAACTTTATTGCCATAGTCGTACGTGATACGAATCCATAGTCGTAGCATGGATTCAATATGTATTCGAGTGTCACGATGAAACTAGGCTGAAAGCCAAGTTGAAAGAATCAGGAGTAAATATGTCAACTCATCACCGAGGTTTGTGTATAGGTCTTATACATCGAAATATCGATAGTGATTATGATAAATAGATTTGTTAAATGTATAGATCAGCGAGAAGCGTCGTTGATTCCACTCATTGTTCACATCCGTGACCTCGAATTTTCCACGAAGTGTATGGGTATTGGTAAAGGGAGCAACGCAAGTGAGCTGCATTCTCAGCGACTCCATGGCGAGACAGGTGTTTGGAGTTTTTGCTGTTTGTTGTCACTAACATATTTGAAGACACTGTGCTTGCTTTTTGCAGCTAAAAGAGGAAACATTACCGATGGAAGCATTCGTTTTATCCGCATCCATTTCCATTGATAGCCCTTTTCTCACTCCGTTCTGTGAAGAGCAAACGAATCCTTGTTGAAGGCCACTTTCGCTGATTACACCTTTCATGCAGACGAGATTAGCCACGACTGGCCTAGAATAGAAGCTTCACTGCATCTTGTGTTACACTGCACATGATACTATTTCCAGGGAGTTCTTTTTTTGATCACTTTCATGTTGTTGCTGACGTGGTAAGAGACTGAGTATAGGTCTTTCTAGGAAACCCTTCTTTGCCTTACACGAAATCCGTTGACATCGAAAGTGGACAGGCGACGGAGAATCAGACCCAATAGGATGTTTGCGGTAGTCGTTCAGCATTACTCACAGGGACTAATTTGTCAGACTATCTTAATCACGTCTTAGCATGAGTGATAAAGACAGATTTTCATTGAACGACGAGTGAAACAATTGTGGTACTGGTATAATAGAGCTGCACACTATTAAGAGAACATAGAGACTATGACATGAGGCGTTTCGTGTTTCTTTTTTTCGGGTCTCTTGTCAAGTGTATGGTAGCTAAGCAGTCGACTGTCGAACACAAGTAAACTGCAGATGACTGCAGTTGGCTGGCCTGCTTTCTGTCAATGAAGACCGGATCAACAGTCATCACAGTCACGATGAGATCAGGGGCATGAACTGAGTGCATAGCTTATCGTAGTACCGAATGTGTTGAATGTCTGCACATCACTGCAGCTACGCATACCCATTACGGTAAAGATAGAAGGGTGAAATGTTGGGACGCGTTGTTTTCACCCTGTGCAATCGGCAACGCCGAGCAGGCTCGCATTTGTGCCATGCTTGAGCATATTCCCGCAAGTTCAAATGACGGTCGTCGAATCTGATTACCAGACTGGTATAAAAAACAGGCCATGGCCTGATAAGACGAGTCTTGGAGGCCTCACTACTAGCTTGCATTCTTCCGATATAAGTGGCGAAAGGGGACAAACGCGTTGCTCATGGTTTTCGTGCCTTGTTGTTTGGGCGGTTAAAAATGATGCCATCACGTTACAGTGACTCACGATGGAAATCACTTGGACCAGATCAGACGAAAATCCTTCTTGCAGGATCTCGAGACAATGTTCGTGTCGATGACCAAAAAAAACCTCCCCAAAAGGCTTCAGCGTGACATTGCTGCGAATACTTCTAGCCGCTTGGACAACGGTCCGACATTGTAATGCGAATCCGGGTCGTTGTGGCGACCGATGCAGGTCAATTTAAATTTGTGGTGCTTGGTAAACACTGGAGGCACTAGCCCAGCAGGCAGGATGCGAGGCGATCCACAGATACTACAGCGTTGTCGCCTAACGTCGACAGTTGGAACCTGTCAGCCAACGGTGTCAAGGTCTGGAACTGCAGCCAAACTCGACAAGGCCTCTTCGGGGGTGGGGCCCCCTCGTTACCGAACAACGGATACACACTCGCCCTGCTGAGTAGCGCGGAGCATCCTGCACCGTGAAGTCGATGGGGTGTTCCTGCAACGCTGCTGACACGGCCCGCTTTGGAGCATCTTTCAGCAGGTTGGAACAGACGTGGCACACATGCAGCAGCTGTGGTTGCCCGGTTTTTCCTTTGAGCTGGCGCCATAGCACTATGTGCTATATCCAGATGTAATGATGTTCAACACATGCACATGGGAGTTTTTCCAGGTTTAGGCTTGGCAAACTCGAGTCTGGCTCTAGCGGTGGGGCGGATTTGTCCAGGCTGGTATACGGGGTTCATAAGATGCATTAGCGGAGTAACTGTGGAAATGCATTAGTGTTATGAAGGGACACACTCTACGTGTTTGGTTCCTGGGAGGGATTATAGGCGGATTGTGATGGGGATGGCCCTGGTCCACGGCCCTTGCAGCGTGCTGTGAAAACTCTGGTAGCAGAGGCTTGTATGCGTCTGAGACGAGAGTCTTGAGCATTTCCAGCTGACGGTCCATGGCCCATCTCCGGGGTGGTCGGCGGGAGAGGGATGGGATGGAGACGATCAGCGCAGGTTGGGATGGGCGGCGGGTTCGTCACCAGGGTGCAGTATGACCGGCATCGAGGCGGGTAGCGCTGGGCTTGAGGGTGCATGTCGAGCCAGGGAGGGCCCATTGGGGGCTGCGGCCAAAGGAAGAGGTGGTCGCGTCTCCATCCAGGCAGGCTGCTGGCTGCTGGCTGGGCGGTGGCGGAGACTGCCAGGTCCCGTGTTGCGAGCGGCTCGTGTGCCAACGGACGCAGTTTGAGCGGGCTGGGTTCGCCAATCACCATCCCAGGGTGCCCTTGATCGCTCAGCAACGGGAAACGGGCCATGCTATAGTGGTGGGTGGGTCTTGGGTACGGACAGGTACTTGGAGGTACTTGTTGAGCCGGCATCGGTACACTACCCTTCTTAAGTCGGCCGCATATAGGGTCGGGATGGCACCGATCAGCCAATATGGTTTTTTGATTGCCAGTCTAACCCGCGGCGAGCGTTCTGGCATGTGTCCGCGTTCACGTCCGCAGCACCGGCGATCCAGCGGCTTTGGTGGACTGTGCTCGCCCTCGAGTGTTGGTGTGCTGCAAGACCAGGGTCTGGCAGGGGTGAATTGCTCAAACTGGGGATGGGGGAACGGAAGCCAGCTTGACCACATTCGACCACCAGACGCACCTACGCACGAACCTGCCCTGCTGCCCATCTCGTTTGCAGCATGTGGCCAGAGACATCTCTGACGCACGACGCAGCTGGGCCCGGAGGAGCGACAGGTTTGCCCATGTCGATTCGGTATGAAGGCCCTCCTGCGCTGCCACGCAGTGGACAGAACCTATTATACCCCACTGCCTCCACTAAGGCTCAGCATCAAGCGGCCACTGTGGTAGCCGGCTGCAATATCGTAACCCTGGCCCGCTGCTGTAGTCAAAAGAAGACGGTTGGACAACTGACCTGCATATCTTTTGGACGTCCTTCACAGCACAACCGCCCCTCAGCGCTGCAACCCTCTAGCCCTGCCAAACAACTCTCCACCTCTCTCCACCGCCCCCCATCACATCTTCCCCTACGGACATATTCAATCCCTTGCTGCCACTATTGACTCCTCAGCCTCTTCTCTCGAGTGGTGGAAGTTTGGTGGAGACGGACGCTAGAACGCAGTTATGCTTTCCACGAATCTCCATCAGTACCCCCCGGCATTCAGCCATGTCCCTTCGCCCAACGCAGTCGACCATCCACATCACCATCACCATCTTGCCGTGGACCCCATGGGACATTCCTCACTCGAATCCATGGCCCACCCCTCGCAATACGCCGCATTGCAGTTCCACCACAACCGGCATGTGTTGCCCAACGGGAAAGCCGTCATCAAGCCCCATCATCGACTACCATACGCCAGTGGACCTCTGGCCCCACGACACCAGCGAGAGATGCTTCACGAACGATCAGGCCGCAGCAACTCTGCGTCGGGGCCGGTGCGACGTAGGATCAGTCGGGCATGCGACCAGTGTAATCAACTGCGAACAAAGTGTGATGGGAGACAGTCTGTAAGTTCCTACCACTACTACAACTACCAGCGTCCCACATGTACTACTAGAGCCAAGTCAACTAATCCATGGGTTAGTGCGCGCATTGTATAGGTACGTTGCAACGAATCGTGGACCGGGGCAGTGAACCCCGCAGTTGTCTGGGGATATTCTGGCACCGTGATCGGCCTTTTCTACTGTGGCGTCTGCTAGGCGTCTTAGTCGGAACCTAGCACAGCCGGCCATGTCCTGCCACTACCACGTCTGACAGTTTCACTAACAAAACACCAGAATTTGGTCTGACTTGCGAATACATCCGTGAGCGCAAGAAGCGCGGGAAAGCATCGCGAAAAGACATCGCTCAGCAACAGGCTGCCGCAGCCGCTGCCGCAGGAAGCAGTACGGTCAAGTCTGAAGAGTCCAGCACTCCACAGCCCTCGGACAAGACGGCGGAATCTATTCCAAGTAGCAGTCCTAAACTCCCAGGGGGCCAGAGACCTCGTTCCGACCTACCGGCACGGTCTGCCAGTATTGCAACCACAAGTTCCGACATGGACACGGCATCCATGTACCCGAACAGGACCATGAGCCTGAACGCCATTGACACAATCCCAGAAGGCGACATGCATCACCAAATGGCTGACGGCATGCAAGCCATGCAGCCTATGCAGCCGCCTCGCATCCAGACCCAAGGACTGCCAATGCAGCACTCCATTCCAGAGTACGCATCCATGGAGTACCATCGAAACCTTGCCTACCAACAACCACCACTTCAGGTGATGCAACCAGGAATGCATCCTGCCGTTTCTTCCCACGGGCATGCTATGGAGTACTCAGGCAGCCCTTATAGCATGATGAGTCCGCAGAGTGCACATGCACAAACACAGCCACAGCCAGGCGCCTTTGGAATGCCAGAAGAACCCCCAAATATGGGCTACATGCCTCAGTCCCCAGCCAATGGCTCACCGGGTTGGATTTTGCCTTCTCCCTCTACTACCATGTACTCGGGCGCGCCACATCAAGGCCACTCTCAACAATTGAGGTACCCAGTCTTGCAGCCGTTGGTACCGCACCTGGCAAACATTATGCCAATTTCATTGGCTTGCGACTTACTCGAGCTTTACTTCCAGAGTTCCTCGTCCGCGTTCATGCAACCCGTATCTCCTTACGTGCTTGGTTACGTATTCCGAAAACGGTCGTTTCTGAGGACGAATAACCCAAGGGTGTGCAGCCCAGCACTGCTAGCTAGCATGTTATGGATTGGTTGCTTGACGAGCGAGTCGCCCTATCTATCTTCATCCCCGTCTGCACGGAGTCAACTTTCCGAGAAGCTGATCAATCTGACAATCAGTCTGTTGAAGCCCTTGGTACATCAAACACCAGGCAGCCCGGATAGTGGCCCTACAAATTTCGCCACTGGAAACATGGTTGACGGTGTGACCATGGACGGTTTTGGAATGCCAACTCAAGAATCCGATATAGGTCTACGTAAGTCGACATTCACCGTTCAAGTCCTAGATTCTCCAGTGTTAACGCAAAGCTTTACAGCGGGAGCATGCGGCGGCCTTGATGAGGTAGTGACTTACATGCACCTGGCTATTGTCATCTCAGCAAGCGAGTACAAGGCCGCGTCACTACGCTGGTGGAACGCAGCATGGTCACTGGCCAGAGAGCTCAAGTTGGGTAAAGAAGTGCCTGTGACGCCTCCACCCGAACCCAACGACGAAAACATTTCGGCAGATATCCGTGCCGAACATGGGCGCGGAGCATACCCGAACGGCCAACACTCTTCCATAGAATGCACTGAGGAGCAAAGAGAAGAGCGTAGACGTATATGGTGGCTTTTGTTCACCGTTGATCGGTAAGCCTTCTGATCTTTGTCGCCCGTGGCACCAACAAAGAAACATTGCTGGAACCATGCTGTCGACATCATGGCATATCAGCCAAGTTCCCCAAATCGACAAGTGCTGATCCATCTGTAGCCACCTAGCCCTATGCTACAACCGGCCGCTCTCTTTATTGGACGTGGAATGCTCCGGGCTTCTGCAGCCGCTTGACGATAACGTATGGCAATCTGGGGAATTCTTCGAGGACTCCGCTCAATCGTTTTCAGATCACACATTTCGCCGAAGAGGGCCTATATTCGAGTGCACCGGGCACTCCATTTTCGGATTTTTCCTTCCTCTGATGACGATCCTTGGAGAGATTACCGATCTATACCATGCCCGCAATCACCCGCGTTTTGGAGCCAAGACGGACTGGGAACACCATGTAGTAGAGATCAGTCAGCAGCTTGTCGCCTATGGCCATTCTTTGCAAGAACTTCGGAACCGTGCAGTCCATGAAGCGAACGTGGAGGCCCAGCAGGAATCAGTGCATCCTGGCACGCCCTCGGTACGATCTGTCAATTCGTCTATATCCCGAGCGCAGGAGAACTTGTTGCACGCCAAGATTGTGGAGGCGTATGGCACGCACCTCATGCACACCTTGCATATCTTGCTGAACGGGAAGTGGGATCCCATTTCGCTTCTGGATGATAACGACCTCTGGATCTCTTCGCAGAGTTTTGTGGATGCTACCGGCCATGCGGTCCATGCAGCTGAGGCATTGAACGAGGTCCTTGAGTTGGATCCTGATTTGAGCTTCATGCCGTTCTTCTTCGGGATCTACCTTCTACAAGGAAGCTTCTTATTGCTTCTCATCGCCGACAAACTCCAAGGAGACGCCAACCCCAAGATAGTTCGTGCGTGCGAAGTCATAGTACGTGCACACGAGGCATGCATTGTGACTCTCAATACCGAGTACCAGGTAAGCGCTCCGGATAGTTTGTTGCTCTTTTCTCGTTACGCAATCAGCCTTCCTTTCTGTTTCAGCCAAGCGGAGTTTTTCTCAAACACGACCATTTATGCTAACAATCATCTCACAGCGAAATTTCCGAAAAGTCATGCGCTCTGCCTTGCAGCAAGTGCGTGGCCGCGGCATAGACGAACATGCCGAACTTGCGCAACAACGCCGAAGGGAAATGTTGAGTCTCTACCGTTGGAGCGGCGACGGCACCGGGCTGGCACTCTGAGGTGCATTCGACGCTCGCTTCGCGCCATCCTCGACCCTTGTCATCTCGGGATCATTTCGCGATTATGTTGCCGTACTCCGCTCCGCCACCACGCGTATCAGTGATGGCATCTTTTCCCTTCGATTCCAATTACCTATTTCACCATTTTCTTGGCCGAGGCGCAATCTCGATCAGTGGTTTCCCTCGGTGGCATTACGATATGCTCTGATGCTTGCTTCCCCACACACTTTGTGCTCTCTTTATCCTTCCTTTCTCCCGGTGCACAGACATTTCGCACAAGGCTTGCTTGGCGTTTGACGGATCGGGCACACACATCTAGCGGTGGTGTATTATGAGTTTATGTATTATGATTTCGGGCGTTTTGAAAATATTGTCTCTGCATTTCGACACGTTTGTTGTTTACGCTCTCGGTGCGATGGGGGAACGGAAAGGCGTTTCCCGATACCAAACTTTCCCGCTACACCATGTTGTTCAACATCTTTCACTTCACATACCCATGGTCCTCCTTGTCAAGGAGGGCAATATTCGTTGCGGATTTTCCGTATTCTCACCGGTCTGAGAATATCTACCCCCGATTCCGCTATATTGGTTTGTTCATTATACCCCCATCGGCAGATGATGCTGCTGCTTCGCTTCTAGAACACATTTGGAGAAGTTCGTCGATAGTACCACTATATGGTGGAATTTAGTTCCATAACACACTTAGTGATCAGGCAATCCTGAGCAAAACAATCACAAAAACTCAAAATACAGCTTGTTAGCGTGTGCGTGCATGCTTTTGATACACGGAGCCACGGTGAGAGAAGATTTACTTGACAATTGCAGTAAGGTGTCGTGCCATGCCAGAGGATCAACAATAGCATAGCTACTATGATCACACGGTGTAGTCGCACCGTGTTCCTGAGCAAGTCTGTCCATATGTCTCACTCACGCGCTGTTATACCTGGGATCAGGGTTTCAGATGCGTGACCCCTGTATCCCACCATATCTACTTACACAGTACACGTCGTCCGGTGTATCTATCTAACACAAACATGACCACCAGGCACCGAAAAGAAACACCCCCTTTTCCACAATCTAAAATGCATGAGAGTTCTCAGAGAAGGACCAGTAACGCCGTTTTTTCGACCTAGTGCGCCGCGGACCAAAAGGCTGCGTGTGGTGCTGACGACTGCGCGGTATCAATGGATGAGCCAATCAACATGAGCACTTTAACAATCTACTGTACCTACTCCTTCGGGTGGTGGGGGAGCTTTTGGAACACCAACAAACACATCACTACAACCATTTCCACACTCAGGTTTTTGGTCTCCTGAACGGCACTAAGAGAGCCAGTCTTGTATCTTGTCACATCAACCATGCTTCGCAACACCATCGAGTAGTCGCAGCAAAAGCATGAAGAGCTTTCCGAGAGCGGCACAAGGATCGCTTGCTTGCAGCAGTAGCCACGTACCGGAACACGCCGGCACTTGGGCATATGACACTCAGAACTTGCCTCCCACTAGCATTGTCGACCATCCACTTGACCCCTGAGTCACGTCACGCTCCTTCGCGCTACCGTCTTACCGGCCCATAATCGGCTTCCCGATCGCAAAGCCCCAACTACCCGACCCTCGAGAGCCAGACGAGGTTGCCGAAGCTAAGCTTTCCTTCTCCATTTTCGACCAAGTCTGCAGGACAGCTACTTGCGGGCGTTTTGGGATACTGCATATGTTGGGTGAAAGACATCTTTCACATCGACCGTTGAGCGATACAACGTCCGCATCCATCATCATCTCGCTATAAGAGTTCCAGTCTAGCGATGCATGGAAACCGACGTATGCCCGCGAGGGGACCGGGGACTTTGCATCCTGTTAAGGACATGGACGAAAATAGAATGAAGAAAGTAAAACGCTGGACCATACACCAAGTTGCAGAAGCCCCGTCTACCGCGTGCTCTCAAAGGTAAATACAAGGAAGGACATATTTGGTTCTGTCATGCACCCCAGATCTGTTGAGACTCGGTGGGATTTGCAATGGCCGACACTGTGTTGCCGTTGGAGTCCGGAAAACATGCAGGTCAGCTACCGCAATATCGCCCACATGGGCCAAAGGATCAACGCCCCCACACCCTTGTGCTTGTGTAGAACCCTTGTGATCGATCAGCATATCTGCTATAAAGGCCATGCATCAACGGATCACGGCTGACGGGGACGGGCCTTTTTTGTATCACAAACAGTAGTGTGGTCGTGGCCTCCGCAAAGAATTGCCAATTGCAGCCCAGTGATGCCAGAGTTTTTTTTCAGTGTTTGCAAGAAGCAACGGGAAGACGGAATACGCTCTTTGTGCGTGTTCACAAGGCTGCCAAATCTTATGCAGACACATGGCATGAACCATATATCGCCTTAACACGGGGTGTTAAGAAGCATTCAACATGCTCAACTCTAAGCACGTACATACATGGTCGACCCGAAACGAGACCCATCATGCATCCAGACATGTACACGCAAGCTGCAAGCCTCACTCATCACTGGCACACCTCAGCACCGGAGTATCCTCCCTACTCTCCGCTACAACAGCCCCGGATCCAGTGCAAAGGGCCAGGAAAATCCAGGTCCGAATACGGTGCCACTGCAGTGCCTTACGGTAGTGCCATGTAGGTGCAATGCCGAATCAATCTCGCCAATACATTTTCCACATGCATCATAGCCGCGTCTTGCTCATTCAAGAAGCCGCATCCCAACATACTACTTCTCCACATTTTAGGGTTGATTTTTAAAGTCTCGGCTTTGTTCGAGGGGAGCCTTTTTTATCTCGTTAGATGAAAAGTGAAAAAAAGGGGGATGGTTTAGTTGTGGGTGCCGTGACAAAATCGTGGCTTTTGCGCGCGGAGAAGAGCAAAAAACCTGCGAGAAGAGTATAGTCTGTGGACCGCATAGTATTAGGGGGGGTAGGCTGCGTCTGCCGTGTGGTGACGTTAGACAGCCAACGTGGGTGCCAAAGGCTCGGGATACGGTGAGCATGCAAGCGCGTTGACTGGTCGTTCGGGTTTCGACCAAGTAAGCTACGCTTCGGAATGGCGGCCTGGCTTTGAGCAGCAGCGCGGGTGGAGTCCTTACAGATCGTCACGTCCCGTCGCGGCAAGCGGTCGTCTAGAACCGGTTTTTGGATGAAGGACAAGGCTAGGCTATACTTTCCCCTTGGGTCTTGGCAAGATGGCAGGCAGAAAAGGGTTGATTACCTTTTTTTTTTCCACGTCTTGCCCATGTCATGGGGAGAGAGGGGAGGCGATATCGGATAGCACAGACAGAAGTTGGATGGCAGAGGGCTAGGGACATGGGCGCTCTAGATCTCGGGCATGGCGTGCGGCTGGCGTGAGGCTGGCTTGCAATGTGCAGGATCTTGTTTGAATACGGCCCCAAGGAGATTACTAGGCTCCGCCGACTAGGGCCAGAAAGAGACATGTTGCGATGGTGGCTATGATGGCAGGCTGCAGCGGACTAGTCGATGGATACAGCAGACGCATGCGGCGCCAACGTAGAGGGCCTTTCTTGGTATACACCTAGCGGAAGCGACTGGGACGATCGACACGCAGGATGTGGGGAACGTGGTAGGTAGGGGTTTGGTGGTGTCGAGCCGCCGCTTGAGTGGCTGCAGCTCGGTTGTACCTCGAGGTATCGTGCGCTTTCGTCGGTCATTTGCTAGATCTCGGTACTCGATATTGCTTGGAGGGTGATTGCAGTAGAGTAAGTAAGGGCAGGGGTTGCAAAAGGTGGGTGGAATGACCGTTCTGGCCCGTGTTGAGGATTCTTCCTTTTAGCCGGTCGAGTGAATGTCTGCACAGTGGAGGCGGGCGTCAGCCGCGAACGCCTACATCCAGCGACTCCAGACGTGTAATGGGGATACTCGAGCGCAGCCAATCGCCGCACAGTCTCCCGCGTGGCGCTCGAGTAGGCGAAGGCGAGTGGAGATTACTGCAGTGCACCGGCCAGGGCGTTCGCCCTTCGTTTTGTGGAGGGTCGTCCCGAGCGAGGGCTGCTTACGCTGCAAGCCGCAGAAAGCGAACAGTGGCACAACAGTATGGACTCGGCTTGGCACGGCATAAGACGGTCCGTCATTACTCGTTGGATGACTATACTTATCATATGTCAGCCTCGTACTACAATCTTCATCGCCGGAGCAAGTCGAGCAGCTCTGGTCAAACTTGGCAAGTGTCCAACTACAGACTACTACGTGCAATGCGCACGTCACATTCGGCATCACCGCATACGCCAGTAAGTGTACCATGCTGGATCTACTAAACTCAGATCATCCTCCAGCCGCTGCGCCATGTCCTTGTGGGACATGTCTCCGAGACATCCTGGGCCTGAGGCAATGATGATATCGTGACAAGCTGCGACTCTGCGTAGCCATGTCGCCTGGTGGCTTTGTCATCCCCAAGGCCACCACCACGACATCTGCGCTGCCAGGGGACCAAGACTAGTTTGGGCAAAGGCCAGCGCAACATGCAACTAAACACTACCACTCAGACAAGGTACACCCAAGTACCAAGGAAATATAGCGGCACGACCCTAGCACCTGCAGGACGCTTGCTCCTCTTTCCGAACTTCTGGATGCCACACATCCGTCGCTAATGCAGCATGCTCGTCCATTACCTATACCTGACTTTCTGGGTTTTTTTCTTTATCGAACAAAGCCTCTTTTTTCGACCAATCACGCCTACCCACCTGTCAGTATTTTTTATCTTCATCATAATTGCGTGCTTTAGTCCCGGATCTCTCGGTCTGTCAACCCACATCTAGCCTTTCGACCGGCCGTATTCACAACATGTGAGGCACTAGATCAGACGTGCTGGATCTCTACCTTTGTCGAGGGGGCTTGCAAGTTTCGCATGCAGCTAGGCGATTTAACGAACCTTGTCTCTCTCCGATGCAAATTCCCGTCGCTACCATCTTCGCTCTCGTTCTCGGGTTCTCCCTTTTTTTCTTCCCTGGACGTTGATGTCTTTTGATTTTGCTTTTTACAGAGTCACAAGATCCCGATGTGGCGCAACGCTGCCATGTTGTGGATGATCTCATGCGGAAATCAGATGAGCCGTTGGACCGATTCCTCGGCTTCAAGCCACTGTTACCTCGCAATATCAGGGGGCCGTATGGCCGGCATACATCAGATGAGTTGGTACGAGGATCGTGCCGATGCGACTCCATCGGGCATGACAAACGGCATCACGTACTTGGCACAATGCTTCTGGGGAGGAGGGGGCATATCAAGCATCGCCAAACTATACTCGACAATAAGGGCGCTGTTATACGCCAAAAATGCTGGAGTTGTGGAGAGTAAGGGGCGCGTAAGCTGCAAGCGTGGATACATGCATCCCTCCACAACTAAGGCGGATCTCCACATACCGACTGCAACTTTGGGATACAAGCTGCTGCTCTGAGACAACCCCTCCCCTGAAACAACATCCTTGGAAATCTGCAATAAAAGAACAGGTTCGTGGAACATCGGCCCTGACGTCCATGCGTAATCAGGGTCTTCGAGAAGACTTCCGAAGCTAAGCTTCTTTTCTTCGGCCTTGCCTACTCTCGTACAGTACAGCAGTCAAGTAAAAACCATGGGGTCTTGATGCCGTCCTGGGGATGTGGGGTAGACGCCAGCTGCAGGGTTTCCGGCAAATATTTCCCAGCTTCGCCAAGACACTCAATTACCATAGTATATACCCGGCACTATTCTCGATAAAAGTGTACCTTTTGCAGTGACAATTACCATGGCTTGAGATTCGATTTGAGGTGAGGGTGAAATTGCCTCGTATTACTCGTCTACATCCCGTTCCGAAAGGGCATGAATCCTGGATGCTATCGTGCCTGGCAAGCATGGCGTGACTCTGACGAACATCATGAAAGCGGCAGTCAGCAAAGGATCTTACCAGTATTCCCTAGTAAGAGGACGATCCTAACTGCAGTGATCTACTGAAGCAAAAACTCCGGGGAAGCGCGATGCCCCTAGAGTTTGACTACGACTTGTGGCAAATGGCCACTTTCTCAATCCTGCTGAGCACATGTATACAACAGCCTCACTCAACATCACTCCCGCACCTACAACAATCCTCGAAACAAGTAAAAGGACAATCTGTCGCAATGGGCAAAGGCAGCTGTGCTGTTCCAAACGCGCGTTGCATCTCTTACTGCACCCTCAGCACACACATCACCTGCACGTCTCATTCCATATAGGAAAAAAACCCACTTAACAAATAAAACCAAACACCGCGCATCGGCAGTCAAAACCGACAGTACACCACCTGACCATTTCTACCCCAAAATGTTGAACGAGGCTCTTAGAACCAGTGTGATATAGCTATATCTGAATATGTGCAGACCATATAGCACTATATCAGCAGTCAACAACCAGCGACCTTGTATTGGTTTGCCCCTCCAACCAAAAGATCCGCGCTCATCCCGCCCCCCAATTTAGGCGCAACACCCAGTTAACCCAATACGGCACCTAGTGATTCCGAAATGGGGAATTGCAATGGCATTCGCAGGCCAACGAGTGCTGATCACTCCAATGCATTGGGATATTGGCGCGGTGTGCCTGAACAGATATGGTCTGCGGAGAACGGTGCCGTGGCAGGGAGCGGAGGGAGGGATGGAAAAGGTCTTTTTTCCCATCTGGCATGCGCTTTTTCGCTGAAGGGGGATGGGCCATGGGCGAAAAGAGTTTGGTGGTCGCCTTGTCGCTCTTGTCCGAGGAGTTGACTTCCTACATTGGTAGGATGCGAGGAGGATGATCATGCGGAATGTGGAGTCTGAGAGTGATATGGGGTGACTGCTGGGCGAATGGCTACTACAGGGTATATTTGACAATGCTGGTACTGGCACTGAATCCCCCATCGTCTTTGCTTACTACTCAGTCTCCTTTGTCGCGTACGAGCGCTTCATGCCAGCCAGCTGCGTGCCGTCAAAGTGCCACATCGCACATATGGCCATTCAGTCTTTCAGCTACGCGGCATAGGACCCTCACAAGACGTTGGGCTCCAAGAAAAGTCATCCAGATAGCCTGAACAGAACCAACAAGACTTGAGGCGTCGCGAAAAAAAAGTTGTTGAGCTCTTTACAACTGCCGATGACGTTTTCCGTACCAGGAAACTCACACACCTTTTTTATTCTGGACACACTGTACTTTTGACCCACCCAACCTTGCCCTTTTTCTCTTCCCTTCGGTTACTCTGCAAGCAGTGCCAGATTTTTGACGGCCCTGCGTTCCGGAGGAGGTTCAATCTCGAAGTAGCATCGTGAAGTCGGTGTGCGATGTGGATGGAGGCTTGCGGCGACATAGTGCTAAATTGGAGATGTCGGTGCAGGATATTTGCGTGCGTCGCAGAGAGGATGTTCGGATCGATGTGTTCGGATCGATGTGTTCTTGTACGTTTTGTCTGCACTGTGTACCTTGGGTTCCTGGCAAGTCCCTATGAGTATCTGCAGTGTTGAGACAGAATCAGGTGTTTCGATCAGCTCGAAGCTTTCTTCAGAGTTCCATATCCTTTCATGCATCTCTTTACGTGCCAGTCTTCATGCGTAATCTTACTATTCCATCTGAATCACTGCTATTACAAATTCCCATCTCTTCTCCAAACCCCTTCAACCCATCCATTCATACAGTCGAACAGGAACACACGCATACACCCGTCTCCATAATCCACCACTCTTTTCCCCTTCTCAATTCCTAACCTCTCAATCCCATCTCCCCATTCTTCTTTCTCAGCCGTACCCCCATCAAACATATACCCTCCCCATCCGCCTTCCCACCCTCAACCCCCAAACCTGGACAACCAATATCACCACCCCCAAACGCCACATCATCCCCCCCTTTTAATCCACCAATAGTACCGCACCAGCCACACCACCTCCCCCTTTCAGCCAACCTACCAGAAAGAAAAACACCAACAAACTTACACACAGCCCCGATACGACAATCAGCAACACCAACACTGTTGCCCTCCCCCTAAATTTTCCACAAGTCCCCCATCAACCCCACTAGATTATACCACACGCTCACAGTGGTCGCGCGTTGGGTGCGTGGGGGGGTGTCCCTCAGGCCACCACCCACCATCGCCCGTATCGAGAATCCCCGCCCCCCTTATCCGTACATACATGTGGACAGTCGGAGATGGATAGGATATGGATTTTGGTAGCACACACACACGTAGATAGATAGATAGATAAGACCGGAGAGAAAAAAACAGAAAAAGCGGGTAGAGGCGAAAAAAAAGGGGAGATGTACAGTGCAGTGCAGGTGGAGGGTACTGCAAGCACGGAGATGCAGCGCTTTCTGGGGAGGTTGTGCGTTTGTGCGTTTTGGGCATTGAGTCTTTTTTTGCTCTTTTGTTAAAGAGGGTGTGTGGGCGGAAGCTTATTTGGACGTTTAGTCTCTTCTTCTTCTTTTTGAGGAAGGAGAGTTGAAGAAAGGTAAGTGTTCGTTTCGCTGGGTTTGAGGTTTGTAGATAATAGTAGTATTAGTTGTTCAAGTTGGCTCTGTCACTACTCCATTCACGCGTGAGTTATCCTGTGAGAGACCCTAGGCTATGCTGGATATGCTAGATTCCAACTACTAAATATCGACATGCCGAAACCTACTTTCGCATGTCTGTAGCTTTTGAGGTCCGAAACCGCCATTTTTCATGGAAACCCAGGTTTTTGCTACGATGAAAACGCTGGCGCGCCGTGTACATAAATCCGCATACTAAGATCCGCACGCTAAGGGTATCGATGCTATACGTGCCTTTTTTTCAACGCCGATAAAATGCTGTTTAAAAGATGCAAAAGTAAATAGTCGCTCCGTCAATCCAGGCAAGCTTGATGCTGATGTATCGCGTATGTGAATGCTCATTCATAATATGACTAATCGTGCCAGATATTCGTGCTCCCTCCTTCAATCATGGCTGAACTGATCATGGCACCTAGTCTGAATCATCTTCACCATCCGGCGTGCGCGAGGTCCTCTTCTTCTTCGAGCCTGTCGGCCTGACCTTGGACTTTTTCGGCGTACTGCCACCCAAGCTAACGTTGCTCTTCCGCTTTCTACCACGACCACTGGTTGGGAATGGTATGCTGCTCTCGCCGTCATCATTGGGTGTCTCATATCCCGCATCCAGATTATCATCACCGTCTGCGTCGATGAAAGTTTCCCGATCAATGTCCAATAAATCTGCAAAATCGTAGCATTGCTTCACCATGCTTTCGCGGGTGTCCAGGGCACTCATGACGCCAGATAGGCGTTCCCACAAGTCTTTACTGGTAGTAGCCAGGTGGTTGCGAGTCGCAGGTTTGGCAAATTCCTTTTGAGGAATAGGTCCGTTGTGTTTGATGCCATACCATCGCCGAATGAAACTGCGAGTCTCCCATACCATCTGGAGAATTGTACAGGCCGTTGCGATTTGGCGAAGGCGGCCGTCGTCGATATTTGGTGGTGCGAGCTGAGGCACAGTTTGAATCACTGGTGGTAGCGGTTGCGATGGTAACATTCCATTCATAGGTCCAGCAGCCAGCATATGTTGCTGAAACGGGTCCATTGGCTGTGGCTGTTCCACCTGAATGTATTGTTTTGGAAGTTCTTCTGCGATGACGACTCCCACTGCAGGTCCGGTTGTGTTCAGTACCATCGCTTCGACTGCGTTGAGGAACACTGCTAGTTCCTCTTGGTGCGGAAAGTCCAGCAAGGCCAGGTTCTCCAGACAGAAACGAGCGTATAGGATAGCCTCTGGCACAGGACCACTAGCATCCAGTTTGGAGAGGTCAAAGTCAATTTGCTTGCAGAAGTTGGCGATGAACTTCTTCAGGCTTGCCTTCTTGCCAGTCTTCAGCGCCTCGAAAAGCTTGGCAAGCTTCGGAGTATGGGTAGCTTCGACCATTCCTCGTGGATCGTTGAACAAATCCAGTTGATATCTGAAGGCCATGTGTATGGCCTGCATGTATTCTTTCTCCAGATACGACTCTTGCTTCTCATGAATACGCCTGTGTTCGTCGCCTGCCACCTGGGCCAAGCTTTTGTTCGGTGAAGTAGCCAAGGCCACAAGTGCGGCACCACACTCCTTCGGATGAACAAGTCCTTGGCGACTGATACTCGCAATGATGTCTGTGGCGATTACAGCGAGCTCGTTCTTGTTTTGTAAAGCAGCTTTCACAAAGTCCTCTAAAAATCTCTGGGCTAGATGTAGAGTTGCTTGGTCATTTCCAGTGGCCGCGAACGAAGTTTCCAATCGAGCTGAGCCATTCACAGCTCCTTTGCCAATGGCGATTTGTGCGCCTGTTTCGGAACGCCGTTCGGCAACAGTAAAAAACTGTCTGAAGAAAGAGAGCGCGACATGCCTCAGGGAGTGATTGTCCTCGTTGATGAAGACGAGTTTCACCACCTTCTCCACTTCAGAGCGCATAAAATGCTCCGGTGACTGCTGGCAAATGCCACCCATACTTTGCAATGCTTGCTCGCGAATGTCTAGCTCCCAAGCCTGCATAGTGAAGGGCCGAACAGTATCCAGCAGGAGGAGCGACGGCGGAGGTGGCGACTTTTGATTCAGGGATGGTTCCATCTGCTTCTTGAGGGCCTCGTTCTTGCTGATGGTAGCGCGGAGCTTAGCCACGAAAGGTTCGGCATGTTGATCAAGACTGCAAACTTGGCCAAAAGCACCCAGCAAGATTAGATATGAAAGTATCTTCTCTTTCAACTTGGTGGCATCCTCTTTCTCCTTTTCCACTGCCGACTCCTTAGCTGATGCCAATACATTGGCCGATGACAATAACGGGCGGAGTTGGCTGATCACAGAGCAGGTGGTAACGAAGATCTTTTCGGCACCTATGCTGGAAATCCCACTGATTGCCCACAAACAATGGACGACGTCGAGAAGAGTCTCGCGACTTGTAGGCCAACCCAAGGATGCGAATTTCGCTAGCTTCGGGACGTTACGCATCAGACTTCCCCGAATCTCTTCCGCAAAAGCATGTTGAAGTGAAGGAAGCGTTGGCAGGACATGACGGAAAACCACAACCGTTGGCCGTACAAGGGCGACGTCGTCTGTATTAACAATCGTCTTGATGTAAAGTTTCAGATGCCGGAGGTAGTCAACTGAGAATAGCGTAGGCTTGATCCTTGCGAAGACACTCAGGGTGTTCATGACACGCGTCTGGGACTTGTTGTCTGTTCCATTTCCTGGATCAATGACTTCATCGACTAAATCTGCGACAAGCTCTCCACATATGCGCAGGTTTGCAGCAGGTGCTTTAGATTCAGGTGATACACAATGAATGAAGAACTTTTCGAAAGCCTCCAAGTGCACTGTGCTTTGGCCTACAGATTCCAGGAGGTCCACCATGAATGCTGCTCTCTGCTCACGGTTCAGACGGTGCTGACTATCATCAGTTTTCGTACCCGAGCTAGCAGTGGTCAACCAGATCTCTTCAAGTACGTTCCGACCCAGTTCCGCAATTGTGCTCTCATCATCTTGCGAAGGAAGAAGTAACGGAGCAGCAATCTTCAGTCGAACCTGTTTTGAGTTGGAACGGAGGTAAATCTCTTTGAGAAGCTTGATTGCCTTCTTCTTCGGTCCATTCGAAGGATCGGTCGTCATATCCAATATCTGTGGCAGGACATGGCGTTCAAGAGAGGGCTCCTTGGCCAAGCAATTAGACAGTAATGATAATGTCGCTTCACGAACCATGGGTGAGCTGTCCCTGAGCGAGGAGATCATGTTGATGACATGGCCCTCAGAAATAACCTTGGGGTCTTTGTCTAGAAGTTGCTGCAATGCCGTAGTTCCTCGTGATCGAAGCTTAGGTGAAATTTTGTCTTGAGCGTAGAGTTGCATAAAGTTGACGATCTGCGAGAGGTATCTGCACACTTGACTTTGGAGCGTGATTATACCAGCAGCCAGTTTGCTTTGATCGTCTGATACCGGTTGAAATTTGCTATCATTCAAGGTTAGTTACGGAGTGACTTCATGAATCGTGCCACTTACTATTTCCGAGCCAGCCATTTGGGGTCGACGATCATACTCTCTAAGCATTGCTGAACTATTTGGATAGGCTCTGGGCGGCTTTCTTGGTTTGGTTCAGGGAATGCCTTTGTGACAGCCGTGAGCCAGGAACTAACATAACAGCCAGTTGTTGCTTGAAGGTGAGGGTCTTCCTGGGATGGTCGAAGGTCCAGATATTCAACCAAAGATTCAATGACCATGCGGTAAGGACCGTCAAAGGCAAGTAGATCCACGTCATTAACGCGTTCCTTTTGATCCTCACTCATGGCGTCATTCACGAGTCGATCTAGGTTCGACGACAAGTCCGATTGCGAAACATCTAGCCTTTGTTTCAGCTTCTTCAGCTGGTCTTTGAAGTCAATCACACCACAGCCTATCCTCGCCATTGTCGTAAGAGCCATATCTTTGTCGACTACAGAGTGCTTATTTGCTTGGTCATCCTGGAGTATCGTTCTCATTCGTACCAAAAGAACCTGTAGAAGCATTACAGCAGCTGGCCATTGAGGAGACCCGAGAACGTTGCAGAAATCATCGATGAAGAGATCCAGAAGATTGCGGAATGGCTTGTCGCCAGACTTCGAAGTGTTTGACGCACGCTCGCAGAGTTGAGTTACAATGAAGGAGGCGGTGTTGGTAGCCGTTGTAGTTAGATTCTGCGCAATGAACGTTGGGGTACCTCTACCCTTGTTCACCTTCTTCACTATCTTTGTAGAAGTGCCTGGCTCGTAGTCGCTGACATCATCCTCAACTATCACGTCCTTGATCTCGCTGTCGGTCGATGATGTAGTACGAGGACCAGGGTTTGTCGCAACAACCTGAACGAAACGCATGAACAGCGCGGAAATCGTCATGATAGGCATTTCTCGAGCAGATACAAATTGCCTGGCGCTTGCCTTCTTATCAGGAAGCTTTTCCAAATTGCTGAAAATTCCGCTGAGGATTGACGTCCGTTGATCTGGATATCTCGCAAAGATCTGAGCCAGAACATCCATCGCCTTCTGGCGAAAGTGTTCAAACTTCCTAATGGTGAAAACAGAGTCTTTTTCACTTTCGCTATTTTGCTCCACTAGAAGTTCAAGTGTCAGGTATTCCAGGGTGTTGAGAGCTCGGTCAGACAAATTGTATTTGCCTATGACTGTTGCAAACCGAGTAAGCACAGCTCCGGATAGGCGCAATACTGCTTGTAGGTCTTGTCTGTAAGCCGAGGCAGCGTTGAAAAGATCTTGAGACTCGCCCGATCGCCGCGATTGGACGATGGGAATGATACATGCGTCTTTGACTAGCTTTATGAGATCGATGATGGTATCGACGATTTCTTCTCGTCGCATGCGGTAGTCGTCGCGCCCTTCAATCATAGTCTCCAGTAGAAGCTTCGAAGATTTCAACGCAAATTTGGCAGTTGTGATGCTCTCAGTAAGCTCCAAAGTAGCCTCATCCCGTGAAAAAAGCCCGTTCTTGGTTGTTGACAGAACAGTAGGATGAAGGAGCGATTGTATCTGCATGACCAGTTCTACAGGGAGTGCATCAAAGCGTCCTAGACTGACTACACCTGACATCTTTTCTGAGAGGTTGTCCATTGACCGCGATTTGAGTACGTTGAATTCGCCATCAGGGGTTATTATCTTTCTGAAATGCTGCGACCCATCGAGGTCGTCCTTGTCCTCTGTTAGGTTTGTAACGAGTGTCTCTAGCAGATCAATCTTCCCGTCCGCGATCTCTCGTTCATGAGGTCTTAGAACAGCAGCCCCACCCTCTGCTCTTTTGTCTTCCTGCTTTTGCGACAAATTTTCCGATGTATTGATGCTATCAATGTATCTGAACTCTTCTCGCGAAACAGATTTTGGCTTTATAATCACAGCCGGTCCTGGAGGCCGAACAGGCGTGCTACTTGGAGCGGATGAAAGAGCGCTGGACGGGTACGGGAGATCTGCGTTTCGAGCATGGGCACTGCCATTGGGAGTGGAAGCGATTTGTGGCGCCACACGAACTGGTTGCGGAGCAGCGGGTTGTCTGGGAGGGGAGCGCTCTTTGCGAGGTCGTTCGGATGCCCCGACACTCGGTGCTAGCCATGTCAGTAGGAGTATAATCGAGTGACACAGAGACCTACTTGTAAACGTGATATCCGTCTGTTTCAACAGCATGCGCGCAAATGGGCTAAGCGCAGGCGTGTACCCCGAAGACTCTCCATTTGTGCCTTTGACAGGACTGTCTGGAGGAGGCGTCGCTAATTGCGGCATGGGCTTGAAGTGGCTATGACCGTTAGGGACTGCTTCTCAGTCAAAATCCAGAGCACACTCACTACTCTGGTAGTTTGTCCCGATGGAGAAGATTGCGGAGCTGCTTCAAGGTATCGTGTAGGTGTTGCGCAGTAGACTGGCCCTCGATTTCGTCGTTCAAGATGCCCACGGCTTTCTTTGCGGCCTTTTGTTGATCTGGAGTCAAGGTTGTGGGTGGAGTTGGAGGCTCGGCCGTAGGAAAAGGTATTATATCTATATGTCCATCAGTTTTCTGCCGTAAAGAATGAGAGAGCCTGGCGCATCTAAGATGGGCAGGTGAGGGAGAGCGACTCACCCGGTGAGAATGGGATAATCGAGGTAAAGGGCGAATATGGGAGAGCATCGTCAACAGTTGGAGGGGGTCTCCGGAATG
Source organism: Bipolaris oryzae ATCC 44560 (assembly GCF_000523455.1). NCBI lineage: Eukaryota > Fungi > Ascomycota > Dothideomycetes > Pleosporales > Pleosporaceae > Bipolaris > Bipolaris oryzae. The sequence continues at coordinate 275,384 of NW_006911280.1, forward strand.
GGAGTCCCCCGCCGTTGATGTTGTGCCAATCTCCATTCATTGCGGTCGCGCTTGATGGGCTGAGGAGTCGGAGGAGCAAACAACCGTAGAGTAGGCGCCGACAGTGTACGTTCTGGGGGCGAAGTCGAACAATCGCTATTGCAAAGTCTCGGCGTGCATCGTCTGATGATGCGATCCTTTTGCCCTCCTCTGATCCTTCACGCGAGCGATACGCTCTGTTGTCTGCTACGCTGTGGCGGCTCCGGGGTGAAAGTACCTATGATCGAATCGTCCTGACAGTCGGACGCGTTCTGACCGCCTACCCCTTTCAGACTAGCTTGGCGCAGCCGCGGAAGTCGCGATTCCCCGTAACTTTTTTCCATCTCCACATCATCATCATCATCTTCACGACGGTACACTGCCCACCATGTCAGCTATTGGTTAGTAATGCTCCACATGTATGCACGATATGAGGTGTTTACTGACAACATATATAGGATCTCTTGTCTTTTGCACAGATTGCGGTAACTTGTTGGACGGTTCTGTGGGGAAGCAACAACAGAACATAGTCCTGACATGCGGTGTCTGTGGTGCGCATAATAAGGATACGTCGTCAAAGACTGTTGTTACTGTCTCCAAGCCTACCGCTTTTCCTTCTTCCCTGCGCGCGAAGAGATCCGAGGTGCAGACCATTTCGGAGGAAGACGTACAAACCACCAGTATAATCAACCACCCATGCGAAAAATGTGGAAGAGAGCAAGTGCGATACTACACCCAACAACTGCGAAGTGCAGATGAGGGTACCACTGTCTTTTACGAGTGTGATTGCGGTCACAAGTACGTCTGCGCAATCGTTTTCAAATTCAAAATCGTACTGATAGTTATCTTACAGGTGGAACACGAACAACTGAATTGGGCTGTACAAGTACAATGGCCTCGTTGAACTTTATGTAACCCAAACGCCATGCTTATGCAACGTGCTGCCACTTCTAAGCCGCAGCAACCTGTGGCACAATGGCGTACTCCATCTCCCCATTCTTCTCGAACTCTGCCATATCGAGCGCAACAATAACACTGTCTCGTACAACCTGTTCTGGATCATTCAAGAATTTGCGCAAAGTTTCCTCAACGCCTTCCTCGTCACCCAAACTGCCCAGCGCCTCCGCAGCTTCATGGCGGACCATACTAGCCTCGTTTGTGTTACTCAGTGCCTCTGTCAGACTGGGAATCGACGCAGGATGTGAGAGCTGTCCGAAAACGAATGCGATTTCATGGCGGAAGAGAGCGGACGGATCGCTGAAACCGCGGGCGAGCGCTTTTACAGCCGGGACAGCAGTTGGGAGATCGGGTGGCGAGGAAAGATCGCGTAGCGCGAACATGGCCCGGTACCGCTGGAACAGGGGCAAGGATGTATCAAGTAGTGTCTTTTCAAGTTCTGGTATCGATGGCTTCTCAGTGCCCTGTGGTAGCGGCGGCGCAGGGTCGATTGATGTGAAATCACTGTACAATGCTTAGCATATACAACATACCCTGAAACTCCTTGCGCACATACCTCTTCTTGAGCTTCTCTTGTCCCTTCTGTAGCCCATGATCCCATTCGATGCGATCGACAGCAATATCGCACGTTTCGCGCACAACGTCGACCTCTTGAACGTCATCTCTCAACTGCTTCAGTAGATCCAAACTCCCCTTGTCGCTTAATGCACCTAGTGCCTCCGCAGCCTCGTGCCTGCACATAGAGTCTTCCTCCTTGTCTTGCAAGACAGCCCTTAGCGGTGCAATAGCAGCATCATGGCCAGATTGACCCAGGCAGTAGGCGAGCTCATGCTTCAGAAGAGCAGACGGTGAAGAGAAAGCGGCGCCAATGGCTTCGATTGCGGGGACTGTTTGTTCGGTGGGCGGATTCAGGCCTGCTAGGTACTTCAAAGAGAAGAGAGCACGGAATCGTCGGGCGAGGGGCTCCGATTCCGATGTGAGGATCTTGCGCAGGGCTACAACCTGTGTGTCTTGTTCGGTAACAGCCATGTTGTTGGTTGGATAATAGGGTGTTGAGTGACAGAAGACAAGAACAGAGGATCGCCTCTAGACGCGGCTCAACTCTTTTTTGGTGGGGTCTAAAGATTTGGTGGGGTTAAAAGTTCATCTGATAAGATCCTCACCGCACCTGCATGCTAAAACAAAGGCTAGCCTATCGCGGCTTAGCCCGCATGTGACAGCGTGGCAGCGAGTCCTTGTTCCTGCATTATGCAGGACATAAGCCCCCCAGCCCTCTTTTCACAATGACTCTTCGTCCTCGCTTTCGGTGTCTTTGACAAGTCGTAGTGAAAGGTCACCTACAAGAAAAAAGGGAACAAAGGCATAGTTTGGGTCTTGCCTTAAAGGTGCACCTGTCCGCTTCACCATCACCATCGCCTTCACCGCAACACGCCCTTACGAAAACAATTGAACACCTCGACCCCCGCTCAACCCAGATTTTCGTTCTAGTCCGAGCACCTCTTTGCGAAAACACGCTCGTGCGCGTCGAAAATAGTCTCCATCTATCGTCATGGCCTTCCTTCGTGGGGTGTCTGACCGCATCTGGAGTTATATGAGCCCTCGTAAGACCCAGCAACGGCGAGACAAACCCTACGCTTTCAAGAAACCCGCGGTACCTACTCGGACCACAGATGCTCATCAAGCGGCTGCCAAACCCGTGATCACGGAGGAAAGCTCGGATGCGCCAGTCAAGACTCGAGATCCACGCTCACCAAGTCCTCAATGCGACATCGATGCGACACTTTTGCCTCCCTCTCCGCCCGCTTCGGCCATGCTCTCCGATGACCTAGAAGGTGATACGCTGTTGCCTTTGTCGCCCATTACACCCGGTCAGAGGGCGGAGGGCTCCTCACTGGACGAGTGGGATGCGAACGAGGAGACCATGGTGGTGGATGACGGAACATATATGGACCAGCAAAAGAACATCAATGCTGAAGAGGAGCGAAGGAGAAGAGATCAGCAGGGCCAGGAATTACGTGATTCTGGCTGGTCTGAGGACGCTGTGTTTCTTTTTCAGAAGCTAGGGATGCGCGGTTTCGAGCCTCTCCTCCCCATTGGGTGGATCAACGATTTCGAAACTCTGCCCGAAGACCTTTTTACTGAAAATCTTGACAAGGCCTTTATTAAACCTGCCTTCGGCACGGAATACGGCGGTAGGTACTCAACTTTCTGATAGTCGCGACCCCCTTTACTAATACCATAAAGCACAACATGCTCTTAACAAGCTCTTCGATCTTGGAGGTTTCGTACGAGATGCCTGGCACACGCGAGCAAAGCGGACCCCAGCATTTCAGATCGGTAAGGCAGTGAAAGCATTCACCAAGTGGGCAATGAAAGACGGTAAAGTTGACCATCTTTGGTCTCAACTTCCGCTGTTCCAGACTGTCACTTTCTCTCGACACGTACATCCAAGTGTAGGTGAGGAGAAAATGCTCGAGAAGCTTGGCCGCCTGCACGACCTATGGTACGACGCTTTGAAAATCGGCGAGGCTGAGCAACGCGGAGACTCTGTTGTACCGGAAGTGCCCACACTCTACGGAATCACAGCATCGCATTCCGTCATGGCATTCGTCAGCTATGCTCCCGGCAACAGCAATAGGGATCAGCCCCAACTTCGACTGATCGCTATGTTTGACTTCAACAAGGAGGGATACGACGTCTGGAACTCACTTGCCATCGCCATCTTTATCATCCACTGCAGGAACAGGATGATGCAGTTGAGCGAGTGCCTCTCGGGACCAGATACTTTAACAGAGGAAGACCCTGATCTTTGAACGACAAATATGATACGAACATACACACGAAACAGATACGACATGAACACAAACACTACTCAATGTTAGCAATAACGAAGATTACTTCGACTAGATTGGAGAGAATGAGGAAGTAATCATGGATGATGAACGACAAACTGAAAGGCGCGGCGTTTTGCTTCGCGATATACCCTATATCCCTTTAATGAGCACAATACCCTTTTGTTTTTCCTTTGTCATGCGAAATTGTGGGAGAGGATATCCAAGACCACCAAATTGACGATGTCAGGCTCGACAGGCATGTCTTGAGCGACTTGATGAATGATGAACGAATGATGCAAAGATTGCATGATGGAAGGAGAGTCCCTATGCCCACACTCTCAGGAGTATCAAACCCTAGTTAGAATATACCAATCAATCTTTCAGACACGAGACAGAAAGGGAAATAGGACAAGAATGGTTGTATTATCAAATGCTGTGATAGTTGGCAAGTATAAGTGTTAGGAATTACTGCCACTACGTATGTCTGGTAGACGCGGTTGGTAATCATCTTAGTCTGTTCATTTAAGAGCACTAGTGGCGCAGAGCTAGACCTCAATTTCGTTATTTGCGGAGCTAAGCATTGAGCTAGGATCTGGTAGATACAGAACGTCATGAACATTGAAACGAATTCTGCTTCTACGTACGTCATAGATTTTATGGTATTGAGAACCGATTCCTCGGACGAGTACCCATAATAAAAGCAGCAGCCCATCGCCACGCATTTTCCAAGTGACAACAAGCTTCTTTGTTTCTTGGCAGTCTGCAATCTTCTATTGCGCAAAAAGATCTAATATCAGTGTTGGTTGATTGCCTTCGTTGTCGATTCTTTACTATTCCATCGATGCGATTACCACGCGCATTCCGCTCCCCGGCGCAAATCAACGCGGAAGAGGGCACAAACGGTCATCCAGAAACCAGGCGCGGGAAAGCCTCACCTACTGAAGCGGAGCATGGGAAAGGAAATGAAAAGAAGTCCCAAGAGCCTAACAAAGAACCGGTAGGCTTCTGGCACCCAGATCTTCGACAAGTCCGTAACCGCGCATTTGCAAAATGGATCATTACGACTGCGTTTCTCATGGCATTCATCCTCGCTGTGTTATCGATATACTGGGGCGTCTTTTTCCAAGTCGAGCAAAGACTCGATCATTTGTTGGTCTATGTCGTAGACATGGATGGTGCCGCACCATACGACAATACTGGGAATGCGCCATTTGTCGGACCAACCATTACACAACTCGTCCAACAACAATTGAGCAGCGGCCAACCAACACTAGGATGGGGAACACGACCAGGCTCAGATTTCAATAACGATCCTATGCGTGTACGGGAAGCAGTGTATGAATGGGATGCCTGGGCCGCCATTGTCATCAACCCGAATGCCAGTGCTCTGCTGTACTCTGCCATTGCAAACGGAAACTCATCTTATGAACCTCTTGGAGCCTGCCAATTGATCTACCAGGACTCGAGAGATGACACGAACTGGTACGATTTCATGCTGCCACTCATCAGCGCTTTCACAACGGAAGCGCAGAGCATGGTCGGTAGACAGTGGGCGCAGATGGTACTTCAGAATGCCAGTGACCCATCTATTCTATCGAACATGCAAAGCGTGCCACAAGCAATCAATCCCGCGATTGGATTTTCTGAATTCAATCTCAGGCCGTTCTTCCCTTATACGAGTATTCCTGCTGTTTCTATCGGTCTCATTTGTAAGTATCCTACGCTCCCACACACGCTCCTCCCCTTTTCTTGACATTGCAATGCTAATATGGATCGGCAGATCTCATAATCATATCCTTCTTCAGCTTCTCCTTCTACATGCCCATCCATATGCAATACGTCACGCCTACCAACCACCCACCGCTGAAATTCCCCCAATTGATCATCTGGCGCTGGTGCGCTACCATCTCGGCGTACTTCATGCTCTCTCTTGCCTACTCTTTCGTCAGTATGGCTTTTCAAATCAACTTTTTTCACACCAACTCGATAACTAGTCATACTCAGGCTACCATTGAGAGCGAGGGCAATCCAGTGGCTTTTGGACATGCAACTTTTGTCGTGTACTGGATGCTAAACTTTCTTGGTATGATTGCGCTGGGTCTGGCGTGTGAGAATGTTGCTATGGTTGTGGGTATGCCGTGGATGGGACTGTTTTTGATCTTCTGGGTCATCACGAATGTTTCTACTTCGTTCTACGACATTGAGATTGCGCCGGCATTTTATAGGTGGGGATATGCATGGCCATTGCATTCCAGTAAGTCCCGATTGTTCTCATTTGTTCTCTTGATATGGCGATTTGTTGAAGCTAACATGTGCGACAGTTGTCGAAGGAAGTCGCTCGATTCTGTTCGACCTACACTCGCGTCTTGGTCTGGACTTTGGCATTCTAATCGCGTGGGGGGCAGTGAATACACTGTTTTTTCCTTTCTGCTGTTACTTCATGCGGTGGAAAAACCAAAAGGGAATACACGAGTACTGGCCTCTTGATTAAAATCAGGAAAGAAATATTTAAACAAATTTGGACAAATATTCAGTACGCTATGAAGTAACAACTCGTCGTATGTAATGTGATACCACGTACATTTTTCATATGATAGTTTAGGTTCTATGAGTAGCGCACTTATGATCATCACAAATTGTCTAGAGGATTGAAACGTCTCGACGACTCTATTATGTCTGGAACAGCTACCATAAATACCTTCAAAGTGGGGGATTCTACACTAACATCCACAGCACTGTCGGTTACTTGTCATGATGTCATGTCTAACCAATTTTAAGCAATTCGATATGCCAAATTTCGCAATATGCAATATCGTGTTCTTTCGAGCACGAGAAGCTCAGGTGGATAGGAGGTTGCGAGCGGGGAAGAGGTACTCCAACTCGCCCTAGTCCCAAACGAGCGTGGTACTTACGTGTTGGGCCCAGTGTATCCCCCCCACACCTCCACCTTACTGCGTCAAATCTCACGTGCATGCTAACTTTTACATATACAGTGATCTCAATTGAAGATAACACTTCATCTTAATTCCATCCACACTCATACTCACAACACAAGTATGCCTCCAGCACCCCCACCAACATACCCTCGCCCAGACTTCCTCCGCGAGGACCTATCATGGCAATCCCTAAACGGTCCATGGTCATTCCTCTTCGATGATAACGACGTTGGTCTCAGCCAGGGATGGCACTTGACCCAACTACCGGACAAGATCACCGTGAACCCCACCAACACCAATAGTGCCGAGAACACCGAGGCGCACAGTATCACGGCCAAGATCGCTGCTGGTACTCAGGAGCTGCTGCAAGGCAACAAATTTAAAAACGAGCATACTGTGCATGAGAAAAGAGATATCCAAGTCCCGTTTGTATTCCAATGTCCTGCTTCGGGCATCAATGAAAAGGGCGTGCACGAGGTGCTGTGGTATGAAAGGATGATTGAGGATCCGAGATCTGAACAGGGCAAGACTGCTGGAGACCGTGTTATCCTCAGATTCGGTGCTGTCGATTATGAGGCCAAGATTTGGGTCAATGGTAGCTTTTTCGGTGGTCATCGTGGTGGACACGTACCATTCGATGTTGACATCACGGATGCTTTTGCACAGGGGAAGACGCAGAGGCTGACGGTGCGAGTTTTCGATTCTGCTCACGATTTGACCCAGCCCCGCGGAAAGCAGTACTGGAAGGCACAGCCTGAAAGTATCTTCTACACGCCTAGCGGAGGCATCTGGCAAAACGTGTGGCTGGAATCAGTTCCCGCTGTCAGACTAGGAGATGCGAGTGCAGGCACACTACTGAAGAGCAACGATATCGAAGGAGGAAATTTGGAAGCCAACATCAAGGTTCTTGGAAGACTAGCAGGCCACGACTACAGCGTGGAGCTCGAAGCCAGTTTAGGTGGTGTTCTCATCAGCAAGACTGAAAAGACTGCCCTACCCCACGACGCAGACACAGTCACTTTGAAGACGAATATGCGTTTGAACGACACTCAGATATCACAGCTACCACAAACCCTCATATCCGCTGCTCCACTCTCCGACCCCAAAGCCTGGCTCAACAACCTCGCCTTATGGTCCCCCGACCACCCAACCCTCTACGACCTAATCATCCGCCTCTACCGCTCTTCAGACGCCACCCCCATCGACACCATCCACACAACAACCGGCATGCGCTCCCTCCACTGGTCCAACTCAACCTTCCGCCTCAATAATCGCCCCTACTTCCAAGCCCTTTTCCTTGACCAAGGCTACTGGCCCTCCACCTTCATGACCCCCCCTTCCCCCTCCGCCCTGCAACTCGACATCTCCCTCAGCAAAAAAATGGGTTTCAACGGCTGCCGCAAGCACCAAAAAGTCGAAGACCCCTTATTCCACTACTACGCCGACCGCCTCGGCTTCCTCGTGTGGGGGGAAATGGCAAACGCATACGCCTTCTCAGAAGCCTACGTCGACCGCATGGATCAAGAATGGCGTGAAGCCGTCCTCCGCGATCGCAATCACCCCTGCGTCGTCGCGTGGACCCCCGTCAACGAATCGTGGGCGTACACCGATTTACATACCAGCAAGCGCCAACGAGACCACATCAGAAGTCTCTACTATGCGACCAAAGTCCTCGACCCCACGCGTCCCATCAACGACAACTGTGGCTGGGAACACGTAGTTACGGATCTGACTACCTTCCATGACTATGCTGATGCAGACAAACTGACAGTGACGTGTGCGTCGCTCGATGCTATTCTGAAGAAGAAATCCAATCGTCCGACGTTTCTGGCGCCCATTCATGCGCTGGGGGATCCAGGGTCGCAGCATACGCCTGGTGCACCGGTTATCTGTACGGAGTTTGGGGGCGTGAATATTGCGCGCGAGGCTGCTGGTGCTGCTGGTGCTGGGGAAGAGGAAGATAGGAAGAGGGATTGGGGGTATACGACTGCGTCTGATCCCAAGGATTTGCTTAAGCGGATTGAGAAGATGATGGTGGGGATAGTGGATGGAGGGCATTGCTGTGGGTTTGTGTATACGCAACTTACGGATATTGAACAGGAGGTTAATGGGGTGTATACACCGGATAGGAAGGAAAAGTTGGATGCGGCTGAGGTTAAGAAGGTAGTGGACGGGGTTATAAAAAAGTATGCGCAGATGCACAAGTAGGTTTGAGATGGGAGGAAGTGCATACCCCATATACAGGAGCAGGTACCAGACATAGGAAATAGAGCATCAAGGTGACATGTAAAGTTATCGTATTCAAGGTACCTCTTGGTACTTTTGGTTTCTACTTGTGTAGTCATACTCCTCCATCCAGAAGAACCTTGGCCTTGTCGGCCAAGATCTGTACTAGATGCCTCCTCTTCGTCCAGCGGCATCGCCACGAACACATCATTCAGTGATGCCGTTCGATGCAACGGACTCCCGCCATGCTATGCACTGATAACAAGACGCCAAAGATGCAGACTAGCATGCAACAAGCGAAACACGAGAAACGAATGTTCTCTGATAGGTATAACAAAGAAAAAAAAGCCAGGGGGTATCGTCCGTAGGAAAAACCGAAAACTCCGCCCACTATGCCGATTGCAAATCAAAGCATCCTAAGCACCATATCGAACTCCGGCTCTCATATATCGCAGACTCTCTTCCTCGAATCGAGGTATCTGGCGCCCATCTCGCAATGAGATATAGTCACGGGCTGGATCGCGGTTGTCGTACGCCCTGGCATGGGGCACGTAAGTACGACAAGGTGCGCCAGCCGGTACCTGATAATGAGGCTCTCTCACATCGCGCGGAGGCTGTCGATGCGTCACTGGAGGAGCGTATACGTATCCACGAGGATCAACATCTGCAGTGGGTCGTGGAGGTGCATAGTGACCTCTGACATTATTGGTATGGAGACCATATGGACTGTTTGTTAGATCAACGACATGCTCTGGAGGCGGTGGTCGTGGAGCACTGTGAAGAGGACCCATTGGCTGGCTTGAATGTAACTCAGGTGGCCCACCTTGGTAGGGTCTGGGGCGGGGTTCTTCACGATACATAGGCCTTGGACGTTTCGGCTGGTCTGCTTGGGCGTCTCTTTCGTCCGCGAAACTATTCGGCGCTTTACGCTTTGGTGACTGTACCTGGGTATAGTGTCTGTCTAGCATGTTGTGATCCTGCACTGGGTGATGTGCGTTTGTATTACGGCGTGGTGGTGAAGTCAGATCAACTGTTTCACGCTCAACAGAAGGGAGCGCAAGATCGTGATCTGGCATGCGTCTTGTGTTTGTGGGCGGTCTTTCCTGCATACTAAATCGAGGGGATGCAGGACGCGAATACATGCCTTGTATGCGTCGCGATGGAGGGGGATCGTACCGCATCATTGAATCATCTTGTGGCTCCTTGATGGGTTGAAGCTACGGGTGTCAGCTCAAATTCCAGAATGAAGAACGAAATACAATCGTGTTGCATTCACGAGACATGACCTATTCGAGACTCACTTTGTACAATTGCCCGTCGATTTCGTGCAAAATAGGCTCGGCCCTTTGGCTTGGACCAGAGTCAGCTGGCCTTGCTCGTCTGTGGTGGTTAGTGGGGCTAGGCAATCAACATGTCACTACTCCTTACTTGTCATTCAGATCGTGTGTGCCATAGCGATATGCTTCGCCATGGTGTCCTAGGCGTAATTCAGAGTTTAGTGTTGCGTGCATAGGTGGAGGTGGCAGCTGAGAGAATGGCTGGGGGTGTGAAGAGGCAGGCAATTGACCTGATCGTGGAGGCGGAGGGTATCGCGAAAGAACAATTGTTCTTCTTGGTACACCTCTCATATCATTACGAGGGTAGTTAGCATGAAGTTCGGGTTGCAAATCGCGCGCAGTAGCACGACTAGAAACAATTTCCATGCTCTGCTCACGTTCATCAGGCGTAGACGTGGAATGGCGTTCGCTGCTTGGTTCATCGTCATCATCAAGAACAATGACCTCACGGAAGGTTTCTTCAAGCTCATTGCTTTGCTCATCGGCTTCGTCGCGCCACTCTTTGAGTTTGGCAAGGGAGACACTCTCAACCTTGGACCGAGCCTCCATCCAACCGCCGCTTTTGAGCAGCTTGTCGTAATCTGTATACGTATGGCGAATATGGGCGACAACAGCAAGCTGCACTCTACGAGCCAATGAAAGTTCCTTGGCATTACCTACCCGGTTTGTTCCCTCCTCAAAGGCATGGGTAACAATGGCTTGCAAATCATCGTCAGGGATCTTGGGAAACATTTCGCGAACGGCACCATGGATGTAGCCTTTGGTCTCCTTTTCCGTCGTGGGACGTCCTTGTTTAACTTGCCGTGAAGAGTAGTCCTCGAAGCGCCGGGCAATCCAGTTGGTCCTGTCGCCATCCTTGGCTTTCTGGAGGCCCTGGCTTTCATCATACGTATAGCCGAACTTGCTGCATGCAAGGTCGATAATCTGCAAAGGAAAATGATGTCCGACTCGGTGGACATGATGAGATAACTTCTCGGGGTCGGAATGCATCTTGTTCTTGGGTTTGGCCTTTAGGGGTTGTCAGCTACTCCTGGCCCGCTGGAGTTTGTTGCGACGCCTACCGAAACAATGTGTACATCGAGGTTGCGCTGGCGACACTGCTCCTTGCACCATTCCGTGAACTCTGGATGTCCAGCGGGAATGAAGCCGAAGCCAGTGGGCGCGTTGGATGCATACGTCAACTACACTCGCGTTAGTAAAATGTCGGTGCATCGATGGCGCATCGCAGACGGACGATCGAGTGCAGTTTCTTCTTTTCCTGCGTTACCGCTTCGAGCACAATCTTGTACGGCTTCTTCTTTTTGGCGACGGCTCGCGGCTGTTCAAGGGTGCCGCTGCGCTGTGGCGCATATTGCGGCCGTGGATGATACACTCTGGTCATGACGCTGGTGTACAAGGCAAATCATAGAGACGCAGCGGTCTGTGGAAGAGTAAGGTGCTCCCGTGGCTAGGGTTTTTTTCCAGCTACGGAGCCTGATGCTGCGGGATTAGCAATGAATACAAGAAACTAGGCAGTCACAGCGGCGCGCAAAGGTCCAAGACGCGGAGTTTGTATCTACAAGCCCAGTGGATGCAAAAGGCACAGGCAGGGGCGTTGAGTGGTGTGGTGTGAAGAGGGAAGAGAGGAGCGAACCAGGTTTGTGCCACGCAGGCGGCAGGCGGCTACGGGGCGCCGGTGGCACCTTTTCTCCGACGCCCAACCATGGCGCTTTGCAGAAGTGAGGCGTGACGTCGGTAGTGCCCGGCCACCATGTCACAACAGCAAGTCATACACGCGTATAGGCACCTGTATCGGCATAGTCTGCGGGCTATTCAATTCTCCAAGCCAGCCCGATACACGCTGCGTGACCGCCTCCGTCTGGCGTTCCGTCGCGGCAGTGCTGACGACTTTGCGCCCCAGAAAGTGCACAATACGCTGGAATTTCTTCAGCATGCCACAAGAGAAAACGGCTTGGAGCACAAGATAGTGAAGAACTTGTTGTTTGTATGGTGGCTACAGAGTCAAGGAGGCCACCCAAGGCACAAAGCAAAGACTCTGTATGTACCCGTGCCTCGTCCAGAGCCCAACACAGTGAGGCTGACATGTCAGAACCCACGATGAACTCGAGATCAAGACGACTGCATACGATGTCTTCAATCACAACATCTGTATGTTGAACGAAAGCATGGGGCTTTGCCTGCCAGCAATGAACCTTCGCGATCCTAGATGAGGCGACAAATGGTACCGCTGCCTCGAAGCCCTCGCGAAGCGCCAGTCTGCCGCGCATCTGCACCAAACCATGATCGCGTGAGCATTAAGGGAGCCTCACATGAAGTCGTCAAGGAAGTTCTCGTCGCGGTTCTGATTGCTGCTTTCCTCGAGATGCTCCTCAGTCATGACATCGTCATAGGCGTGGTCTCTCCGCCAAGCGAGCTCCTTGCGCTCTTTGGCAACGCGCGCTTCCTCTTTCCTCTGCAAAAGGTTAGTTTTGCTGCACAGGGGATTACGGTGGTAGAAAAGCGAAGCCAAGTCAAAGTAAAGATAGTGAGAATATGACCGAGGTAATCCCAAACAAAAAGAAATTCAAGTACCTTTGCCTGCATTGCACCCTGCTCCCGCTTCCTCAACTCGGCACGCCTCGCCTCTCGCTCTTCGCGCAGATCAGGGAACTTTTCAACCTTGGTCTTGTTTAGGCGGTTGACAATGGCATTTTCTCTCTGTTCAACGTGTATGCGCTTGACCTATCCCACCAAATTAGTATGCAAACTCCACAATCACGGAATACTCACCTTGCGCTGATCCTTGAATCCAACCTGTCCTACAGCCATGCTGCCGTCCTTCTTCAAGTTACTCCACGGCGTATACACAATAGTAATGTTATCTTTCTTGTTGCCTTCAATACTGTTCGCCTTTGTCAACTGCGCGCAGTCGATTAATAATTCCTTGTTCATCTTTTCCCAGTCCTCGCCCTCTGGTAGGCGGACGTAGATGTGAGCCGAGGAAAGATTGTCAACGTGGAACCACACATCTTCGTCCCAGCCGTACTTGATCAGCTCTTCATCTATCGCAGGGTTAGCATGCAAATTCTTGTATAACAGCCAAGCGACAAGCAAGGTAATGTGGCCATGTCAGAAACTGAGGTAGTCTAGCATCTTACTTTCGACTTTGTCTTTGCCGACGTAGATAAAGGCCGACGGGGATACGGTATTTGACGAGAAGTAGTATACCATGTTGACAGGTTGTTTGGTTGACTTTTGCAATGCGAGATCGAGCTGCAAGTCAGAGCGTTGGGCTTAGTGGTGAATTTGGCAAAGCACGTGTGGGGTCTAGCGGGGTATCGAGGCCATTCAGCTCAGGGTCCTGACGCTTATGGCAACCAACATGTCACTATCAACTATCGCAATGGGGGAATACTCTAGAACGTAAACATCGAAATCTCTTAGATTTATTCTGTTCTGACTATATTGAAGTCCAAGTGACACCGTAGCTTACTTTGTACTACGCTTATCTAGTAGCGCTGCTTCGCTCTCTTCCTCGCCAGCAACGCATTTCAAGCTGTTAACATGACAGTTTGGGAAAGGTGAAGTATTTGCGAGTTTCTCGAAGGAGGTATTGGGAGTGTTTAAAGGGTTTGAACGATCTTGTGGAGATGTGAATGACAGTAGGTACTGAGACGTTGGAGGGTGCAGGTTGAACAAAGGTGGTGCTTGGCGCGACTTTGTTACTCTCCAGCTTCGATGGGGCTTCTCTGTAGTCCTTCAGTAGTCCTTAACTGATTTTACAAGTTCTCTAGTGGGACGCGAGTTCTTTTCTGCCACCGAAAGAACAATTGGAAGTCTCACAACGCGCGCTATTATGCGTGGGAGAGTCCCGTTGATGCTGCTTGCATGCTGCATCACTGCTGAAACGACAGTTGCAAATATCGCACTTGAAGCTCCTTCCTTCCACTAGCAACTATTTCTCAGCCTGTGTAGATGCGTCCTTATTACGGGAGCCACTATTCGGAGTTCCTATGCAAAGACGACTCTCTTCCATGCTCTTCGCGCTTTTCCATGCTGATGAAAAAGCGACCACAAGTATAGCATGGGAGCTTGTTGTTTTGTGCGGAAGATTCTCACTCGTGCTGCTTAAGCGCACCTTTACTGATGTAATCGATATCGCAAAAGTTGCAGTGAAGGGTCTCTTTGATCATATAAAAGTCTCGTTCATGCTGTTTTCTTGCTTCAAGCTATCAAAAACCTCACACTTGGGCCTGTTCTTGTGCACTGGCGAGCATTCGCAGTGCTGTGCGTATGATCTCTTGCTGGCAAAGTCGAGCTCGCAGAGAGCGCACAAGAAGTTCATGGTATGGAAGATTACAATTTTCCATTCGTTCTACAGCAGCACGGATAATGATTCACGACAATGAATGTGGATATTGAAAGCGCTAAACACGGTCTGTCGGCGACAGGTAGCATAACATTGCCTTTATGTTGTGCAGCCGAAGGATTTTCCATTAGCCCAATGGTGCAGGGCCACATGGCGAATGACGATGTACCTCAGGTTACACAACATATCAGACCAGACTTATCGACTTCTCCTGACGTGCGGGGTAAGTTGAGCGCGCTGGATCGACCTTGCAGGCGATAAGTACGCCTCAGCTAGACTTGGGGAGCTGAGATGGGCAGGTTGACTACAGTTAGGCAGGTTTTGCCGGAAGGCTGCTTAGAGATGAGGTTCAGTTTGCCTTCTGCCGTGGCTTATATCAGACCGAGGGGCCGTATCTACCAGCAATGTCTGAAAAAGGCCATTTGAATCCTACAACGATTCTCGGTTCCTCATCTCGGCTCCCGGAACTCATGCACCCCATATGAAAACTTCGTTGTTTTGGCTCCAGTACATGAAATGTACAAATAGACTTCTGTCAGAATACCGAAATAAAGCCCTGTATCTTCCATATCCCCTTATTTCTCGACAGACCCCCAATACTCAGTCAATCAAGTGTCCCATACCCCTCGGTATCCCTTTCCTCTCCCTATCCTTCAGCTGTTTCTTCTTCTCCTCCTCTTCCTCTTCCTTCTTCTTCTTCTTTTCCTCTTCGTCCTTGTTCCGCTGCTCGTAATGAAACTCACACATCATATACGGATGCTTGTACGGCTCCATAACCTGTGTGAAACCACAGTATCCTGAAGGTTTGACGCCAGGAATGTAATGCCGCTTTACCCCCCTGTCATGGGTCGTGGCTTGGTAGCAACTTTCGCCCCAGATGTAGTGTGGGGGGATGGTGTTGAGGCAGTTGGGCATCGCGCATTCGAGAGGGTAGCGTTTGCACATTGTATCGTTGTTTGGAATGTGTGGCGTGAGATTGTGTGGGGCTTAGCAGGTGTTGTTATCAGTAGTATCCCTTGGTGGAGAAAATAAGATCGACGTGGTGCTGGTCTTTCTTATATGGAGGGCAGAAAGGGTAAAACGTCAGAGAAGTTCATGTGCTGTTCTCACAATCGATTCATATTGTTGCTTGTTTACATGAATAGAATTTCAGACGTGAAAGCGTAATTGAATGATTACCGTTGGTACTGACTGTATTGCAAACGCTTCAAAGCTTTTTTCCGTGAGTGGAAGTCATGTCTCTGCCTAGTTCTACATATGGCAGTACCACTTAAGTATCCTATGACTGTGGGAAAGGTAGCAGGAATGTGTGAAAGACCAAAGTGAATGAACAACATGAAACAGGAGCACCACGCTCAGGCCGGTGTGTTTGTATTCAAATTTAAGCTGCTCTTCTCACGCTCAGACTGGTAATGAGCAAGGCAGAGGCAAAACAGCGCACCATACAAATGAGTCATATTAACAAACGCAAATTGAGACAAAAATGATGTAATTCGTTTTGTATGAGCAGCAAGGCTCAGAAATATCCATTAGGGATTAGGGACATTCAATGTCCGGACAGAAAAGAAGATGATGACAAAAGACAACTCCAAACTCCATCGCGATGCATACTGTTTTTTGTGGTTTTGACAGATAGGAAAAGGGGCAGAAGGTGGGGAACTGGCGGCAGTCACTTGTTTTAGACAGTTCCTCCTATGGATCGTTGCGTCGACTCAACATTGCGACATCAATCATTATCTCGTTCAGGCCTCCTCGACAGTCTTGGCAGGCTTCTTCATGTTGTTCTTGTACCAGAGGGTAGGCAGAAGAGCGCAAGAAACAGTGAAGAGAATGCTACGTCAGGTTAGTAATGTCCAGAAACATTGACAGCGTTGATAGACTTACCAAAGAGCAATCGTCATGCCCCAGACAGTCTTAGCCTGGAAGCAGTTGCTGCGAGTGACACCAGCCCAGTGGCCCAGGCTCGAGGCAGACTTGTTGAGGTTCTGAACCGCCGCAGTGACGAAAGCGTTGGCGTACATGGCATCGATCTCGGCTGAAGTCTTTCCGATGACATAGCAGTTGAGGAAAGACATGGGCTTTCCAAGAGTGACTGCACAGACGATGAAGGCAATGAGAAGAAGAGAGTCCACACCAGCCATGACAAGAAGGCCGAGGTTGGCTTGGGACCAGTAGTAGCCAATGCTAACCATGATGTATAGGGTAGCAATGCAGGCCTATTTGTATTAGCACAATGCTGAAAACATGATGTTTTGATACATACCACGCTGAGGGTGCCAACAAACTCCTTGGGCGGCTCAACACCAGTGGTAACAATCATCTGGACAAAGTTGGAGCAGATGCCAATGACGAGGATCATGCAGATAGACTGAAGGACTCGAGTACCCAAGAGCATAAGGCTCAAAGGCTTAGCGTTGTAGGTAGGAACAGGCATATTGGCTGATTGAAGATGTAGTTTTCGAAAGAGAGTTGGATGTCGAAGTGGGCGAACAAAGTGATTTGAGTAGCGAGGACGTAACAGTGATCTGCACAGCAGGAGAGAGTGTCGTGGTAGGAAATTGAGAAAGAATAAGACCCAGATAGGAAATAAGGAAATAGAGGAAAAAAGAGGAAAAGGAAGTGAGTGTTTGTGAGCTGGTTGTTGTGTTTGATGAATACTATGGTGCTACCTCAAGTATATCTTATATATCCAGATGTTTTCTGCTGCCTCAACAAGACATTGAAAACGGAATAGCTGAATTCGCTGCTATTCTTGCTCATTGCGAATCTGGACCGCCATGGTTTCATGGTATCGCGAGTAGTCGCTGGGCGGACCAATCAGAGGCCAGAACCGCGATGCTTGGGAAAATGTCCGAGCTGCCGCACTGATGCACATCGGCGGCTACAGCATAACAAGTCAACACGCCATATCTGGGGAAGCCATACACGTCCGCAGATTTAGAGGGGTACTCGAGGCATGTGGAGCCATGGTTTGATGTCTGGATCGGTTGGACGAGAGATGCTGGTGCGGCTCTCGTTGTACTTCCGCGGTCCCACACCAAGCTCCCGCCCAACCTCGCGCGCGGGAGCTATCCTCGGAAAGTGTTGAGGCTCAATCAGAGTCGCGTAAGGTTGAAACATTGTTCCAAAAGGATCGTTCACGCCCTTGGTGAGGGCGTTGTCCAAGAAACGCCCGCGCTGATGAGAGGACGTCGGAACTTGCCATGTCAATGCTTGCCTATGGAGCCAGCATGCGCGCGTATACATTGGTCAGTCATCGATGGACCCAGCAGTCTAGACAACTTTGATACCCAAATGGTAGAATGAGGCGTGTTTGCATAGTTGTGCACAAGATGCTCTCATAGTAGGCGCCTGTACGTGTCAGACAGAGAAGTGGGGCATTCCTTAACAAAGGAGTCCAAGATGAAAGTCCTGCAAGACATCAGAGACAGGAGATACTTTGTTGGAATGTTGCAATGAAGGAGATGGTATCAATGGTGGTGGCATGACAAGTACGCCTTACGATGGCATGCTCCCCGCTTCCAACCTCGGGTGAGCTAGAAGCGGCAGGTCCACGCGACCCAGCTCGTAGATAGTTGGTCGCATACACGCGGCTTCCCGTGATATCTATAGCCGATAAGAAGCATCCACTGGCTTTAAAACCTCACAGGTGGCCTTTGATCGTGTGATCTTCTACTCTCCGAGTTAGCAACAATCATGGGTCTTTCAGAGTATTGGCAACATAAAGCCGACTGGTGAGTTGCTCCGAGCTTCACAAAGCCACTCTAATACCCCACACACTACGCAAGAGTGTTGTCAGCTAAGTTTCCATCAGCAAACGTAAGCAGTCGGAGCGTGCAGCAAAGATTGCATCTCTTCCGGCGCCATATCTTTCTCCCCTCTCTTCTCAGGAGCGTACTATCCTCGGCAAGCCTATCCAAGAGCTTGTCCAAGATGTGCAAAAGCAAATCACCAGCCCCGTTGATATCCTGAGAGCATACGGCAAGGTTGCCGTCAAGGCACAGGAAAAAACCAATTGTGTGACTGAGATCTTGTTTCCAGAGGCTGAGGAATGGGCCCAGAAAGAGGTCAATCTAAAGGGTCCGCTGGCCGGTATTCCGGTTTCATTAAAGGACTCGATACAAGTCAAAGGCTTCGACACCTCAGTTGGTTATTCGAGAAACACCGGAAAGCCAGCTACTGAAGATGGAGTCATGGTCAAGCTGCTGAAAGATGCCGGCGCCGTGCCTTTTGTAAAGACCAATCTGCCCACTACCCTCCTCTCATTTGAATCTACCAACGACGTCTGGGGACGAACCAAGAACCCACACAATGACAAATACTCACCAGGTGGCTCAACAGGAGGTGAATCGGCGCTACTGGCATTCGGTGGTAGCCGCATTGGTATCGGATCTGACGTTGCTGGCTCTGTTCGTGCACCCGCTCATTTCTCTGGATGCTACTCGATACGATGCTCTACCGGCCGATGGCCAAAAGTAGGCATGAACACCAGCATGGCTGGCCAAGAAGGAATTCCCAGTGTCTTCAGCCCTATGGCAAGGACGCTGAACGACTTGACATATTTCACACGTAGCTTCATCCAGATGGAGCCCTGGAAATACGACTACACAGTCCACCCGATAGAATGGAGGGAAGAAGTCGAGGAGAAATATAAGGAGAAGAAGAAACTACGCATCGGTGTCATGCGAACCGACCACGTTGTAGACCCATCACCCGCATGTGCACGCGCTCTCGACCAGACCGCAAAAGCCCTCGCAGCCGAAGGCCACGAGGTCTTCGACGTCGAACCGCCGTCCCCCTACGAAGCCCTCCAAATTGCCTCGCAACTGCTCCTCAGCGACGGCGGCGGCGTCTTCCTAAGCCACTTCCGCACAGGCGAGTGGAACGACCCGGGCGCCGCCCAAATGGTCAAGTACATGCGTGTCCCACGCTTCCTAAAGTACATCCACTACCTCTACCTCAAATACATCAAGGGCGACTCCATCTGGGCCGGCCTACTCCGAGACTGGCACCCAAAGACCGCACATGAGCACTGGCAGCTTGTCGGCAGGCGCGAAGCCTTCAAGCAAAACTTCTTCCAGTGGTGGCAGGAAAAGGCGAAAATGGATGTCATGCTCACGCCCCCGAACGCAACGCCTGCTGTGCCTCATGACGGAATGCACGATGCAGTCAGCAGCTGTGGTTACACGTTTTTGTTTAATCTGGTGAGTTTTGTGCTACTTTTGCCCCTAACCCCCTTATTTTCTTCTTCTTCTTCTTCTTCTTCTACATGCTGACGGTTTATCAAAGCTTGACTATTCCGTGGGTGTCATCCCGGTAACGCATGTTGATGCAAAGAAAGATGCTCTTCCTCCGAACTTTCAGCTGAAGAAGCTGAATGGTGTTGCACAGGGTGCGTATAAGCACTATGATGCTGAGAAGATGGAGGGGTTGCCTGTGGCTGTACAGGTTGTGGGGCGGAGGTTGGAAGAGGAGAAGGTACTTGCGGTTATGGAGAGGGTGGAGGATGCACTAGACAAGCATGGTGGTCGTTATGAACTTTTGGAGATAGATTAAAAAGGTTGTTGCATGGGTGTGTGTGTGTTTTGAAGAAAAAACATATTTGCAATCAGCGGGTTATTTTGTTACTCTCAGAATATCATTGAGTTGATGATACGTAAATACAGATGACAGCTCTCTTATCTCTATTCTACGAATGTTGATATGATGTTGCACAACTCGATCACGTGTTGATAACAAACATGGCAAAGAGCGGGTACTTACAGAACTTGTTCCCCGATTAGCAATGCTCAGAATGATTAGTATTCAAGAAGCGTGATATAAAAGGAAGGAATCAAGATCGTGGCGCCTTATCTGGCTTCCCTCTTTCTTGTTCTAGTCATGATCAGCCGCAACCATTGCATTTCCCAATTTGATATAAATCCAAATCTCTTACCTATTCCAGAACTCATGTCTCAAAAGCCTTATGCTGCTCTGTTGATCGTACGCCAATAGTATCCGTACCGCCTCCGCTACCTGAGCGATCCCCACCAAAAGCCATGCACGACACGACGCACACGCCCACCGGATCTAGGTGCATGATTCGCGAATGATTTGGAATACCATACGCCTAGCACCAAACCCAAGCATCCATTCCACAATTCTACGCACACCACAAGAGCCGGATCCGCATCGTGCGCCGCGTCTTCCCGCCTCGTCGTGCCCCGCTTCCGTCATTCGGCGCGCTTGCATCCCCCTCACGTCTCTGGAATCCCGTCTCAAAGCGACGATTACCTGCGAGTACGAACGCGCCTTTGTTTGTTCATTGCAGCGGCCAATGTATCCACTCTCTTCCTGTTGTGTCTCCTCTTAATCATGCGCCGTGAATCCGGTGCAGACAAGCAATGATCGTCCAAGTCCTTAATCATGGGCAACGCGCTCGAGAGGTCGATCAGCAAAGAAAGTGGATTAAACAATAGAAAAACGACATGCCATGCAGCCATTGGACCTAGTGATATTCTTCTCAATGGATCCAGAACTACCTGTAACGCGGCGACTAGATGCGTGTAGCCCTGCAGGGTCAATACCTCATTGTGGATGCAGATAAACGGACTAGTGGGATTGGACGAATGTGTTTGGATCGGCCCCCATGCCGCATTGCTGCTGGTACACTGGGGGGCTAAGAGCTTCCGACGTGCAGGTGAGAGGGGGGAGAGTGCATTTCCGGTGCGCCTTGGTTGGGAGCTAAGGAGGGGGTGGAGGTAGAGTGAGGAAAGAGGGGGAGCTTGAGCTACACAGAGGGGGAAAGCTACGTATATAAGGTAATTGACTTCCCCTTCCTCTTGAGAGGACCTTGTTGGACATTCTACATTGACCTATCTTTGTACTACCTACCTATCTCACACTTGATTCGAGGAGCCGATTAGACACGATGACGGACTTTAAGGGATCGTGCCACTGCAAGCAGACGGAGTGGACGGCGACGCTACAGCCGGATCAGCAGGCGCATATCCTTTGGTGAGCTTTTCCCAGAGATAGTGAGGGGAACAGAGGTGCTGATAAAGAGATATAGCCACTGCAACACATGCAAGGAGCTCTCCGGCGCAACATACACGCTCAACCAAATCATTCCCGCCAAGGCGCTTAAGATTACAAAGGGCGATGACTTGGGCAAGTACACATACAAAGGTGACTCTGGCAAGAGTGTTCATTGCGTAAGTTGCTGTCCGTCCCCAACTTAAGCAGATGTGTATGCTGATAGTCCTTTTTTGGGGATAGTTTTACTGCAAGAACTGCACCGCGCACGTATACCACCAGCAAGAGGTCTTGGGCCCAGACAACATTGTTCTGAGGACTGGACTGTTAGAGCAGGGACTCAAGGACTTCAAGCCTGGCGCGGAGATCTTTGGCAAGGACCGTCTGCCGTGGGAGAAGGAGGTTGCGACCACTTTCGATGTTCTGCCACCCTCATAGACGGTTGAGCCTGTCGCCTGATGGACAATCGGATGAATAGCATTCTAGCAATAAAACAAAAAAATATATTGCAGTCGCGAGAAATGATGAATTTTCAAGGATGTTATGTTGAATATGAGATAGGTATCATGATGCTGTAGTCTCCTCTTCCGTTTTGGTATCTAATTTCCACTTAACCCACCTTCTAATCCTCAAGCGGCGGGAATTTTCTCAAAAAGTGACTGGGACATTCGTAACCGCCTGGGTTGTGGTCCAAGTAAAGTTGGTGATACTCTTCGGCGTCCCACCACTTGCCTGCAGGCAGAATCTCTGTTGCTACCGAGCCCTTCCACCATTGCTTGTTTACTTTGTCTGTGACTTCGCGCGCAACCTTCTCTTGTTCGGCGTCGTGGTAAAAGATAGCTGAACGGTATTGGGTACCAACGTCTGGACCCTGACGGTTTAGCGTTGTGGGATCGTGCATTTTGTAGAAGAACTCTAGCAACGAGCGATATGTTAATTTTGTCGGGTCGTATACTACTTGTAGCGCTTCGGCGTCTATGTTTGCGCATGTGTTAGTATAAACTGTTTTCTGGCTTGTTTTTACCCAAGGTTCGGTCGCACAGTCATAGCGAAAAACTATGACAGATCAAATCATGCAAAAAGTGAATATACATACGGCCGGTCCTTCCACTGCACACAGCTCTGTATCCCGGGTTCTCAGTGTCGCCGCCAATGTAACCAACGCGCGCATCGTATAGACCCTTGTCCTTATACTCTTTGCGGTACATGTGCTCGACACCCCAGAAACAGCCCGCTGCGAGGGTGGCGGTATGTGCGCCCGAGGGCACGGTCATGGGCTGCGCAGGCGCGTTGGACATTGTGCTGAAGGGCCGCAGGAGCTTGGTCAGAAAGGACATGGAAAAGAGGGCGGGGAGGAGGGTTACAAGGAAGATCGTAAGGGACTTCAGGATGGCGGGGCTTGTTGCGGGAGAGTATGAAGAAAAGGAAATGAACAGATTGCGATATGTCCGCCGCTTACAAAACGGACAGAGGCGGCGATGATGCCATGATTAGAATGGACAAATCGAGGGAGGGGTTGCTTCAGCCACACATGTGGCGGTGCATAGTGGCGTGGCGGGGTCGAGTATCGATCGGACTTGTAAGTTACTCCAGCCTGGCCAGCTTCGGCTTGTACCTTATCTTCTGCTCAATGAAGATTGCTTTGAGCACCACATCGTCCGCTTTTTATCGATTCCGCCCTGCACCGCTTGACACGTCGCTGTATATTGTGGCTCCTGCGCACATTAGATGCAGTTCTCCGCTTTGCCAGGTTTGTACCTTTATCCGGACCTTAGTCGGTAGAAATCGTCCTATGCCGACTGGTAAAACACAAAACACCTGCTTGTCGCGCCCCGGCCAGTCTCTGGTGGGCCTTCGTCGCGTATAGCTGACCGAACCTGCAGTCGAGCAGTCAGAATTTGTCTTTGCGTTACCTACCGCTACTGGTGCTGCCGAAAAAAAAACCTCGGCTTGCTGGAAGATCTGGATGCTCATCCTTCAAGCCACAATACCCTTGCTGGCTTCCCGCTCATCTGGGGATGGCCAATAGGAATAGTTTGCGACAAACGAGTGCTGGGCGTGTATCAGCCTCTCCCAGACGTCTTTCGTCCCTTCAGTGCTTTCTGTCACCCATTGTTATATGCGCACTGAGCAACGGACTACTGCTCATATCGAACAAATGGAGCGGAACTCCCCAACCTGTACCCCTCTCTTTTTTGGCACCCCAATGATAAACTTTCCTTATACTTCTGGCTCGACCTATCATCCTGGTCATGACATTCCGACAGGCCTTGTGTAATCAACGCTCAATTTATTTGGCCAGGACCTTCTCGTTGGCTGCATATCCAGCTCTTGAACCGGCAGTAGTCGTTCCTCAGCTCGTACGATGACCCAGCTGTCGTAGCGTACCACCAAGTTGCCGCATGCATTCAGCAGCAGCAGCATCCTGCATGCATCGTAACCAGCCATTCCCCAAGTATTTTTGGACCTGTTTCCAGACTCCAGAATGTGCCCCTGCAGGATATCGTGTTCGCTAAAATTGATTAAAGGCAGGGTCTTGAGCAGCGATGGAGCGACAAGCTTTAATCTAAAGTTAATCTAGCCGCCAAGAGGCAAGTCCTACCGTTTCATTCATCATATCAACATACTGTCATCCTCTGTACACGACAACCATCGAACGGCTCCACCAGACGGACACGATGGACCCGCAAGTTCCGTACATTTTACCGCCAGCGTATTGCCGACGGGATGAACTGATCAAAGCCGCCACCCGTGTGCATATGTAACCCCCTGCTGTACTCTCAAGACTCTTACCCAGCTTCCAGGCCCGTGTTTCTATTCTAGGCCTGATACCCCGGGAAAATATACTCAGTTCAATTCCCTCTCAATCTATCCCCACTGTACCCGCCGCGGGAATTCTGGATGCGAAGTGGAAGCGAGCATGTGACCCACCGTTCGAGCAAAAGTTTGGTACACTAACTATCACCTGATGTGTGAAAGCTATGGGTTCCATGACCACTATATCCTCGTTGCTCGTATCCGTCATCTAACCGTCCTATCTATCCACGCGACAGAGTCGTACAGGCACAGGAGTTCGGTACTGTCGGCAGTCAGATTCTGTACGACTTGTCACTGCAAAAGAAGCACTTGGAGCAAGGTTCAGGTACTTTGACACCCGCAAGATTGAAATCTTGGCATGTGATTACCATCCAAACAGGAATAGTGCCCTGAAGCAGGGTATATGGTGAAAGGGCGCTATCGTGCCATATTGACCTGGACAAGTATGGTGCTTTGGAGAAGGTGTCCGATGGGACGACGCTATCGCGTACCCCAGATATTAGTTTCAGCCATACAGACGAGTTACAGTTACTACAGGGGAAACAACTTACAGCTTGGCAATGGATACAATCCCTCAGCTGAGCAGAATATCGAGTCCTAGTCCTATGAGAGCAAGTGGGCGTTTTGTTCAGCCGTTTTTCGATATTGCAGGCGGTACTTGGCAGCGGTTATCGTGGTCTGTAGGTTGCTGGTGAATCTCACGAGATGGCTGCTACGGTGCTGACTGCCGCACTTACGGGAAATGAGAAGATGCCGGCTGAAAGGTATATAACCTGCCCCATTTGCCCATATGATCGTCACTCAGCTTCCACTCCGAGCACATTCTCCCATATCAATACCTCCACTTTTTGTAACACGGAAAGATTATCAATCAATCGCCTAACATGAAGTGGTTCTTGGCTCTCCTTCCTCTCGCGGCAGCAGCACCTGCCATGCCAACCGTCGAACTTGGTGATGCTCCACCAGCGGGTTCGGTAGGCGTCTTGCTATACACAAGACATCAGGGGATACATGGCTTACACAGGACAGGTTACGATCCGCGGTGTCAGCTATGGAGGAACTGGTTGCCCACAGGGAACCATGAGCTCCCAGATCAGCAGTGACAGGACTGTCGTTACGCTCATTTTCGACTCCTACATTGCCTCAATTGGTCCGGGCATCCCCGTCACTGAGCAACGCAAGAACTGCCAGCTGAACGTGGACATCAAATACCCCGGAGGCTTCCAGTACTCCATCCTGTCTGCCGACTACCGCGGTTACTCTGCCATCCAGAAGGGTGTCACCGGCACACTCAAGTCAACTTACTACTTCTCTGGCCAGACCGCTCAGGTAAGTCCACAATGTGATGTGAGGCACTAAGAACTAGCTTTAACGCCATCTCCAGACCAGCACCCAATACGTATTCGAGGGACCCGCCAACGGCGACTACCTTAAGCATGACACGGCCGATAGCACGTCGGTTGTGTGGTCGCCTTGCGGCACTACTGGCATGCTCAACATCAACTCGCAAGTCCGCCTGGCTAGCACCAATGCCTCAGCCACTGGTCTGCTCACCACCGACTCTACTGATCTCAAGTTCACCCAAGTTGTGTACGTGCAGTGGCAGAAGTGCACTGCGTAGATGGCTGATTGCGGTTGATGCAGGCCCAAGAACCTAACTAGCTGGATAAGCGTGAATGGGCCATGGGAACTGAGCGTTGAAGATCTTGCGTGGAGGAGGTGTCGTGATGATGAATGGATGATTTGATGGCTTGCTTGCTTATATTTTGATGTCTGTAGTTACTTAAATGAGATGCGCATCTCTCGCTACGTCTATGTACTGCTATGGTGACCAATAAACCCGATCATATGTACTAGAGATGAAGGAGAAGGTGGTGGCAATGTGCCAGTGTAGTAGGGTCATGAGATGAAACTAGCCCTTGCCATACGTCGGAAAAGGTGGAGATGGGAGGCCGGTCTTGGCATTCAGGGTCGTGGTTGCCCTATCCGAGACCCCTGTCTGTTTACTGTGGCCGTGCGTCGGACAACAGAAGTTGGGGAGCAGTCCAACACCGTCATTGAGCCCACCAGTCAGCCACACCACCACTCTTTACATACAGCGTGCTGCTCAATACCAGACGCTGTGTAGCATAACTGACGCTTCATTTCACATCCCCACGGCGCAACCATGGCCGCTGCGGGCGCGTCCTCCATCTCCGTCACCGTACGAGTCCGACCTTTTACCATTCGAGAGGCAGCCCAGGTGACGCGCAATGACGACCAAACACTGTTCCTCGGTGATGGATCGCTGGCCGGAGTGCCTGCACCAAAAATTCACAAGGGCATCCGGCCGGTGATCAAGGTCATGGATGAAAAGTGCTTGTATGGCAACTCAGGAGTACCACGCCAGTATTGGGCTAACATGGTTTCAGGATATTCGACCCCCCAGAAGACAGCGCTATACATAGATTCGGCCGGTCAACAACCGGACCTCAAGGCAAGCGAGCAAAGGACCAGACATTTGCATTCGACCGAGTATTCGACGACACGACTTCCCAGAGCGATGTATACGAAGCCACGACCAAGCCTTTGTTGGACAGTGTGCTTGAGGGATACAATGCAACCGTCTTTGCATATGGTGCCACAGGATGTGGAAAAACACATACCATCACGTATGTCTATGCACACCGCCATTTAACATGGGAGGGGTAGAACTGACCAGTGACCAGTGGAACATCACAGCAGCCCGGCATAATCTTCCTCACTATGCAAGAACTATTTGAAAAGATTCAAGAAGTACAGGATGAAAAGGCCACCGAGATCACACTCTCGTATCTAGAGATCTACAATGAGACGATTCGCGACTTACTGGTGGAAGGTGGCAGCAAGCATGCCCTGATGCTGCGGGAAGATGCGAACCAAGCAGTTTCTGTAGCTGGCTTGTCAAGTCACAGGCCGCAAAATGTTGGTCAAGTTCAATTTGCATGGACCGCCCCCAATTGCTGACAAGATGTAGGTTCAAGAAGTCATGGATATGATTGTCCGCGGCAACGAATACCGAACTATGTCGCCTACTGAAGCCAATGCCACCTCGTCCCGATCTCACGCCGTCCTCCAAATCAATGTCTCTTCCAAAGACCGCAACGCCTCCGTCAATGAGCCTCACACAATGGCTACGCTCAGTATCATCGATTTGGCCGGAAGTGAGCGAGCTAGCGCTACTAAGAACCGTGGAGAGCGATTGACTGAGGGTGCCAACATCAACAAATCTCTTCTCGCATTGGGAAGCTGTATCAACGCTCTGTGCGACCCACGGAAACGCAACCACATTCCGTATCGTAATTCGAAGCTCACCCGATTGCTCAAATTCTCGCTCGGAGGCAATTGCCGCACTGTTATGATTGTTTGTGTTAGCCCGTCAAGCGCCCATTACGATGAGACACAAAACACATTGCGCTATGCCAACCGCGCGAAGAACATCCAGACCAAGGTCACAAAGAACGTATACAACGTTAACCGCCACGTCAAAGACTACTTAGTCAAGATTGATGAGCAAAGACACTTGATTGAGGAATTGATGAAGAAGCAAAAGGATTTTGAAGGAAGTGCATTCATCAAATACCAAAAGCAGAGCGAGAAGAAGGACGGTATTCTACGTGATGCTATCATACGTCTACGTCAAGCCTACGCGGATTCAGAACCCGAACGTCGGGAGCGATTCAACATGTCCAAGACACTGAAGCAAGCTGAAAAGCGCATCTCGCTCATCTCTTCCTGGATTGCAGCATTCGACAACGTCAGAGATATCAGGGAAAATGAAGAGATGCCACCACAAATCACTGCGATGAGGGACACTGCGGTCGGGATTTCAGCCGAGCTTGAGCAAACGAGACAGCATTGCCACCGCCGTTTGGAGCGTACTAATTGGACAAGTAAAATGGACACTGCCCTCCAAGTAGGACTGAGGGGTCTGGCAGAAGTCGACAACAACGCCGATGGCCGTGACGCTGCCAATCTGACAAGAGAATACGAACTCCTCAAGTCGAATGCAGACCGCGAACTTTTCAATGCTCTACTTGACCAAGAACGAGGCGGTGACGCTGCCATTGTCCAAGTACTTGTCCAAGCGCACATTGAAACTGTTGCAATTCTGAACCAGATCACTCAAATGGACGAAGCCGACGCAGTCGCCGCCGCACGCAAATTATTGACCAAGATCATGAACGCGTGTACAACCGCTACTTCACAGGCCATTCGTCCAGATGGCGGCTTGTCAGTCGCTGGATTCTCTGAATCAAACTACAAGGGCACGCCGAAGCGAAAGAAGCCTATCAACATCATAGAGCCCTCTCCAATGCGCCCATTGGCCTTACCGACACTGGCTGATGCGTCCCATCTCACTGCATCGCCTGCAAAAGCGTCGCCACGCCGAAAGAAGCTCTTGAGTGGAGTGAAGAAGGGCATCCAGTTTTCTCCTATGAAGAAGAAGTCGCCTTCGAAGATTAAGCGAGGAGTGCGGTGGAGGGACGATACTGAGAACGGCACGCTTGCGGAGTTCCAAAAGACACCTGAACATGTTGAAGGTACCCCAACTACCACCTCAATCGACATGCCGCAGCCAAACTTCACCGCTCCCGCTCCTGCTCCCGCACCAAGACTAGATGGAAGCAGCTCTTCGCCCATACCCACACCGCCAAGGGCGACTGTGGACCTCAAAGGCACATCGCGATTCGCGGTTGGCGCCCTTTCGAAACGGCCTGACGGTTCGCCTACCTCGCGTATCCCAGCCCTATACACCTCGGATTCTGATGGCGCGTCGCCTCTACGCGAGATGACTAGCAATCTACGTGGTTCTGGGCTGAGCCACGTACAGAGCGCACTTTCTGATGCTGCGGCTGAGGCAGATAGTGGTAACTCTAGCTCAGAAGGAGAAAAGTGGACAGCATCAGATGCACGTAAGATTAGCCACGCAATTAGGCGGCGCTCTTCTACCAATGCAGGCTCCGTACCAATCAGCCGCGCTCATCGGCGCCGTAGCCCAACAGCAGCGACCATTGGAAGTCCGCCTGGCGAGAACTCACTTCTATCTGCGGGTGCAGCACGCCGCATGGTCAAGTCCAACCACGACGCTGACTGGAAACACAGCGTACTCAGTCCGCGAGTCACGCCCATCATGAAAGGTGCTGCAAGACGTACTACTGTAGCTAATGGTGATGACCGACCACGGGAGGCGCCGGCAAGCCTCAGCTCGCGAGCACCTGTTCGCATTACCAGTGGCTCTTCTGCGAGAGGTACTAGCCTGATGCCTAACTCTAAGGGCGTTTGGCGTTAATTGCTCTCTTCCTGGAGAGAAAAATACGCAATTATCCAGAGAATGCATTCTTAGGGGTCTGATGCTTCTTCTACGAGACTTTCCAGTCTCATGTTTGTTTCTTTTCGATTGCATGTCTCTCAACTTTACGTTACCCTTTTCCCTGTCAAACTCTCACGTCTCAAGCATGAAAATTCACATTTAGAAGTATCAATGACACGGTTGGCCGGCTGGGTTTGGCGTTTGTATACCATCTTCCTGCCTATGGCAGTGATGCGGATTCGTTGGTTGTTTTGTTAGACTGCATTTTGGGCTGTATTGCAATGCACTGGGCATGTCTTGATCGGTTTGCTTTTTCTCTGGTGTAACTGTCTTGGTCGAATCGTAGGCTGTCCTTGCATCGGTTCCGTCAGTAGCATTTTCCTCTTAATGTCTATGCCAGTCTGTTCTTTATGACTGTTTCTGTAACGCCATGATGACAGTAGAATTATTTTGATTGTGTTTCCACATGGCACCACGCCTCATTGTCAATGGCAAGAGAAACAAACTTGGTCTTCGTCGAGGTTACTTTCGGCCAATTTCGGCGCAATCGGTAAGTAGTAGCCGTTCTAAACATCATGACCTCGGGATCATCCTGGTGTAATCCCACTTTCACTCAATGACTACACATACGTCATTTTCAAGCTTTGGGGTCTATTGGATGCACGCCAACTGATGTACACGCTGCGAACCAAAGTGTTTAATATGTGGCGGTGCCAAAGAGGTGTGATAATACTCTCCTGATTAATCTGCCAGCCAACCACGGCTTAGATTTTAGTAAGATAGAGCTTCGTTGAGCTAAAATAGAAAGCTTTTACTGACTCCGAAGCCTGTCCGAACAAAAACGGATTAGCTCTCGTATATCAAACACTTATGAGCCCAGCGTGTAGCAACGGACGAAAGGCGGATGGAAGACCTGAGAATTCTCAAATGCTTATCAATACCGTATTCCTACACTTAAGGGTAGTATAGAGTGACGTCTACCCCACTAACCCCACCATTATTACTAATTGTGTTGTAACGTTAAGGATCAGTCATCCGGCCACCCCACCCAACTTGACCCAACGCTCTGCGCAATTGCTCTATAACAACGTAATAATATAAAACAAAATTAAGAGATATTATTCTTTATATAGATTTACATAAGATCTAAGTATGCCTTTAAACGTGACACTTTATACACGTCAGCGGCGCGCGCTAACGTCGCTCACCACCTTAGCTCTAACTAGCCTCTATCACCACCCTTTCTACCTCTATAGCTATCTACTAAGCCTATTAGACCTAGAGTACTCTACTAGAAGTAATATACTAATACTACTAACTCTACTTTTATTATTAACGCTAGACTTCTATACGTAGCTTCTTATTCTTCTCTATAAGTATTATTACTAACTATATTACTATTTAATAGCCTTTAATAACCTAGCGTAGAAGCTAGCTTATTAGGCTTTATAATTACTAATAGAGCTATTCTTAAAGAAGCTTTATCTACTATTAAAGCTAAGCTACTATATATAGTATTTTTAGCTATATTATAGTATTATTATTTATATTTATCTATAATAGAGATAGTATATAGATAACTATAAGAGATAATAGAATATAATCTAGATAAGAAGAGATAAGGCCTATTATCTAGAAGCTTATCTAGATATTATACTATATAAAAACTATTAGCTAGATCTATATATAGGCTATAAGGAAGTCTATCTTATTAATATAGTAGACGCTTTAGTAGGTAAGCTTTTTAACCTTATATCTATACGTGCGCTTAAGCGGTAAGAAGTAGCTTATATTAAGTAGCTAAAAAAGATATAATATATATAGTAGTATATAGAGAGTAATAATCTTATTCTTAGTATAGTACTAGTTAAACTCTAGCGTAGCGTAGCTACTATAGCTATCTAGAATAAGAAGCTAATAGACTCTAACTATATAGGCTACTATATACTA